>NW_020171340.1:0-421856 GCF_001481775.2 Trichoderma gamsii
AATTGAGCTGTTTGATCCTAAAACGTTTTATCAGTATCTAGATGCCTGTTATGAGACCCCGCTAGAGGTCAATTCATCAACCCTTTGTTTAGTTTATCTTACTTTGGCGATTGGTCTTGCCCTGGCAACGCCTGTCCCAAACAGCGCTGAGGATCTGATGATTAAAAGTTTACAAGAAGCTCCTGAAGAGCGAGCAGAAGCTCTTTTCCGGGCTGCCAAGTGTCTGAGCGATCCTCTTAACGCTGTTGAACATGCAGACTTCTGGATGATTCAAGCTTGGACATTGATGGCGTTTTATATGTTGATTACATCGAAGCGTAACGCGGCGTATGCATATTGTGGTTAGTAGACTCCGTTGAGCTTGATCAATCGTGCTTTGTCCTAACACCTATCTAGGAATGGCCGTTCGTTCTGCATATTCCCTTGGTATGCATCAGGAAACTGAAATGAAGTTTGAAAATGAAACTGCAAGGCGAAATCTCTGGAGGAGCCTTTTTGTGCTAGATAAATTCCTCGCCACAGCCCTTGGGCGACCCGCTGCCATATATGAAGAGGACTGCTCGAGTAATGTCCTGTATTTACCAGCAGACCAGTCGCCCAAATCAGGCCAAGAAGAAGATGATATCAGAAAGGCTGGTCTTGATTCATCGGTTCGAATCTACACGACCATCAGCACAATGCTCAAAAAAGTTTACTCGGAGAAGAAAGTTTCAACAAAATTGGCCCAAGAGATTGTTGGCGACTGCCAGCTATGGGCTTTGAATGCCCACCCGTCTTTAGCGGCAGATGACCTTCTCAGCGGCAAGGCATCCAAAGAGATGGGAATACCCATCTTACACGTGCAGCTACTTCATTACCACTCTATCCTTCTGCTGTGCAGACCTTTTTTTATTGACATTTTAGTAAAGACGCGGCCAACTATTTCCAATGATGGAGAGCCCTTTCATCGGACGTTCTCGAGGGCAGAAAAGTTTTCCCAAGCATGCGTGGCTGCGTCTACTCATTCCGTGATGATTATTCAGGCGGCATTTGAAGCGAAGTATTTGCCGCGGTGTAACCCGTTTATCTTGTACGTGCACCGACTTGAACCTTCCAAGGGACGTTCATTAACACGAGATCTCAGATATTTTCTGTTTGCAGCGACCTTGATTATTTTGAGTAATGAGTTTGCTGGTTTATACGAGAATGAACATTATGCAGAGTCCGTTGGCAGCGCTATCAAAATCATGGACTACTGCGCAGCCACAGATGTTCAAGCTCAGCGAATGCTTTACATTCTGCAGTCGTTTTTGGCAGATGTCGGAAAGCATTCAAAGTCTCCGGCCGCAAGCGAGCAGTCTGAGCTCGCTCTGCCAGATGCATATATTGGTGACCCGGAAGAAGTTTTGCATACCAGAAGACAGAGCCTCACCGCTCGACGCAATCAGCAGGAACCCTCTACTCCCATTGGAGGAGGGTCATCGTCTGATGTCATGGAGTACTATTCTCATATGGAGACAGACGCCAGCCAGTCAACTATTGACGCCCAGGACATGGGCCCTCTGGTGATGAGGGGAGAGCGCTCGATGAGCTCTGCCACTGTGCCGAGGCGCTCAAACATTGACCGCAATGTTTACCGGAGTGCAAATTTGGACCTCGCTAGGAATGAACTCAACTTTGATGAGTTTGACCACGATGGCACCGAGTACCAACAAAACCTGGAATCAGACGAAATGAAGGCTTACTCACATGGCTACAGCTCGGCCATGATGTCCCATGGGGATCAGCCTGCTTTTCAAGTCCACCATAGTGGTAACTTTAGGCCCTTCAACGCTCCCAACATGCCTTCAGCGGGCAGTCACGAGGCCGGCTCAGCTCATTTTGATGGGCGCTATTTATAAAGTGATGGTAAAATATAAGTGATATATATATATATACATTTTTTTTTTTTTTTTTTGAGGGCTTGACAGCTCAGGGTATTAAGTTTATACAAAGAGCGAGAGAAGACTTCCTTCTTCTCCATTTTCTTTTGTCTTTTTTCCCCCCTTCTATCATCATGTTTGTCTTCTTTTTTCTTTTTTCTTTTTTATCTTACATTCTTACAATGGTGTTTGTTGGGAGAGATATCAGCTCGAATTTTTCTGTTTTACATTGATATTTTGAACGTGCTGGAAGACTAGATTAGATGTTTGATGGCATACAAAAGGAAGTAAAGATCTTATTTCATTTCCCCCCCCTTCTGTTTATTTACTCTTATTGCGTTTTGTTTTCTGCCTTCATCTTACCTCTGTCAATCCTTTTCAATCTTTTCCTTTGTTCATATCCTTATGAGCGTTTTAAGTTATTTGCATTTAGATAGCAACTTTGTTTTATATGTACTTCTCTCATTACCTTCCTTGGTGAACGAACATCGCCTCTCTTGTAAGTTCAGCCTGGGTCTACGCACAACTCGTCTATACGTCCGACCAGGAAAATTCAATACAATAGCCATTTCGAAGCCTACAAATCTTCACCACGAGCTTGGGCCAAAATGTTCCCCCTCCGCAACATGTGCCCGTATAGCCGTCCCCTGGTAATCCATCGTCGTACTCACGACATCATTGCCCCACCACTTCGGGGGATCAATCCCCTGCATCGTCAGAGCAAAGAAGATGAAGAGCGTGGCAAGCGCCAGGCCCAAGTCCAAGCCGGACGACGTCAAGAAGTTGGAGCGGCTCCACCATCGGAAGTGGCGCTTCTTGATCCAAAACTGAAAGACAAAGCCGACGATGCCCCAGGAGAAGTAGTTGAGAGGGGTGGCGGGCGGGATGGCTCCCGGGCCGCCAAAGAGGAGTGGCGCGATGAGGTATTTGACTGGGGATTTGGGGTTCCTCTTGGCAAGGTAGTAGATGATGACGGGGGTGATGGCGCCGACGATGAAGAAGAGGAAGAGGCCGGAGTAGATTTGGCCGGGAGAAAATATTCGCCCTGGACCGATGAGGCCCCAGATAACGGATGCTGGGAAGACAGAGCAAGTTAGATTCGAGGTATACATAGTAGATGTATCTTAAAGGGTTTGATTACGTACCAGAATAAAAAACTCTTCCACCTGGGCAAGTGAAACGCTCAGGTTGCTGCTCGTCGCACACATCCGGGATGATGTTTAGGGCCATGTTAAGAACAAGGACTTGGATGATGCAGGAGTAAGTAGTAGCAACAACTTGGGCCATGAACATTGTCCTTGGAGGAATCTTCATGTAATGGCCAAACTTGAGATCAGAAACGAAATTAAGCGCTTGGGACCTGGAGAAGACATGAGTATAGGTTGTTTTGACAGTAAAAATTATAGCGGTCTTTTCTTTCACTCACATAGTAATGTAGCCAAATGTTTTGAAGCTAGGTAGTCAGATACGTATATCACCGTTAGTTTCAAACAATTCTTATCAATGCAATGCACAATTTGGGATAAACGTACAGCATAAGCGCAAGCGGTCGTCCCGGCTGGATGTAGCCGTACACAAACTCCGTAAGCACATTCAAACCAATCTGGTTATTGGTCACGGCTTGAATGATGCCAATGGGCAAGGAGAAGCCGAACGAGATGAACACGGCCAATAAGAACGCCCACCAGGTGAGGTTGGTTGGGTAGGCGAGCACGGTATAGAAGCCCAACGCCAGCATCTAACCAAAGTACAATGATGTCAGCTGGTGCGGAACACGATGGTTGCCTGTGTTGGCGGGAAAAGGGAACGAAAGGGGGTGGGATGACTGACGATGGAGAAGAGGGTGAGGTACCACCACGTCGGCGCCTCCTTGTATTTTTTCATCAATTTCATGTGAATATCTGGCTTTTCGGTGGTGCTGTTCATGTACTGCTTCCATATGTACTTGCCGTGGTGGAGGTACGTATATACGACGAGAGAGGAAATGGCAGCGAATGACATGCCGTATGATATGGCGAAGGTGGTACTATTGGTCTATAAGTCATGAGTTTGGGCAGCTTTTGGGCATTATTACCTGATGAATAGCGGAGAGTATTTCTTGTAAGACTCTTCGTTTAGAATAATACCTGGGTCCACGATGCGGCTAATGTTGTATTTTGCTCCGGTGTTGTCGTATATACTGGCGTCGCTCATGGGCAGGAATGAAGCGTACCATGTTCCGGAGTAGTGGAGGAGGGCCGATAGGCCGATGTAAAATACTACGACGCTGATCAAGGTATTCGCAATTGCGTGCCTAGATTGTCTTGTCAGAGATCATCACGTCGGCTGCACGGCCACAATCTGTCTTACCAAGGAGACACAAGAGGGGAACCGATATATCCAGATACCTGTGTCCAGTCAAAAGTGATGGGTATGATGGACAGGCCAGTATTTCCACCAAAAAGCTGGTTAATGACCGGGTTCTGAGGCGCCATCCACGTCGCAAAGGCGAAGACGCTCAGGAACTGTGCAAAGAACCCGGGGATGAAGTAGTAGAGAAAAGATGCCGCAGTGACAAGGCCGAACCAGGTATATCTGGGCAAGCGACCCCCAAAGACGGTCGGATCTATTTGATCGCTTGTTTCATACATGGCGTTCATCATTGTTACGGAAGCCAGATTTGCGGGCCATATCATCGACGCGGGATACACTGCGAGCAGTGGTCAGTTATCACGTTCTTGGATTATAACATACAGAGAGCGAGAGGGTTCAAACCTAGGTATTTACGCATAACACCAGCGATTCCATATCCAAGCGACTGCGTGGATACAGTAAGCAGAATCTGGTATAGCAGCCCGAAGTTCTGCTTATAAAAAACCAACTGCGCCAATATAATATCCGTCGAATAAGCAACCGAGAAGGATACAGACGCCATTACTCCGATGATCGCATGCTCCTTGCAGTTGAAAGGTCCCGGATTCAGACTCCACTTGATGCCAAAGAAATCGAACTCCCGTGTTGGGACAACCTTGGCCCATCCATGACCAATTGGCCACGCAACAATCTGGGCAACAAGAGGCCCAATGGAGATGGCGGGCTGGCGCAACGAAAAGATTGTGTTCATTGAAGCACCGAATATGACGAGGGTCAAGCCAATTGTCCACGCGCGAACCGTATTGCAAGGCATTTCCTCGTCGAAGTTGTTAACTGCCGCTCGAACCTCTGGATACGGAGAGTTTTCTTCTTCTTCCCGCTCATCACCTTCTTTGGACTCGTCGTCTGACAAGCCGTCTTCAGCCTGTGAACGGCGGCGTGATTCATGCCCCTCTGGCAGATTTGGGTCCATGAGAAGCTCATATTCCGAGCCTTGGTCGTCATCGTCAGCGTCGTTTCGCGCGCCGGAATCTGGCCATTCAGAGATGGTTTCCCTCAAGTTCTCCATCAGGCCAGTTGTTGGGCTTGATAGAGAGTGGCGGGGGTGAAGCCCAGACTCGGTCTCACGGCCGCTTGTCTCAGCCATGTTGTCCATGGTACCGCAAATACCACGGCGCTGTTTGAGTTATCAGCTTGGAAGCTATGACAAAAGCGTCATGAGTGGACGGCGCCAGTAGATGGGAAAGGTCAGCGAAGAATGCAGGGCGTATACACGTAAGTGGATATGAGCCCTTTTCTTATTTTTCTCCCCTTTCCTTTTTAGTTTGCAGCATCCATCTTGGTGCAATTCAATGAAGGTGATGAGATTAGTTTTGAGACACTCAAACCACTACGAAGCTTTGTTAGTTGAGGCCACGCGACAGGAGAGCAGTTGAGATTCAGCACGTACAATGAGATGAAATGCACCGGCCACCTCGGCAAAAAATATGTGGTCAGAGTTGGGAAAATCAATAGAAGCCGCGTATCACCACTAGAACGAGTGCTCTTACTTGAGCGAATGGGAAAACCTATTGCATCGTAAGAAATGAAAAATTACTTTCTGAAACAGAGATGCGAAGCTGAAGCAGTCCAAAACGGTGAGCACTTAGTCTACTTGCGCATCTGTATAAGGGGTTTAGCGCACGTCATGGCACTAGCCGACAATAGACTACTAGACCAATCTAGGCTAATTTTCTTAGATCAGATCAGCCAGCATTATCTAACCCTGCTTGATTTAAGTATTTCTCATCAGATTGACTTTATATCGTTCATTACACAAGCAATCGGCCATCTAACTATTTTCCTATCTTATTTAGTAAATCATATCTCGTGTTTGGTTTCTGAGCCAGAACAGCTCTTCACTGCCTCCCTTCTTGATATGGAAATATAAAAATGCGCCGGGTTGTTGTGACCGGCCTGGGAGCCATCACGCCTCTCGGACTCGGAATCCAGAGAACGTGGACTCGCCTCATTGCCGGCGAATCAGGCATCGTCAGCGTTGCGGAACGAGAGCCCAGAGAACGATGGAGGGAGCTGACATGCACCGTTGCAGGCGTCGTTCCGGAAGGGCCTGGCGGGAGGTCCCACGGCTTATGGAAGGCTGGCGACTGGCTCAGCGCCTCGGATCAGCGCCGCATGTCCATCTTTACGCAGTATGCGGTTGCGGCCAGTGACATGGCCCTGAAAGATGCTGGATGGGAAGCACTACGACAGGAAGAGCAGGAGGCGACTGGAGTATGCCTCGGGAGCGGTATCGGGAATCTGGAAGAGATGTATGACACGAGCTTGGCTCACGGCAACGGCGTGAGTAACCCCATCTACGTGGACATTCGTATTCGTCGTCTAACATGAAGCTATTGGGTTGTGATCGGAGACAGGGCTACAGAAAAGTTTCACCACTTTTCGTTCCTAAGCTCTTGATCAATATGGCGGCAGGGCACATCGCCATGAGGCACGGCTTCCAAGGCCCAAATCACGCCGCCACCACAGCTTGCACTACAGGAGCGCACTCCATTGGAGATGCTGCTCGGTTCATCGCCCTGGGAGATGCCGATGTCATGGTTGCCGGCGGATCAGAATCGTGCATCCATCCTCTCGCCTTTGCTGGCTTTGGCAGAGCTCGCTCGCTAGCCACAGCGTTTAACGATAAGCCACAAGCAGCATGTCGCCCCTTTGACGCTAACCGAGACGGCTTCGTTCTTGCGGAGGGAGCAGCGGTATGTGTGCTGGAAGAGCTCGAGCACGCCAAGGCTAGAGGAGCCAAGATCTATGCTGAGATCAGTGGATATGGGTGCAGCGGAGATGCGTACCACATGACGGCGCCGCGAGAGGATGGCCATGGAGCGTATCTAGCCATGAAGAAGGCTTTGAAGAGCGCAGGGATCAAGCCATCGCAAGTTGACTACGTCAATGCACATGCTACAAGCACACAGGTGGGAGACACGGCTGAGGCAGCAGCCATAAAGCGCATTATGCTCGGCGAGGAAGGAGTTTCGTCCGAGTCACAAGTTACTGTCAGCAGCACCAAGGGCTCAATAGGGCATCTGCTGGGTGCAGCGGGTGCTATCGAAGCCCTGTTTTGCATCCTAGCCATTCATGAGGTAAGGCAAAATTACAATCTTCCGCTTCACTTCAGAAGCAGCAGCTCTACTTTCTCAGGACAGAAGCTAATAATGATGGAAATTATCAGGGAATTGTCCCGGCTACACTGAATCTAGAGAAGCAGGGTGTAGATGCCGAGTTCAACTTTGTGCCTCTGGTATCTCAGGAAAAGGGAGTCAAGGTTGCACTAAGCAATAGTTTTGGATTTGGTGGAACGAACAGCACCCTTGTGTTTTCCAAGTTTGAGTGAGTGCGCCGTAAGTGTAACGGCGATCATCTCTACGAAACAGCAGCTTCACTTTGTATAACTACCATGTATATTGATTGGATAAACGGATAAAATGTACCATTAAAGACACTCAATTCAATTATGCAAGTAAATATATATCACCAAACTTAATCACGCAACTGCAGTAAGACAGTATTTAATATACAAGACCTTCAACAACGAACCTATTTGAATCTGCCCCTCCATCATTGGACCCTGAATCTGACAACATGGGCAAGATCTCTGTACGTGGGGCAGCCGAAGTTCAGCCGCTTGCGCCAAGCCATGATCCGATCGCAGTCAATTTCTGCGCACAGCCAAATCCAGCGCGTCATGGAAGCTGTTACGGCGATCTAAAAAAAAATCAACCTTCAATCTGCCCGCCTTGATCTGTTAATCTTCTCATGGCTTTTCCTTAAGATACCCTCAAGCCAGCTTCCAAATTTATTCCTCCAGTTGCTTTTCTCACAATGGCCTGCGAAAGCTGCAGGTCCCAGGCCCGGACGCTGCTTCGGGTCGCAAACCGCACTTCAGTATTATCCCGGTCCTCGACCGCTGCGAGATCGAATTTTCTGCCGCTGCTCAGTGCGCCTGTCCAGATCCAGACACCGCCGCCGTCACGGAGTTTCAGCAGCACGGGCTCGAAGAAGATTTTGGGAATCGGAAGCTCGATTGGAGAGTCGTATCGGGTCATTGGCGCCTCGGAGAGAATATTCAAGGCATGCTCCAAGGCAGCTGATTATCGCATCACCGAGGAGGAGCGCAAGAATGACCAGGTGGAGCGATTAGAGGATGGAGAGGAGATTGGACGCTCTCTCGAGGAGGGAAATATCTGGCACGACAGTATGGCACCACCATCCACCTTTATCCAAATCCACCATGTGCCGAGTAACTCTAGCTAACGTTTTCTCCTTCTTCTTCTTTAAAACAGCCTTCAAGCTCTCCCCTACCTTTAGCACCTGGTCGCACGTCACCATGCTTCACCTTTACCTCATCAACGCCCGCATACGGATGCTCGAGCGCGACGCCTACCGAAGCTGGCAGCAGCAGCTCATCGACCACTTCTTCTTCGAGTGCGAGAAGAAGATGCACATCGACCACAACATCACCTCCAGCGCTCTGCGACAGCGCTACCTCAAGGACATCTTTGTCCAGTGGCGAGGTCTCCTGCTGGCATATGATGAGGGCCTCATCAAGGGTGATGCCGTATTAGCGAGCGCTGTCTGGAGGAACCTCTTCAAGGGCGATCCCGGGGTCGACCCCCGAGCATTGGTGGCCATTGTTGGGTGGATGAGATCGGGCCTTGCGTCGCTGGAGGGCGCTTCCGACATGGCAATGCCCAATAGGGCTCTCGAGATCTTGGACAAGCCGGTGGATGTGTTCTGGACGAGACTTGAAGAGCCCTTTAAGAGGGAGCAGGGCAAGGAGAGTGCGGTAGAGGCCCAAGAAGTAAAGGCTACCCCAGAATTGGCCAAGGCCGCTTAATTGATAAACAAAGCAAGAAACAGGAGAGAAAAGGAGGAAAGAAAACTGACGACGATGATGACCAAAAAAAATGGCGATTGAGGAAATCTGTAAAATATGCAAACTGCAAAAAGCGAAGAAAAGTACCAAAAGGCGTGCGGAGATATTCGAGGCAGACAAGTCCTTCGTATATGTGTATATAATAGTTCTCGGATGTACGTTACAAGTGCGTGGCGTACGGACTTATAGCTGCGGGCAAACGTGGAGGTTTGGCATCCCATCTCTCTGATAGACGTTTTATATATAGATGGAAAAGTAAAATAAGCAAACAAAAAACAATTATATATTCATACTCTCATGAATCAATCAGCCAATCAATCCTTCTTCTCCCACATCTGAAACTCGTACTTGATACCCGCCTCCTCCTGTCCTCCCTCCTCAACCTCCTCGCCCGTCCACGCCTGCAGCTCCTCTCTCGACTTTTTCTCCCAGCCCTCGGCCTTGCCACCCGTCAAATCCAGCGGAAAGTCCGTATCGCACTCAAACTCGGCATCAATGCTCGTCAGCAGCACGCGCTTCGCCGAGGGATGCCTCAGCGCCGCCTCGTAGATCTGCGCCCCTCCCATGACGAAGACACGGCCGCCGCTGCTCGAGTTTGCTTCTGCCGCGTACCGCAGCGCCGCTTCTACGGAGGGCACTCGGACTTCGGCGTCAGCTGGAGGCGGTGATGAAGGCGGGTTGGCTGGCGCGGAGCGAGTGATGACGATGTTGAGGCGGTTTTTGAGAGGCCTGAATTTGGGGGGGATGGAATCCCAAGTTTTGCGGCCCATGATGACGGCGTTCTGGATGGTGGACTAATACACATGTTAGCTTCATAATTTGTTTGTTAAAAATGAAATCAATGGCTAGGACTGATGAAAATGTCATTGAAGGCGGCTTGTATGATAGCTTGATGGGGATGGAATTTTCTTCTAGATTAATACCGGTGATGAAGTGGGAACTCGCGTTGTCACACGCGCAAAATACTGCATTTCCTTCTTGAGGCCTTTCCAGGGCATGGTGCCCTGGAAGCCAATGCCCATGCTGCGGGTGGCCGCGACGATGAGGGTGAGTTCGGGAGTCGCCATGGCGGATGGATGTATGTAGATAGATATTCAGGATGACTGTGAGTGGGTGGATGAAAAAAACGGGTGTAAGTCGTTAGCTGCCGGTTTAGCGCATCTACATGGACTGAGCTCGATTGTTGAGGTTTTGAGCTGAACGTAGCGCAGTTTCAACGATCGAGTAAAGAATGAAGAAGGTATTGGGATGCCAATTTAAATGTACATAAATTGCTTAATTACTACTCTAAGCGTTACATCCGAGTACAGATGGCTATCATTCTCTCAGCTGCTCGCCACCAATCTTGCGCTCACAGCTTCGAAGGCGCTAAAACAGCAATGTCCTGAAAGGGAACGTCCAAAAACTTGTAGATGTGGTGAAATCTAAACCTTGTTAGCAAAATGTATTTCCAAGTGCAATCGTTTTCTTTCTGTTCAATGATGCACAGCACATCAATTGTTCAAAAGGTCATAAAACTCACCGATCACTCCCAAAAAAGGGTTCTTGCTCCCCCTTTGCATTCGTCACCCAAATCCAAGGCGCTCCAAAGGCCCCCAAATCAACAGCCTTCTTCGTATTGGCCAAGAGCACATCCTTCATCTGACCGCGCGACTGCATAATCTTGTCCACCTCGTCTTCAGTAAAGAGCTTCTTGCTGTCGCTTTTGCCGGGTTTCTCCGTCGCTCCTTGGAGCACAGCCCGCAGATTCTCTTCCGGAATGAGATTCACATTCGGGGGCGTCCAAAAGGCCATGAAGAGGGATTCAAAGGCAGCTAGAAAAGTGGCCTCTGGATAATTGGCCTTGATATAGAGCAAAGCGCGAAGTGGTGAGACGGTGTGGGAGACGGCCATGAGATCCGGAGGGCCCTGGATGTTGAAAAGACCAACCCGATCGGCGGAACGGCGAGAGTCATACTTGAGGTACTTGGCCTTGACCTCGTTTGTCCATGGAGGTTTGTTGCCTGGTAATAGACTTGTCAGCAACAACACAAAAGAGGATATGGCATCAGCATGAATGAGTAGCCGACCGGCATACCTGACAAGTGGTTGATGCCGCCCAGCAGCACGGGGTTGATTCTGGTTGGAACGAAAGATGAGTATTTGATCTGATATGACGGGTCCTCTCACACGAAATGCATCACGTACTCTATATCGACTCCATTGGCTGCCAGCTTCTCTCGATTCTGCGCCAAGTCGGTGAAGGTAATGTAGCTGTAATAGGATGCTGCCTCCTCAAACGTCTTTGATCAGCTTTGGCTACAACAATGAATGTGAAACGAAGATAAGATAGACAGCAGTAGTTCACCTAAATAGGCGACGATATACTGAGCTGAACACACTCAAAGCGCAACCCAAGACTTACCGAGATCCAAGTAGCACTCAATCTTAGCACCCATGATTAGTAGCTTCCCCAGGTATTATGCTTCAAAGCCCTGGTCCGCTACCCCAGATTTCTTTTTCTCCGGATTCCTTCGTCACCGAGATCAAAAGCCCGCAGCAGGAAAACAAAGTGTAGATTGCCGCAGCTAGGCGCAGATGGCGTGATATTTATGATGACAAAATCAAGACGAGGGAGAAGCCAGACTGCCTAGGTTAGAGAATCTTAGAAATAAACTGGCATCCCCGGGTTCGGCTTAAAATATTACATGGATGTAATGCTACCGGCAAGCTTCATGAATGTCAGTGTAAATATGGAGTATGCAGTGATTATGCCTAGGTAGGTTGGAAACTACTGATTTCAGCGGCAAATATTACAGGGCTCTCCCCCTCAGTTCTATCCCCTAACTCTCCATGATCTCAGACAAATAGGCGCTACAACGGGGATCCTCCGGCCTGCGAATCCGCCAAAAATCCACTATTCCTATACCGCACAGCTCCCTATAAGCTTGCGGTCTTTTGCGGGATTACAGGTGCCCCTAGGCGCCAATTCTCCGTACAAAAGTGCAAAATATCTGCGAATGTCTGCGGGCCGAGGTATCGATTGTCCATTCTACGTGTTCAGTAATCAAAAAATTGGCCCACCCGGGGAAGCATCCACGCTCCACATCTCGGCAGCTTCCACCACTGCTAGACTCACGTTCTAGAGACGAATTTGATAAAGTTGGGAGACGGATGGCGATAGGCAGATGACATGTGCTTTGGCGTTTTGAGGTTCCAGAGTCATCATCTTTAATAAGCCTTGAGCCTCTCTTCTTTCTTCTCATTCGTGACAACATATCAAGACCCCAATTGAATCCAACTTCTTTTCATAAGCCCAGTCATCCTCCTCAGCGTCGTCATCAGTCTCATTCACAGTAGCATTTTGATCCTCTTCATCAATTATACGTGAATTCTTCTCATAAAAATGGCCAGCCAAAAGCCCGTAGCCCTCGTGGTGGGAGCTTCTCGCGGCATCGGCCGTCAAGTCGCCATTGATCTGGCCAAGAACGGCTACGCAGGTGAGCGTTCATCTATCCATACACCCATAGGCTCAGTCTCTCCGTTCATGCCGTTCACATATATCTACACGTATGATTAACTCGTGATAAAACTGCTAGTCGTCGTCGCCGCAAAATCCATCACAGACCCCTCCAAACTCACCGACAAGACGCCCAACCCAAAGACCAGCGACTCAACCGTCACCACCGTCGCCCGCGAAATCACCTCCGCCGGCGGCGATGCCACGCCCATCCAGGTCGACGTGCGCTCCGAGGAGAGCGTGAATGCCCTCGTCGCGCAGACCATTGCTGTAAGCCACCTACTAACACTCTTTCTTACCAATCAAACTCACATTCACTCAGAAATACGGCCGCCTCGACGTCCTCGTCTACAACTCCGGCGCCATCTGGTGGGCCTCCGTCGCAAACACGCCCCTCAAGCGCTTCCAACTCATGCAGCGCGTCAACCCAGAGGGCCTCTACGCCGTCGTCCAGGCCGCCTTACCGCACCTCCGCCAATCTCAGAAGGGCCGCATCGTCGTCGTCAGCCCGCCCATCTACAGCCGCTTCTTCCGCGGCAAGACCGCCTACGCCATGGGCAAGGTCGGCATGAGCGTCTTGACAAAGGGGTTGGCCATTGATTTTGAGCGCGAGGGGCTCAAGGACATGGCCATTACAAGCATCTGGCCCGCAGTAGTGAGTTTACAAACACACACACATACACATATATTTGATATATTGTAAAATCACTAACACAATCCATCATCCAGGCCATCGAATCCGCCGCCACCGAGCAATTCACAAAGAAAAACCCCGGCGAGGAAAAAGACCTCCGCAAGCCCACAATCTTCTCCGACGCCATCCTCGCCATCCTGCGCTCCCCCGCCGCAAGAGTCAACGGCGAGCTGGTCCTCGACGAAGATTTCCTCCGCGAGCACGCCGGCGTCACCGACTTTTCCAAATACAGCGTCATTCCCGGCTCGAGCCCTCGCCGCATCATGCCCGCGAAGCTGCCCGACCTGACTGTTGCCGAGCAGGCAGATGAGGGGAAGAGGGTGGATAGCACTACTAAATCTAAATTGTAATACTACTTTTGTGATTTCATTTGTTCGTTCGTCTGTTAGCCTGGATAGGATACTCAGAGGTCTCTCAATTACATGCCGTGCTTGGACAGGACCAAGACCAGGACGTTGGTAATGGGTTGAAACAATGAGAGAGTGAGCATGGTTAAAAATGTACAGAAGAAGTACTCCTACCGCTGTTATATCATAAATAAATGCATCTTCTAAATCAATCGATATCAGTTTTACCATACTCATATATACACTTCGCCAGCAATACAATATAATATCAAAGCTGAAATCAAAGGCACCAGCCCATGCCATTACAGCTCAGAATCATTGTTCATTGAAATATTATATCCATAAGGGTGTACATCTAAAATTCCTCATAGTAATCTCACTCTGGCCTATCTCAAAAAAGAAAATAGAAAAAAGGAATAGAAAGCGAAAACACAAAGAGATCAATACAAAGTTCCTTCAAACTCCCAAAAAAACATTAGGCACATTATATAAGGCCACTCCTTTTGGTCAGCGCCGGCTCCTCAGTCAACATCAGAAGCCCACCGGTCACTTCAGGTACTTTCTACTTCTTTTTTCTCATACACAATAAAAAGGGGGGGTTTAGGGAGAGGGAAAAGGAAAACAGACAAAGAAAGTATAAGAAAAAGAGACTTCCTCAAGAGAGGGAGGGGAAAAAAACAAGCGCTTTACCATCCCGATCCATTATCCATAATCAATCTTACAAATTTTCTTTTGGCGAAGTATACTCGCTCACTCCGCTGCTGTCCATTGTCACTCTAGTACCAGTGCTGCCACTGCGAGAAGACGAAAGTATTGATTTGAGGTTCTCGCTCTCCGGGGTATGTTGATCCTATGCGTCCATGTAATCCCGCTGCTGGCTCAGCGGACCCACGCCTTGCGTACTTTCAATATCGCTAATCGTCTGGTTGAATACCGACGTCACGTCCCAGAGCACCTTCAACCGGTTCCATTCATGTCGGCTTCGCCACATCTCGTCCATCATCTCTCGGTTGATTTGTTCAAGCTGTTCAATCGTGCAGCCCGAGGTGACGTCTGTCATTCGATGCAAAAAGCTTTCTAGCTGCTCTTTTACCGATAGCGGCTGGGAAGCCTGAGAAGCCTGCTGGCCAGAGTTGCGGGACGACGAATGTTGCTCCTCCGGGCTTCCGTCGTGAGAGGGCAAGCTAATCACTGATTTCGTACCCACCGGGCTCTGATGTCTGTGTGAGCGGGGAGATGGCCGATCTATGAGCAGAGGCGGAGAACTATCGACATGCTGCTGTGCCCGAAGTTGTGTGGACTGCCAGATGTCCTCGTTGGACGATAAAAGACTATTGTTTTGCCCAATGGGTAGCGTATCGGGGATATCAGTCTGTTCGTTAGGTTCAACCGGGCGATTTTCCTCGTGGTTACCATTTGTGTTTTGGCTCTGGCTCCAGTTGGATGAGCGATGGGTTGACAGATCCGATGTCTTCGTTGTGGACGCTTCGTTAATCACAGCAGACGGCGACATGCCAGGAGGTAGAGTAGTCACCAGAGATCGCTGCGATACTTGCGTGCCTCCCAGGTTTCTCGAAGACGCGTCCTGAGACTTGGGTGGTGGGCCCATGGGAGACGTCGTCTGGTGTGATTGAGATTGGGATGCCATTTGGGTAGTATCGTCATCGGTTCCACTCATTTGTACATCACCCTCTTTGATTTGGTTGGAGGTAGAGGTACCGTTGCTCAGCTGATGCTCGTCTTGGCCAGCTTCGCCATGTCCGTTAGACAAGGGGCTTCGTATTTGGAACCGAGCCATCGTACGAGCTCCCGGCACCGTTTCTCCAAGTGTCAGAGGGCCCTGTGAATCGCTGTCGTTGCCTCCGCCGAGGTCTGACTGAACCCTATCTAACACAGACTGCATCGCTATTCGCTTCCGCGCTTTCGCGGCTGCTTCCTTAGCCCGGTGCTGCTGGCGCTGGTAGAGCGCTTCCCAGTCAATATGGCTAGTGCTGTTTTCGATGCTGGCTACATCGACTTCGACGTTACTGAGCAGCTCGTTTGCCTTGAGGGTGCGCTCTTTATCACCGATATTCTTGGCATCTCGTGCCAAAGACTTGATATCAAACAGAAAGTCCTTGGGGCGGGCATAGAATCCGTTTGACAAACGCTCTTCGATCGTTGTGGTTTCGAGATTGTAATAGTATTTTCCGGATTCAGCGTGCATTAGCACTTCATTGCCATACTTGTCCTTGGCAATCTCAAAAGGCCTTATCTCCCCCTCTGCAAGATCCGGCCGTACATAATTCGGGTCCGCCTCCAGGAACAGATAATCAATTTGATTTTGTTGAATAACTGGCTGTCTGAACTTCTTATACCTACGGTTGATCTGATCCATAATGGGCTGCAGCTGAATCTTGAGAGCATTGAGTAGTTGGTGGTCTCTCTTCTTCTGGGCCTTCATCTCGTCTTTAGTAGGCGGCTTAGGAGTCGCTTGGGGAGCCACTGGGAGCTCCTCAAGAACTCTCTTCTTGCGATTTTCCAGGTCCGGAAACTCGTGAGGGTTCAGCTTCACATAATCCAGTGTTTTCGCAAAATATTCCATGCGATTGGCCTACATATCGTTAGCGTCTCTCGGTCACACTACGTACTCGTAGCATTGCGCGCCGTCTTACCTTTTCAGGCCTCTGAATCTCCATCTGGTTTTTACTAGAGTAGCCGAAAAAGTCCTGAATCAATTCCCGCGGAAGCCACTTCTTTTCGCAATCCGCAGTAGCAAAGAGAAGTACAGGGTCTGTTGGAGGGATGGATTTCAACATCATGCGGAAGGTAACGAGTGCCATCGTTCCAGTCAGTGCCGCGTACCAGGTGTCGATGTTTGGTATGTAGATGACACTAGGTTTATGGCGCCTCACTTCGGTGAAAAGGCCAACAATTACTTGCTCCATCGGCTATTACATCAGTTAGCAATTTGTAGTATTTCGGTCGGGGAGGCACTGAACCACTTACTCGTACGTCACTAAGCAGGCTGGGGAGATCAAAGTTTTGGACGTGGACTCCCTCAAAGTAATGGAGAATTGCAGATGAAATGTAGCCTTGGCCCATTCCATGAGCACCGGAGATGAGAAATCTGGGCCGGAAGATTCGAGAGCGCTCAAACTCTTGGCTCAGGGCCTCGCGGCCAAATCCATGATCCTTGTCTTCGTATTGCTCGTACATGGCTTCTTCCAATGCAGTCGTCTTCTTTTTACGGGGCAACAGCCGATCAAGTGCCCGCTTCGCTTCGTCAAACTGATCACGCAGAAGAGGCTTAATAGAGGCTGGAAGTGGGCGTGCTCCAGATGTCGCGGATCGCTCCGACGAAGGTATGATCTTCTTGATTGAAATCATGAAATCAGAAGCATGAACCGAGATCTTGGCTGGATCAACAAGCAGCTTCTCTTTGGACGAGTAAATCTGTGGATAAGTTCGCTGAATGGCATTCAGAGATGCCTCGGTGCAGAGCGCCCTCAGATCAGCACCCCCATAGCCCTTTGTGTTCTCTGCTAGCGACTGCATAAAGTCATTCGATAGACCCCAGTCTTGCGTATGGATATTAAGGATGGACCGACGCCCTTCAATGTCAGGCAAGGGGAAGTAGAACTCTCTATCAAATCGACCCGGTCGTCGAAGGGCAGGGTCAATGTTGTCTGGCCGATTAGTGGCGCCAATGACGATGACCTGTCCACGTCCATCCATGCCATCCATCAAAGCCAATAGCGTCGAGACAATGGAGGCGTGAATCTGTTCCTGTTTGCTCGATCTGACCGGTGCCAATCCATCAATTTCGTCGAAAAAGATGATGCTGGGCTGGGTCTTTCTCGCCTCTTCAAAGAGCAAGCGAAGCTGCTTTTCAGCCTCACCAACCCACTTGCTGAGTGCATCAGCACCTTTACGCATGTAAAAAGATATCTTTTTGCCTCCAGAGCCGACGGAGTTGGCAAGGGCACGAGCAAGCAGCGTTTTACCAGTTCCCGGTGGACCATGGAACAGCACTCCGCGTGGCGGCGTAACGTGGAATCTCGTAAAGAGCTCAGGATACAGCAAAGGAAGCTGGACCATCTCCTTTAGCTGATCGATATGACCTTGCAAACCACCAACTTTGCTAAAGTCCACATTCAGATCCACGCCCAGAGGATCGGCATCAGCCAGTGCCTTGCGGTCCTTGATCTTGCCAACGTTGGGAGTGGCCCCCATGCCGTCAACACCCAGCCCTTGGCCGCCAGATACAAGCCCGCCAGCGGGAGCGGCAGATGTCGGCGTCATGCCTACATTTCCGGCAGCATTGGATCGATGCATCATCTCATCATCACTGCTATCGGAGTCCGCACCACCAGCGGCACCAGTACCCCATGGGCCGGCCAGCAGCGATCCGACTTCGCCGCCGCCACCAAAGGGGCCATATGTAGTATTTAGATTCCTATCCCAGCCGGCGCTGGCGCCACCTCGCCGGCGATTGCGGGCGGGCGTGGGAGCAGGATCCTCTGCCTCCTCTTCAATGTTGACAGAGGTTAAAGGAGGCATGTAGTAGTTGACGGGACGTCGCGATCGGCGGGAGCTTTCTTGGTACATAATGGGAGATTCTGTCCGGGCCTTACGTGGCTTCGCCGACCGTCTAAGCTCACGAGCTTCTTCATTGAGTTCGTCCATGTCAAAGTCAGGTTCGTCGTCAGCGGAAGAGTTTCTCCGGCGGGAGGTCCGGCCTCTAGACCGAGTTTTCCTTCCACGGGGAGTTGGACTCTCCATAGCATCGTTCTTTCTGCGCCGCTCCTTATCAGAGACTTCAGCATCGTCGGAATCATCACCTGGCTCAAAGTCACTGCTATGTTCTGTGGTAGACTTCTTGGAGCCCCTCGTCAGTCGGCCAGACCGACGGATGCCGCTAGCTTCCGGTGTAGCTTCGGCCACAGCTTCAGCCTCGACAGCCTCAGTAGTCTCAACAGCATTTTCCGAGGAAGCAGCAGCACGAGCACTCCTTGTTCGCCGAGTAGTAGGTATGTCGTCGTCGTCATCGTCGTCGTCGTCTTCGGCTTCGGCTTCAACTTGTTTTGTAGCAGCGATCTCGTCGACAGGATCCTCTTCTTCTTGGGCCTCATCAGCTTCCTTAGCAGCATCTGGCATGTCAGAGTCAATGTCCTCAAGCTTCCTTTTAGCCGGTGTTTGCGAGAGCTCATCAGGAGCATCGGCATCATCTACATTGCGGAAGCTGCTGCTGCCTTCATTAGACGCCTCTTGAATTGGCTCTGGAGCGGTCTTGACGCCCTTCATGCCACGAGTAGCCCTGCCGCTTCGCGTGATTGTTTCAGGGCTCTTGCTTGGCGAGTTTCGAGATACGACGGCATGTCGACCAGAAGTAGATAGCTCCACGAAGTCTTCTGCATCTTCAGTGTGTGCCCTGGTCCGGCGTGTCTGGGCTAACGCTGGACCAGGGACCTTGAGCTTGACCAGCCTCCTCGGTTCGGATTCAGTCTTGGCAGGCTTGCCAGACTTGAGAGGAATGTCATCGAGCTCGTCAGGCTGCTCGTCTTCCACCTTTTCTTCCAACTCATCCTCGTCTTCGCTGCTCTCTTTGTAGTTTTGCTGCTTGACTGCTACCTTTCTAGCTTTCCGCCCGGCAGCATTTCTAGGGGCATCTTCGTCCTCTGACTCTTCGGTCGCTTCGACAAATGAGCCTTCGTCGCTATCGGAGAGCTCTTCTTCGTCTTCATCAATGTCAGATCCACGGTATCGGTTAGTCCGCTTTTGGCCCGATTTGGCACCTCTAGATTGGCGGGTTTTCTTGAGGCTTCGACTCGGTCTTGCCTCTGTCGGATCGAAGTTTTCGTCCTCGGAGTCGGACTTATTAGGGTCGAAATCCTCCAAGTTTCTCTTCCTCTTGCTGCTAACCATCTTGTCGCACCCTGTGGTTTTTGTTTGGTGGTATGCAGGCAGATAATTGACGGGCAACGACAGATAGACTGCGTGTGTTCGGATGAGTATTATTCGGGCCTGCAGCTCAAAAATTCAAATATTAGCTGCTGATCAGTTTGATTTCAAGCTGCATTGACAACATAGCCCAGCCCATTCATGTCTTGGCAGCTTGAATGACTTACCTAGGCCATGAATAACACTGCACGATCGTAATCTAAAGCGTGCATGGAATCGCGCAATGACACACCCACTGTGGGCAAAACCCGGTGTCGACAGCTGGCCAGAGAAGATGCGCACCGCAAATTTGCCGGAATCTGCACTCGAAGGACGTCGTGTCGATAAGGTGCGCCGGGATGGGACTTCGGGTTGGCACACAAGAAATGCAGCGATGGTCGCAAATCGAGCTGGACAACGAGACTTCGCGCGTCGCGAGAGCTAGCAGTACCCATTAGCGCTGAGGAAAACTGGAGGTTGCCTCCTCACGTGCAGCCACTGCGGCGCGAGCCAAGCCGAGAGTGGCCCGAGCTTTTTTTTTCCCTCTGCCACTTCCCTATTCCAAGATCCAGCTTTCTCCAATCCAGGGGCCCGCTAATATCAAGGCCACAAAAAGCGACCCATGAATGACGATGTGCAACCAGGGCTTCAAATAAGCTGTTAATCAGGCGTCAAGAGCCCTTTGACATGATTGAGATTCCCCTTACAACGCGAATGACCTACGACGCGATTGCCAAACACGATATTTTCTATTTGAAGATGCACTATCAGCAGCATTTCGGCGACGTCGCCGACCAGCAAACAGACATGCTCAATACGATGTCCATCAAGGTGCCATCGCATCATCCACGTTCGCATCGCATTTTTGACACTTTAATTTCCAGCTTCCCCGGATTCTTCAGATCTGTCCCTGGCACAGATGATGCGGCTCAAGCATTCTTGGGCTTGCCGTAGGGCTGATGAAGAACTGCCACCACTACCGCCACTACTGGACCCCACGCCTAAAAGTCAGGTGGCCAGGCGCGCATCGTGGAACGCAACAGTTGGTGCCTCGACGCCTGAAATTGGTGCTAGTCCACGCTGCTCTAGGGTAGCTGCATGCCCGTGGCTATCGGCGTCTCCTGGCGACTAAAGCCGCCCGATAGAAGCACATTTGCAAGTTACTGCCTGCTATCGGGCAGATATGCTCCTAAATTAGCAGCCGCAGGTGGAGTCTACAGCGCTCTGTTCCCGTCTTGCACCTGTAGGAGTTCCCGACCCTGAATCGGCCAAAATCTGCAGCCCAGTCTTAGATTTGCAGCATTCGAGCTTGTTTTTCTCATCCTCTTCCCTGCATCAGGCCAAGCACATTCGACATTCTGAACACAGAGCGCAGATTGATTTGTTTCATGCTGCATAGGAAAAGTGGAAAATGTCCCTTTTTCCCTCTCTCTTCCTAAGGCGTGAGTCATCTTTTGGTCTCGTATGACTGCATTCCCAGTGACCAAGAAAGCGTTGCCTGAAAGCCATTGGCTCGCCCACGGCTCAGCTCATGCCACCATGGCCGCTATTACGACAGCAGCAGCTCATGCCGCGACCAGAGTGGTAGGAAAAGGGGCGGCCAGGTATTGTCCCCATCGATTACTTCAGTACCTGGTAAGTCCATTCCATCGCTTGGTGTTCTAGGCCACACTAACCGCTACTTTTGGCCCCCGAGCTGACAGGCCCAGACTTGGCTACCGAATTCTTGGCCGACAGCCGTCCCGCGTTATAGAGCGGAATAGAGTGTAGAGTTTGCTGTTCGCCTGAAATACGACCAATATATTCATGTTAGTGCTTGATAGCGTTGGCTAGGCTATCGGAAGGGCCCGTCTGGACATGGCCAATAGTGTCCGTTCCACTACTAGCAACACTAGTTCATGATACTCGTATATCGGCTTAGTACTAGGAGCTCTAAGCATGTCTTGCTCGTGGTCCATGCCAAGATTTGAGCCTTTGGGTCATTTACCCACTACGGCAACCGTTGGAGCCCAGGGTCCCGGCAAACAAAAACAAAGGGGCTGTCAAAGGTTCGTCAATCAGGTGCCTAAGCTTACTTGTGCAACTGGCAAGCACCAGATGCCTTCCCTTGTCGTCATTCAAAGGAGCGATCGACACTAGCAAAAAAGGCATCAGGTTTGAGCAACTGTCCAACTGGCCAAATGGCCCCCGCCATGACGCCAGCTGGGCAGCAAACGCCTCCAATTGACGGCCGAGAGCAAGACCCTTTGGCGAGACCCGTTGGCGACGACGCTCCTGGCTCTCGCTACTGGTCCCAAGGATGCGTCCCTGCTGCCTTATCGTCTGCCCGCCGACTCTAGACTAGCCTCTGCGATGGCCGGTCGCAATATCGAGGCGTGATTGGCCCAGGCGTGCAGGCCGTCTGCGTGCTTTACCGACAAGCTGGACTCCTGATGGCCCTCCACGCGACTGGAATGCCGGCCTGGGAGTCGCACCGCAGATGGTCTTGGCCGGCTGCATCTGCGGCCTGACACGGATTCGGTCAGCCGCCACATCGCGGCCGTCAGTTATGCATCCATCCCTCACAAAGGATAAACAATATTGGAAAACAACACGAGCTAGGCCAGATCCTCGTCGTATCCCGTGTAAGCTGCCTGGTATTTAGCTTTTCGACCAACCCAACTTTCCCTTCCTTTCTTTTCTTCCTCTTCCCATCACGTAGTTTTTTTCGTCTGCGTAGCAATTCATGTTTTGACGACACGTCGACGTGCTCTCCCGTTCTCCTTTTTCTTACGCACCCGGCGTGCAGAACCTCAGCTGCCTTGACGGCACGGGTCAGTCCTATCTTTTTATCATCACGACAAGCAATCAAGAAGCAAGCCTTCTCTCGCGCTGGACAAACCTCGGGCCTTCAATAGAAAATTTAGACATCCCTCTTGTAACGAATAACGAGAATAATACCCATCAAACGACATTCGCTATGCCTCGCTCCACCAGAGCCTATCCTCCGCCGCTGGAGCTGGACACTTCCTT
The DNA here is from genome assembly GCF_001481775.2 of Trichoderma gamsii. Lineage (NCBI taxonomy): Eukaryota > Fungi > Ascomycota > Sordariomycetes > Hypocreales > Hypocreaceae > Trichoderma > Trichoderma gamsii. Next base: position 22,661 of record NW_020171340.1, read on the forward strand.
CAGCGGCATGGGCGCCTCCCAACACTCTACCGACTCTTTTGACTCGCCGCTGTTCTCTCCAACAAAGGTACGCAATTTTGACACACAGCCGACATCACCCAGAATACGAGCAGCATCTAACAAGAGCTATCAAAAAACAGAGAGTAGGAACGAGCTCTACAAACGCTGTATCAATCACCTCGCCCCAGCGCAGGACATCCTTTGGATTCATCAAGTCCTCGCCCACCGTCAACGTTCACACAACCTGTGGCCGCCACACCGATCAGCTGCTCTTTGGAGGACCCTCATTATCGGGTCTTGCCCGCGCTCTTCTAGGAAAGAAAAAGAAGAGGCCGACAGACAGCTGAGCCGATTTGTATGTTAGCGGGGCACTTTTTCATGTGAAATTGATTAGTGCGCGCCAAATCCTCATCGACCTAACCTTTTTATCTTCTACTTTTCCATTTTTTATTACCACTTACAGTGCTGGCTGGATCGGTGCAACATCCAGTACGTTATACGATATGGCTTAATGATACGACTACTACTGTTACGAGCGTTACTACTGTTACTGTTACTACTGCAACTACTATCATAATACCTGGCGCAAATGGGGAAGATGTGATAACATAGAAAGACACGTCTTATGTGGCTTGCTATTTATATCTTAGATAACTACTCTATTAATGCCACCTCCTTTTTTTATTCCATTTTTACGAAACCATACGGGATCATCAACGTGGCTGCTTACGGGTTTCACACCTGCATCGCCAATCACAGCGAAGTCTATCTCTCGGCAACTTGATCACCAGATGCGTGCGTGGCCTTTAGTGTCCCTGTCATGAGATGTCTCGTAGCACAGCGAGGCGTGACTTTCTCCCCCGAAAAACCAATCGACAGAATTAGACAGAAATATGAATGAAAAATAAAAGACAATGCTTTTTGGCCAAATTGATCTGTCACTCTGTCACTCGGCCATGCTGACCTCCATGATCATCGGTGAACCCGAGTGTCTCAATACCAATGGACCGTACCTGCATCCTACGGTCTACAGAGAAGCATTTGAAAATTGATACCCAAAACAATCTAGGGCAGTTTCTCTACACCCCTTTCCTTTCAATCCAAAGTGGGCACCGACATGTGAGTAGGAATAGTAATACCTGGGTAGGTAGCAGTAGATGTATTACTTCGTACATTGCATTGCAACCCAAAGTCTCCCTGCTCAGTAACAAGAAAAAGAAAAAGACAAAGAACAGTTTGTCCATTGCTCACCGTCTCTCTCTCTCTCTCTTCCTCTCTCACGAGTATCCTTGCGCGTCCACACGCGGGCTCGGATAGTTATTCTTATCCGTGGCCGCATATCTCTTGGAGAACCTGTCCAGCAGCGTGATGATCCACCGCTGTGCTTCCACATTGGCAAACTCATACACAATTCTTATCGAGTAGCCAAGGCGGAAAGGTCCCATGGTGCCTCTCCCTACCGACTCGAGGGATCGTAGGATGCTATGCACAAGCTCTTTTTGGGACTCTTGGTAGTCCACCGGCCACTGGCATCGAATCAGCAGCTCTTGCAAAATCAACATGCTGGCCCAATATCCCATGTGCATCGACCCAAGCCATCCCACCGGGTGTTCCAGGATCACCTGGTACGGCGAATTCGGATCCTGGGACGGAGCTTCCTTCAGCTCGACTCCAATCTTTTTGAAATCCTCATACCATTCAGTAAACCGCTCGCGCTTTTCGGCTGCGAGCTCGGCAACTTGCTTTATACGTCGTGGGCTGACTTGTCTGCCGGCCAGAAGAGCCTCGCGGACGGGATAACCCCACCACATTACCTCTGGCATATCTGCCAGACAGAGGAAAAACGAATTAGCCACTTGCATCGAGAAATCCGGTGCACCGGGACTGAAGATCGACCCCAGCTCGTTGTTACAGAGCACTCCTCTCCATTCTGGACGGGCCAGGAAGCATTTACTGCTTGTCGGGAAGAACAGCGAACTCATGATCTAGGACAAGGGGGAATGGATGTCAGCTTTTGAAAATTTCATGCAAGGTATCGGAGTGTGAGCATTTCCAACGTTTGATGGTAGCTGCATGCTGTCCTTCAGCTCGAGGCGTCCGCGACAGCCGGAGCTCTATTGTTCAAGGACAACTGGCTCGGAATACGCAGGAACAGAATAGATTGGTGCTCAATGAGGCCTCGTAACAAAGAGTTTCCACGGCAAACCACCAATAGCATCAAAGCAAAGGAGACAAACATAACCAAGTGGGTACTTCGGGAGAGGATGCCTTACCAGGATGCCTCGGAAAGAAAACAAGATAGCGGCGTCGTTGCCATGCGTATGAGCTGCAGGACCACGTTGCTCCATCAGTGTGGCGATTCCCTGGGCATGTCGCAACCAGGTGTCCGTAGCGGTCGTACCAGCAAACAGCTTTGAGATTGTCATGTTAGCTTAAAAAAGCTCTGTTGGGTTTTATTTGACAGCAAGTTGAGAAGAAGCTTTAATGCCTTCCATAACCACATATGAACACTCTACACCCAATACCCCTGACTCACCTCAAAGAAACACAGCATGACGGCAGAACAGAACGTCTCAGACAACTTCCATCTTGTAGGATGCCTCAATGTCGCCTGGAGGGCACCCAGAGACCATCCGTAAACAGTCCTACTCTGAGCAACGAGATTATCGTCGGCCAGCTCCTTACCCATCAAATGCAGGGCAAGAGAGCAAATGGCGCCATCCAGGACCGCCACCGTCCCCAGCTCTTCGAACCTCAGCCGGCAGAAGAAGCCCAAGAAAGTAGTTACATCTTTCGAGGCCAAGCTGGTCTGAGCCATCTCCATCAGCGTGCCAACAAAAAGGGCTCGATTGGGCTGAAGCGAGGCCACCAGGGACACCGCAGCAGTGCTAGCATCGCTCGCAGGTGTCGTGGCCCCAACGGATGAAGTCGAGGTCGAAACGGTGGACGGCGAACTTTTTGCCACGGCAGTGCCAGCACCGGCACCAGCGCTGCTATCGCGGTTTGCTGGCGATAGTCGAGAGCCTCTACTTCGAATCGCATGTTTCCCAGACACAAACTTGATCGCTCGCTCATAGCCGGGGCACTGGGCGCCGTACTTGCGACAATTTCCACACTCCGGCCTGGCCTCGTCACACTTGACTCGTCTCTTCCTGCAGAGCTGACAGCCGCTGCTGCGCGGAACTCCGACCATGACGACTGATGCCGGCTCTCTCCCCCTCTGTCTGTTTGTCGTATGTGGGTGTGGGAGTGCGTATGCGTGTGTCCCCTACTTATGCGCGGCTGTCGCACCTCGACTATCTGAGTGATTCCAATCGTTGGGCGTGATTCTTGGCGAGGCAGGGAGCCATTGGGAGCAAGACGATGCGAGATAGAGACTAGACGTCAAGCTACCTTCAAGTTGGGTCCCGTTAACAGGACTCGCAAATGCTGGACGCGAGATGATGCGATGCGATGCGATGCGATGAAGTATTAGCAAAGTAGCAATGCAGCAAACCTGGAGTCTATTTGTGGACGCGTATATCTGGATCGGGCTGTCTAGATAAGATATGATAAGATATCATGTATGCATCAGTATGTTTTTGGTGTTTGACAGGCCGTCCAAGACGAGATATAGATGCATAGCCTTTAATCAGCCCCCAACATCACGATACATCTATAGCTGTCAGTGCATGTAATGATGCACAAGGTTGCTCCGCTGACTAGCAATACGGCACGTCTGCCTGGCGACCTTGACGCGAAGGATCGAGCTGAGCCTGCTACTGTATGTAGCTCTCCCACTATGGCTCACTAGTAGCACCCAGCGAGCTCCATTAGCTGGCGGTTTCAATTCGTTTGAGGTTCTGTGAAACCAAAGCGTGGTGCTTCCATGCTAGTCCTGTTTAGGCCCCCAGACATGGGGACGAGTTGCAGGTTATGCAAATGGTAGATACGTGATTTACACCACATGTAAAGGTTATCAAATGGCGTTGGCCTCTGCCGGTTGATACGATGTAGATACATTTGATGTAATCAAGAAGAAAAAAAAGGCTACATCATGCAATGCGTACAACGCTTCAAGACGAGCGATATTGCCGCAGAGCTTCTAATCCGTGCCCACTCGTTTCATCAAGAAACCAAAATGCCACCTTCCCCTCAAATTTGTCTAAACCCCCGCAATGTGTAAAACACATAGTAATAGGAAAAAACAACATAGTAGCGCAAAAGCTTGTTACGCCATGGCAATGCCAATCAATCAATCAATCAATCAATCAATCCACCGCAGCAAACACATCTATTGCAAAGATCTTGGCAGAGCTGCAACAAGATTCAAGCGACACCCTCCCCCCATGCTACAGTAAGTATCAATGTATCTATTAGTCCGTGTCGAATAGACTGTAAGCCGCGAACAGCGGGTTGAGGACCATGGCGCCGCCGGTTGCAACCATCCTTCAGACCTCTGCGGCGAACCGGGTATCTCCGCCAGATCAACCACCAAAGCTCGATGAGCCTATAGGCTGCCCTTGATCTGCGTGGCGTCAAAAAAGCAACGGCCCGCGTTGGAGGGCGAAAAAATCCAAGGGGCTGGGGAAATGGAGGCAAAGATACCGTTCGTTTCCGGCTTTTGCCAGTATTAGTCGATGTCGCAGTAGTTATGGACACCAGCCTGATATGTGCATGTATCAAAGAATTCCATGAGGAGCTTGAACTGTACCGTACATATTGTTATATATCACATGTGCTGCGGGATACGCGCTTTTGACGCTGCATTAGCCCGTGCCTTGGCGTATGCCTTCTTCAACGATACCGGCGCAATTATGTGAGCAGTTATCTACCTTTACTCTTCGTTGAAAGCGCCACCCACCTCATACGAAGGGCCGGGGGCATGCAAGAAGCTCTGTCGAACGCCTTCGTCCATCTATCGATACACACTCTACAGCTACTAGTGCACCTTTGTACCATCTCCCTTGAATCCCTGTTGCAGAATGCAGAGTTCCTCTTGGCTACCTTTCCTTTTACGATGGGCATGCAACTCGTGATATCGACTTCAACGACGGGTGTGTGCGCATATATATCGGAGGCGGGCCAGGCGCCGTGTAACAGCTCACCACCTCGCTGAGAACCCCCCCCCCAACAGCATACGGGAACGGGCCCGCGCGATGGAGGCTGCAGAAGTCTTCCCTTGGATTGAAACAGAGATTTCTTGCGCCACTAAGAGCTTCCGGACTATTGGGAACGGAACGGCCTAAAAATAACCGACGTGGGCCTCAATCTATGGTGGAGCAGAGGGTCTCGAATCTTCACTGCTGAGCATCGTCTATGGGACCTCGAGTTGCTCTTCCAACAGATGCTCGAGGAGTGCCTCCTACAGGTCAGAATATTCTGGAGACTGCCACATCCCCCTCTGCGAATACGATGATTGTCGCATGAGATGCCACTCCATAGCGCACTGCATTAAAGTTTCCGTGTGGGCTTTTATCTTCGTTACGTCATCACCCTGCTCGGCTTCGTCTGTTTACTTGTAAGCATTTGTTTCCGTAGCTTGTGAAAAGAATGAGCAAAAAGCTTAGATCATCGCCCATTGAGGTTTGTCTGATTGTGATAACCGAAGGGAAACTTTGATCATATGGTTGAAATGATGGAGCTTCCATCCCCTGTGGCGGTAAGATGAGTGGGAGAAGTGCAATTTACACGTATCCTCATTCTTACGACTTCAAATTTCCGAGCGACAGTAGCTTTTCGACGGTCATCAATGGGCGCAAAAAAATTGCTCTCGTAGTTCTTCGCCTGCTGCTGCATGCAATATGTGCCTGTCTTGTTCGCCAGTCTCCGGATAGCTGCATGTTGGTTGTTGTGAGCTAGTAGTAGCATGATGGCTCCCGAGTCCGGCGCTGCTCTGCGTTCTCTTTGAGCATTTCGTGCATATCGTAAAAAGGCATCCCGCCGGCCATATTGCCTCACCTGGGACTACTGCATGAGATAGCGCCATGGGGAGGTGTGGGCTGGCGGTGGTCCATGGATAACCGGCCCACGCACCTGTGCTCTGGCCGAGCCGTACTGAGCTCTGCCGTAGCATCCACGATCCATGGGCAAGAGAAGAAAACATGGAGAAGCGATAAAGCACCAGGATTAGTGCTTGTCGATCCCCGTGCCTGCTCGTGGAGATGATTATTTTCCCTCATCTCGTCAGAAGAAGCTTGGGGTAGCTGCGGGCTTGCATATTCGCAGGCCGGCCTGGGTCAAGTGCCGTAACTAATCAAGAAGGCAAGCAGTCTGCTATCAAGCACGCAGGCAGGCTGTATACTGTAGAGGAGGAAATCCTCCTAGGTCGTATTAGTCGGGAGTAAGCCATCGGAAATCGAGAATGCTTAGCTTGTTGGGTGCTCCATTCCGTAATACCAGCTACTTTCTCCATACCTCACCTGCATGTACTCACCTACACGCGAATGTAGGTAGCAGTAGGCAGCAGATTCCCTGTCTGTTGCCCGCCTCGTCTGAGCACGGCATTACAAAGAGGCAGGTAAGGTTCTCGGTCAGGTTTTTTTTCGATGGTGCCACTATGACTCTCGCCCAATTGAAGCGTCGCCATGGGATTTTGCACCCAAAATCTGTTGCATGGGTAGATTATGATGGGCCAGTGCAGCGAGGGCCAGTGGCCGGAGGGGCGAAATATCGTATTGGGGACGGGTCGGTGCTGATACTGGCGCTGGGCCGGTACTGGTACGTGAGCCACGACTAGCCTCGAGGCGTGCTGAATGCTCGGATGCTGCGTGAGTCGGATCTGCTTCTAGAGATGTCGATCCACCGTGGGGGGAAGGACGCGGAAGGGCAAATCGCAAAGCCGACTGACTAGCTGCGGTGATGGCCGCAAATCGAGACATGCCAGGCCAGATAGGAGGCGCTTCGATGTCGAAAACAAATTAAGATGAAGAGACGCATACCTTCTTTTCCTGTCCTGGCGGCAACGGTCCTGCATCCGGCCAGAGATGAGCACTTCGAGGCGGCATGAACGTACGAGGCCATCCAAAGTCGCGCTACTTTGCAATCATCTGCGGCCCTGGCAAGGCCCCTGGCCCTAGTGGGTAATGCGGTAGCGAGCTAGAGCTACAGCGAGTCGCGGACCGCCCAATCAGTCGCGTCCGGCGGCCCCTTGCTGCTGCTTGTACTTGGGCCTGGTGCATCAACGCGACCGCCTCGGCCTAGCCCAGCAAGGCATGTGTGGACTACTACTCTGTCCAGGGGGGCAAGGAAAGGATACGGCGTCAAGACAGCTGATGCAGAAGAGTTCGTGTTTGCTGCTGTCATTTATGCTGCGCTGTGAAGCGAAGAGGCGACATTGCGCTGTCTCTGGATGGGGGGATGCTTTAATGACTGGATTGATGCGATGACGGATCCGTAGCGATCAATGTTACTGCGCGCGTACCTGGTACAAAAGTATCGGCGCACTAGAGGTTACCATCTCAGGTGTATAAATTGCAATTACATCAAATGTTGCCTCAGATGTAGGCGGGCGGCTGGACGAGCACGGAGCAGTCCGTCTTACCTTGGTAGGAATAAGTAGGCGTACAAGTATGTGCCTTGGGTAAGTACCTAAACAATGTAATTGTAATGGAGCAGCGACAAAATTAAAAGTCGCAGCAGCAATTCGTGGCCGGCAATGATGGGCATGTGCTGTTTAAACGCACGTTTGGTCCACGACAATAAAGCACACCTTGACAGCACAATCCCACAGCTTAAATGACCGCGCTCCATCCATCCCATGGAAACGTAAAGCGGAGCCTCCCCCGAATCAACATCAGCCGCCTTGCCAAACACAACTTGGCCTTCTCCCTTTAGCCTTTAGCTCCAAATAAGGGCTGCGGTCCAAGGGGTGGAGGCGCCGATTAGTGCTTCGTATCCCCCGAGGCCAAAAGGCGTTCTGACGAAACGACACTGCACGGCGGCCACACGCCATTGTTTTGTTCCTGTTTGGTTCCTGGTGCAGGAACCAGCGCAGCCGCCTGGTGCGTTGCGCCCGCCCAACCACCGCTCGCACGCTGTGGCCTCGGCGCCGGGATTGTCGCCGCTGCTGCGCTGAACTGCCTCTTTGCTGTGCAAGTACGAGATTTTCAGTCCGGGCCAGAGCGCTGCAATGCAGGTCGGTTCTTGCGGATGGACGATGGATGGCCGCGCGTAGGCCTGAGCCCTGCCTGTCAACGCCGGTACGAGCTCTGCTGCGTGCAAGTTACATGTACATCCGGTACAGCGCCTATAAGCCCCGTAATGTTTGATGCATGTACCTGTACTGCGCAGCAAGCACCAGGGCCCCTCCCGGGCTCATCAAAGTGCTTATTGACGTGATGCAGCGCTTGTACCGCTACACGCACAGCTGTACCTACAGCTGCCAGGCCCGTAGCTGCTGTGCTTCTGCTGCAATGTCCGGACTTAGCTGGCGTCGTTTGCTGGACGGCGCGCTGGGGGGTCCCCTCCATGTGCTGCCAGCCCTTTGCCTCTCCCCCCCGAACAGGCTAACCTCAGCCAACTCCAGGCCCCGCGAGATAGGACGGTTAGGGGCGTGCTCCACCCCTGGCAGCCCGCTAACCTGACTCTGGCCAAGCCCAGCCGTTGCCACTCCCAGGTGCCAGGTGCCCTGTGCGCGGTGCCTTGGGGGGGCGTGGTCACTTTCGCTCGCTCCAGTCTCTCTTCCTTCGACTTTTCTGCCTTCAAGGGTGGCTGCTCTTCTCCTCAGCCCATCACCGTCACCACCAACATCGAACCCATTGCGGCTCGTCGACTTTCACTCTCTTCTTTTTTTCTTTTTTTCTTCTTCGTGCCCAAAGCCTCCCCCCCATTCTGCTTCTTGGTTCGCCAGCTTTTTTCTGCTTCTTTCGCGCCGTTGTCTCTCTGCTCAGCAAGCATTTTGCAGCGCCTTCGCCGTGCCCCTTTCCCATCAGCGTTCGCCGTCTTCGAGCCGTCTTCGACTTGTTTTCTTTTCTCTCTTTTCACCACATTGGGTGTTGCGCTTTACTGCACATACGCCGACGTTCCTGACTGCATTGTCTCTGTCTTGTGCATTTACCTTTCCTTTTTCTTGTTCACCTGCTGTTTTTTCTACTATCTGGTGACTGGCTCTGCTAGAAAGCTCTACTTTTTTTTTTAACTCGTCATTTTCTCCCTCTGAGCCTGTAGTATCTCAGAGCCCATCTTCCGACCTCCAGAAAAGCATTACCTCGATACGAAGCACCGATATCTGCACAACCCCCATGTGTCTTGGCAGCTAGTTGTGGTCCAGCGTGTCTTTTTGTGACACTTGATCGTGCTCAGCAAGTTAGCCACCTGCCTTGTAATAAGTCGAGTGTGGTCTCGTGGTAATAGTGAGCTCTTCACATTTCGACGCGAGGCATCCCCAAACGCCCTTGGCCGCTGAGCGCCCTCCTATACAATCATCATATCAGCCTTTTCTTCTTTTGCGATTAATTGAAAAAAATTCGAAAATTCGAAAATCGAGAGCGATATAAGCGCGTCTGTTTGCTGTTGAGTCGTTTCCAGCCATCGGAAAAAAACACAAAGAAAAAAAAAGGTTCGATCACCTTTTAATTCGTTCACTTGCATACCTTTTCTTTTTGCCCGGCTGTTTTTCTGTAATACTATTTGCCAATGAACGGCTTCGTTCTTCGACATCTTGGATCAAAAGCTAATGGCCGATATCTTATAGCACTATCAGCTCTGATTTTATCGTGAAATCGCTGCCTTCTCCTTGTTCTCCGAATAAACGCCAATAATCTCGAAACTCCGCGTCCAGATCGTTTTATAATTGAAGAAAGGATTGCTTCGTCGAGCTCCCACGCCACAGTTCCCTATAGGGGAGGATTATGGCTGCTTTGACACAAACGTATCAGCAGCAGACTGGTACGGCGACAATGCTTTCGGGTCGAACAACACCCTCAGCCGGCATGATGCAGGCCAGTCAACCGAACAGACATCATCAATACACGACTTCAGCACCCAGAGGAGGAGGAGGCTACCGGGGAAGCACTGTTCCTGTCCATTATCAGCCCACACCGAATCTGAATCAGAGCCTGGCGTGGCAACAGTATGGAGCTTATCAGACGAGTCCATCCTCCGGCATTCCAACGCAGACTTTCGATCCCAGCCTGGTTCAACGTTCTCATCGCACCAATCCTTCAGTTACAAACATGGCCCTGATTCCTTCCTATAGCCCTGGCCACAGCAGTCATGGCAGCAGCCACAGCAGCGGCCACAGCAGCGGTCATAGCAGTGGCCATAGCAGCAGTCACGGCAGCAGCCATAGCAGTACACGAGATGACTCCGTCAAGTCACAATCCAGGAATGCTGCTTCTGCTCAGCGCCCACCGCTTGCTCATATTCCCTCCAGTGGCTCACAGCCGGCTTTGTCACCCAGCGGAACGCCAAAGATGACTCCTGATCGGTACCGAAGGCCAAGCAACTCCAACACTCAGCATAGTCGATCCCAAAGCTCGAATCCTCCGCTTAGTCCTGGCAGCCAGAACGTGATGTATCATGCGCCTTCCGGTTCTAGATCTGTTCCAAATCTCGCGGCTTCGCCTGTGCCAGCTCCGGGCGCATCGATGGACGATTCGCAATTGCACCGCAGACCATCTCCGGACGAAGCAAAGAAGATGCGCCGCCGTAGTGTCCATACGATACAGTCCACTGATTCCTTCCGGCCTCTTTTGAAGCCCGAGAATGCTCCTCGTCCTGGGCTAGCGGTCATCACTAAGAACAGTGACAGGGGTGAAAAATCCCCTCAACCTGCCACGAAGAAACCTGCGCATGTCCGCAAGGGCAGCTCAGATAGTGCATCGTCTAGCCGAAGTAGCCATTCGCGATCCGCATCGGTAAGTTCTCATTTTTCAATTGCCGCTAATTATCCCCATGATAGCGGACTTGGGGGCCGTTTGGAGTTATGCATGCTGACTAGGGGATTGATGTGCAGTTTACCAACCGCAATGCGACTGTCCCCACTGGTAACCCCTCTTCACCGGGCTCTGACGAAGCACCTGCCAGGAATGATCAGCTCAAAGTAGCCGTACCGCCAAGAGGCTCATCTTCCGATGGAACAAAGCGGACGATTAGTCCCTCTCCCTTATCTAAACCCGCTACGATGGCAAATGAACAGACCGGAGATGCTACCGCAGCGGCTGCAGCGCCCTCGACCAAGACTGTAGAATCGCCGGCGGCAAAGCAGCTCGCAACCATCAACGAGAAGGCTATTAAAGGAAAGACCAAGACTTCCAGACTTCGTCGAGCGTTCTCATTTGGCAGCGCAGCTGAATTTCGAAAGGCTGCTGGTGGCATCGATGGTGAAGGTGCTGATAGAGTGGAGGCGGCCAGGCTTCGTAAAGACCCTACAGCTGAAGAGGTCTATGATGCCGAGCAAGCACGTATCGCTGAAGCACAAGAAGCTGCCGGTATTGGCAATAGCATCTATGGCGGTCGCTTCTTTGGCGGGTCGACGGATAACCTGTCCATCTCATCGACTGCTTCATCTGCCTCTATAATGATCAGGAAGATGGGCCGTGGTATGAAAAAGAGCACCCGCTCGCTGGTCGGACTCTTCCGACCAAAGTCGGTCGTGGGTGTGCCCGCGGCTGATGGTCCCGTTACCGAAGGCCAAGCTTCCGTTTCCATGATCACCGTGGAGGCAGAGACCCGACGTGTCAATGTAACTGCGGACCCTCAGGACGGCAAGGGCGGCACTGGATTCCCTCGCCTTGAGCGCAACTCTTTGGACGCCACACAGATCCCTGAAATTGGAGCGGAGCGTCTAGGCAGTGCAGGCACAGATAACTCTGCGCGGAAGAGCATTGTGGGTGGCGATAAAGAGCGTGCAGAGGTGCTGGCGGCGGTTCGTAAGGGCATCCTGAAGCGTACGTATAGTCCGAAAATTTCCCCCTGTTCCCAACCGGCCACTGTGATTAATTGACCCCCAGACACAGGTTCCTCGAGTCCATCAATCCGCCCATCGGATTCGCCGGATCTTGTCCTGCCAAACATCCCAGCCGTCACAGACTCACCCAACTCAAGCGCACCGAGCACACCAAACGATGACCACAAGAGAACTGGTTCCATTGCCATTGGCACCGAAGACTATTTCACGGGTGCTTTCCGGCTTGGAAAGAGTCGGCCCGGAACACCTCAGTCTGGCCCAAAGAGGAATGCCACATTTTCACCACGCCTCATCTTCCACGACACTTGGCCCAGCCAAGAGTATGACCGCCGCGGCGAGATTGCCACGTGCAACCGGCTCACGCCAATGCTAGCTCAGCAGATCAAGGAAGAGCTAAACAGCTTCAAAATGGTTCGTCGGGACCCGAGTCTCAATATTACTGTGGCTGAGCTAACCTAACTATCTTCTACAGGAAATGGAAGTCCACGAGAACTCCAAGATTTACACGCATTTCTTCTGATGATCTCATCCGATGAACGAAATCTTGAAAGCTGATATTTTTTTTCTCCCTCTACTACTATGGGTTTTTTTAACCCTAACCATGTATTTCTTCACTTTTACCATTTGCGGCGTTTAGGGACAGCATAGTAAGGTGTCATGGGCGTTTTGTCACACTGCCTCACTACAAGTCATGGTTTTTTAAGCCCCTCACAGACTCATACATCTCATTAATATTCCGTTGGACTCGGGGGCACGAGAATTGAGCCATTGGGAATGTGGGAAGAGCCGGGATCGGATGGTCTCGTCTGTTGTCATTGAAAGATGAGGAACTCCTCGTCACAGCCTATGGTTCAGCCGTGTGGATAGAAGAGCAGCAACATGTTAGACGATGCGATGCCACGTTGGCGCAAGACGAGCACTTAGGCTTGACTGTTGAGGGGAGCACGTTTAGATATGGCAACTCAGCCGATTGGAAGATGAAATATAGGCCGGCAACTTGTGTCTTTTTTCTCTGTTGTTTCATTTAAGCATGTTTCTATAGCTGGATTTAGTCTATGAGCGTGATGTATCCGGCATCTCCTTTTGACAGCAAATAAGAGCTTTGACTATTCTTCATCAATCCTTGCCTCGCAGGTTTTTTAATTTCATATAATGGACTTGCCAAAAATGGGTAATCCCACTTTTTGCTCATTTTGCATAGCGTCGAAGATCTGGAATCTTGATTGATAACATTGATTTTACATACTAGCGCAAGTGTGCTGTACGATATATATTTCAATAACTTGGTAAACTAATAGTGTCTCATTACTGATTAGTATATGACAGTATCATAGCCGTGGCGTCTTTGGTGCTGGTGCCCATTAATCAGCTGCCAGTGTATCAAGGCGCCCCGCCATGTTAGTAAACTTCAAGCCATCCCGTCGTTGGCTACTTTTTTTTCCTGTCCTTTTTGGCTAGGAGGAAAAAAACAAACCTCCGGATGTATTTCTTTTTCTTTTCACGTTGATCCATATAGCATTGCTTTCTTGTACGAACAAGACTAGCCTATACGCGCAGTGCTTCTCCGAAGTACTTGATGTGGCAGCGTCCGCTTGAAAAGATTCCGGCTTATCGATTGCTGTTTCGACCTCGATTCTCTGCCGTTCCCGATACTTTTCGAGGGTTTGCGACCATGACCACCACCGAGGCGGCGACGGGCGCCGAGCCTCCCAAGAAGCTCCATGGACGGGCGTTTTACGAGAGCATTGGGAGTCCCAAGTTTATCGTGGCCCCCATGGTGGATCAATCTGAGTTTGTTTGTCTTGCTTGACTCCCTCAAATGGCGGTTTGCGATTAGAAGTGAAACTGGCTAACTCTCTTTGCTTTCTTGTCTAGGCCTGGCGACTGCTCACACGATCCTTCTTGCTGCCCTCGGAGCAGTCCAAGCTCTTAGCTTACACGCCGATGCTTCACGCGCGACTGTTCTCACAAGACGAAAAATATCGAAAGGCACACTACCAGGCTGTGCGGGCGGGATCTTCAGAGCCGTGGCTGGACGGAAACCCAAAGATTGATCGGCCTCTCTTTGTTCAGTTTTGCGCAAATGATCCCGAGGCGCTGCTTTCTGCGGCGAAGCACGTTGCGCCGTACTGCGATGCCGTGGACCTGAATTTGGGATGCCCGCAGGGCATTGCGCGAAAGGGCCACTACGGAGCGTTTCTCCAGGAGGACCAGGACCTCATCTTTCGACTGATCAATATACTGCACAAGGAGCTTTCGATCCCGGTCACGGCTAAGATTCGCGTGTTGGAGACGAAGGAGAAGACACTGGAATACGCAAAGAATGTGCTGAGTGCTGGAGCTTCCATCTTGACTGTGCATGGCCGAAGACGAGAGCAAAAGGGTCACCTCACTGGCGTTGCGAATTGGGAAATGATTCGCTTCCTCAGAGACAATCTGCCGCCCGAGACTGTAATCTTTGCAAACGGAAACATCCTACAAGATGGCGATCTGGAAAAGTGTCTGGCAGCCACCGGAGCGGATGGCATCATGTCAGCAGAAGGCAACCTCAGCGACCCCGGCCTATTCGGCAACCCACCACCCCCCGAAGAGAAGAGCAGAGAGTACTGGAGGGGAAAAGATGGCAAAGGCGGATGGCGAGTCGACGCCATCACGAGGCGCTACCTGGATATTTTACACAAATACGTCTACGAGGCCGATCCTCCGCGGCGACGACCGCTCTTCGTACCAGGCGACGACACCGCCTGGCTGACAGAAGGCGAGAACGGCAGCAACTCCGAAGATGCAGACCAGCCGGCAAAGAAGAAGCGAAAGAAGGAAGACGACAAGGCTCTCAACTCGTCGCCCAACATCTCCGCCCTGCAGCCGCATCTGTTCCACGTCCTGCGCCACTTCGTCACCAAGCACACCGACATCAGGGACCAGCTCGCGCGGGCCCGCAGGGACGGCATCGACGGCTACGAGAGGGTTCTCGCCGCTGTGGAGAAGAGGGTCGCCGAGGGCCTGCTGAAGTACGAGGAGACGGAGGGCAAGAGCTTCGAGGAGGAGCTGGAAAAGGTCGGCGAGAGGGCTATCGAGGGCGTGCCTGAGGAGGAGAGCTCGCTGGGGACGATTAAGAGGTGTAAGCGCCCTTGGTGGGTGGCTCAGCCGATTATTCGGCCGCTGCCGAGCGAGGCGCTGGCCAAGGGGGCTATTACGTTGAAGAAGGAGAAGGACAAGGGCGGCAAAGAGAAGATTGAGGAAAAGAAGAAGACTGAAGGTGATGAGAAGAAGGCTGAAGATGACAAGAAGAATGGGGATGGACAGGTTGAAGCCAAGAAAGAGACAGAGGTAGAGCAACAGACAAAACAGGAGATTGCATCAAGAGATGGACTCGTCTCTGGATGAAGATTCGTGGAGGGATATAGAAAGCCTCACAGCATTTTAGACGGGAAATATAAGTAGACATTAGCTAATGCGATTTCTCTGGTATTACAGACAAGGCTGGTACTCTTTGTTATCAGTATATATGAACCAGTCGTCCATTATTTTGCAACCTCCTTTGAAGACAAAAAACTTTTTCAAATTTGATTTTTATCCTCGTACACTGCCAACCACTGTTGCGTCAGAATCGTGGATGCTTGTGGCTACAGTCATTAGCCCAGCTCCTGCTGCACTGCACTCGCACCCTGGAAATGGGCGGATAGATTGCCAGCTGCAATGGGATTTATGATTGCTTGAATAGCTGCAGCTAGGGACCATAAGGAACAGATGTATGATTATAAAAGTTAGCTATCTGCCCATAATGATGGTGGCCATAGAAAACCTGCCTACTTTCCCATGGCCACCATCATTTGTGGTGTGTGTCACAACATTAGGCACATTGTGCCTGCTGCTGCTAGGAAGAAGCCGGCGACGGCCGCGGCGGAGCCATCGCAGGTATCCCGCAGAACAAAGTCACTGTTTGGATGGTATTCTCGGTCGTGAATTGTTGGATCTTTTCCTCCGGGCTAGACATTAGTATACATATGTCATGCATAAGACTGTTTTGCAAATGGGTGTGCTGGATGTGCAAGGCAAAATGCTTACCCAGACCATGGAGAAAGGCAGAGCGGTTTCCCCCGCACAAATGAGTACCTCATTATACAATGATGCTTCCCCTTTCGCCTCGTTCTCTAGGATCTATTTTTACAAAAGTGCTTGCTAATTCCGTGAAAGGTAAACCTGAGGCTGGGAGGGCGGGAAAAAGGAAACGCAGGTTAATCATGCACCGAGTGGTAGGCGTTCCAATTATGCACTGCCAGCTGTCCACGCAGGAAGCGGCGGCCGGTGAAAATGAGCATTTCGGTCTGCATGCAGGTGATATATATGCACAGCAACCAACTCGCCCGCGGGTCCGCCTCTGAAGGCAAATTGGTGCTTGATTCGTGCAGCTGTTTGCAGGCACGTTGTAGTGAGTGGTTGCGCTGTCCGGCGGTTGGGAAGCAATCTCGCACCCACGCGTTGCTTGCCTCCGTCATTCGAATTACATTCATTGCTTTTGATTGATATTGGATTTTCTATGATCAGGAAACAGGTTAGCAAAGACATTACCCTGTCATAGATTAGATAGCCATTGGAAACTCCTAGACTGTCAGCAAGGCCAAACATTATGGTGGCAAGGCCGCATTGTAATGCCGGCACACCGAGAGTGTCCCGCATAGGCATACGTGTAGTCACTGTGCCCGATGGAGCGCATTAGTTTTTGTATAGCCCCTCGTGTAGACCCTAGCAGTGTATGCATTCTTTTCTTTTTCCTATGCCGTCTTGTTAGCGTAAGAGTAACGCCGATGTTGGCTCGGGATGAGGACGACACGATGCTAATAGCTGCAAGGAGATGGTTGGCAGTGGCGTACCCTTAGGGTGATTGGATCAGTCGATATATACCTGAATTTAACCAATGCAAAAAGGAGAGAACATGCAGTGGATAATGCAGCAACCACTTCCTTTAGAGGGAGGAAGCGGATAAGAGCTGGAGAGATCGTGTGCCATTTGAGACTCGGATCCGGCACCATAGCCGTATGTAACGATCCATATGCTTATAGATTAATTTGAGACCGTTGCAAGGGAAATGGTAGCAAGTGGGATGGCTGAAAGTGAAAGAGTGAGAATGAGGTGCAGTGACGGCATCGCGAAATGAGGACCAAGGGCCGGAATATCGGGATACAGTCCCGTGCTTTCCTTATCCTGGGTCACCGCTTCACCACTTTTTATCCCAGATTCCATGCGACTAAAATATGCTCTCATTTTCACCAATTACAGCCTGCGACCGATGCAATGAAGGTATGTTTCTCGAGCCATGACTGCCCACGGAATACACGTCGCAATCGAGGTAGCCGCCCAACAAGGCGTGCAGGCATGCCGAACTGAGGATGCGGTGGCAATCTCGTCGTCTGGTCGAGGCTCTGATGGACGAGCAATTCGTGTCAAGTAGCTTTTACCTGAGAATGCTTTGCAAGTTGTCTTTGAGGACAAGAAGCTAGTTTCTAGGTGGGTAAGCCTGTCGATCCACGTCTTTGAATGCAGACGCCGTGAGCATTAGTCTTGAGTCTCTCAGAAATGGTGGGTTCTTCATTGGATTGAACATATCTTTTGTTCCATGGCTGTTCCATGGCTGTTTCGAGGCTTGTGTTGACTCTGTCAAGTTTTCATCACATTAACTTGGCGAAATGTTCATTACTAACATGGCGTTAGCCCTAGAGCTCTGAAGAAATTCGATAAACTCACCCAGAAACCCCCTTTCTAGGCTTAGTCGGCCGGTGAAGTCGGAAATGTGTTCGAGGCCCTCTTCCGAGCGCGGAAGATGTCCAGCTTGCGAGATCTCTGAGCAGTACTTAAATTGTACGATCGACGAGGAGAAGAACGAAGAAGTTGAATATAGCATGATTATCGAATTCATGACGAGAACAAGCAACAAAAGTTGAAATAAAATAAGGAAAGCAACGACAATATTTCGTCTAGTGATCTTCACGGCTGCAGCTTCCGAAGGTTTGACTTAGACGGCATTCGACATATATACGATCTCATGGACGGGCTTTCCCTCCTTTAGCATATGCTAGCCAATGGGATCCTGTTCCGGCAAACTAGTATCCTAAAACCTACGACGAACTTGACTCCAATGACATGAGATGGGTGGGCGGGGGCTTGCGATTGTCCCACTGCATGTTTGGCTTCCACTTATTGAGCGCCAAATCGGCCTGCATACCTAGTTCTTCACACATACTACAAGCCGTCGGAGGATGTGGCACTCCAGAGCCAGGCATGCACTGATTACGAGCTGCATGCGTGCGCATGCCCCGTGTCAGGCTGTCGATCGTCCAAGTCTCTTAGAAATGAGGAAAACAGGGGCCGTGTCCGAGGCATGCAATATGCAAGTGCGTATGCACCCTCACAGCTAAGTAAGTGGAAGCGAGTTTCCAGATTCCTAGTTTCAATACTTGGTAGCGACATATGCAACCAAAGTCCACTGCATTGACCGGATAAGGTTGGCTGAGCGGTGGCTGTACTTCACATGAAAAATCGCGTTCTCGTGTCGTGTCTGTCGACCTACAGGTTCTCCTCACCGTTCTCACCCTTCGATTGGGCATTCGCTGCTCTATCAGTTCCTGCGTTGCGACATGTCGTGCTGCTATTCGACCAGCGCAATGCCGTGTGAGTGCCACTAATGTGGCCAAATCACGACCCCAGGGGCGAAATCTCAAGAAGGGGTCTGCTCCGGCAATCCGGTATGTATATATATAAAGTCGACCTTTGCCTTTTCATTCACTTGGGTTAACCATGCATCTTCCTTGAGATGTGTGTTATTTTTGCTACTGACTGAATAGTGAAGCATTGGAGATGGAAAATCTAGACCAGTTACGGAGGCTGGAGGAGCAGCGGAATTCAGTGATGGCAGAGGATGAGCGCAAGGCTGCATTGATCTCGGTAAGACAAGACTTTTCGGTTGTCAGAATATTGTTAATGACGCACAGATTAATGTCTTTTTTTTTAGGACCTTTTCAAGCATATTGGTGATTTGACGGGGCAGCTTGCCGAAGCCCATATGGACCTTCGAGACAGAAAAGACATGCTTGAACTTAAGCGTACAAAACTTGAGTTTGCAGAAAAACAGATTGAAGATTTACGACGCAAAAATGTGAGAACCTAGAATAGTACTGGCCAGTGAGAAGCGACCTAACAGTTGTGTAGGATGATCATGTTTTTAGTATGGTTATAATTGATGGCGACAATATGCCGGTAAGTGGGCACAGTTCTAGGATTCTTTCGTGATATAATTGCTCTGACTCTTCTGAATCGCATTAGTTTCAGGACGAATTCGCTAGAGACGGTCTCACGGGAGGCAAGAGGGCAGCTGGTCTCCTTAGAAAAGCAATAGCCGAGGATATCAAGACGAGATATCCATCTGTTCCAACGAACGTCCAAGTGGTGATTCGTGTGTATGCGAATTTAAAAGGGTTAAGCAAGAAATATAGAGAACTTATGCCTGACTCGGCATCGTTTGAAGAGTTTGTTCGTGGATTTAATACGGTCCACCCTATGTGCGATTTTATCGACGCCGGGTGTGGCAAAGAATGTGCCGATGAGAAGATAAAAGGTAAGCTTCCGCAGTTATATACTCTTCCTCCCTTCCTTCCTTCCTTTCTCTCTTTCTTCCTCTTACTGAAAGATCCATGGATGATTACCTGAAGCTGATAATATACAGCGTCTATGAAATTTGGCCTTGATGATAGTCATTGCAAACAAGTGTTTTTTGGTGGACCAGGAGACAACGGATACGCCCGAGTTTTCGACTCTTTCCTTGAAGACCAGACAATCAGAGACCGGATCACGCTGATGGCAGGCCCCCCTTTTGCGTACGAACTGGCGGCAATAAAGGACAAATTCTATAATATTACGCTGGACAGCATCTTTAGGAGCCTGAAGCTTCCCAGCGAAGCCAACCGCAGGACCTCGTTCCATATCACGCCGCCAGGAACTCCCATGTTTCCAAACACTCCGCTCAACTTTGCAGCCGTTGCAAAGGTGCCTAGCAGCCCAGCTCAGAGCGCTCCGGTCCAGTTATACTACGCAGAACCCAAAGTGCCTCCCCAAGGGGTCATATTGCGAAATAAATTTGGACAGAGAGTGGATTCGCGGCTTTCATACTTGCAATCTGATTTCTCGAATTTGAAAGACCGGAAGCTTTGCAACAATTTCCATATCCTGGGCAAATGTTACTACCTTGAAAAGTTTGGCAAATGCCATCACGTCCATGGAGAAAAATTGACGGGCCAACGACTGGAAGCCTTGCGAGCTATTGCTCGCCAGTCTCCGTGCTTGAATGGGCTAAGCTGCAGCCAGACAGATTGTGTGGCCGGACACAAGTGCCCAAGGGAGCCTTGCCATCTGGAAAACTGCTGGTTTCCCAAAGAAATGCACAACGTTGACTCTCAGGCCGTTGCTGAATAAGATTATGTTTGAGCTTAATGTTTTATAATAAGGGCCATGGGAGGGAATTTGAATTGAACCTGTACAAGTGTTCGTTTTGGGATGGACGGACGGATGGACGGACGGATATTACACTGGTGGTGAGGTTTGCCTGGCGGTATGATGAACATGATACACGGCGTTCAATTGCATACCGACCGCGTTGCTTCGACGGCTATACTAAAATGATGTTGGTCAAGATTGATTAGTTTTTAGTTTTTAATTAAATCAATTGTTTCTTTGACAACAACAATAGAGGAATGGAAGCATGATCTTCTTCTAGCAGTTGAAGCTCAACGGCAACGTTGAACTCGTTACCGTGGGGGGTTGTGTTATCTCAGCCCCCGAAAAGCCCCTAAGCTGGGTCACTATCCACTGTGGCACCGCTAAATGGACCTTTTCTAGTGGGCTTCTTAGGCTCGCCGAAGCCAAGACTGACTACGAGCTGGCCGATGACGCTCGAAATAGCCGCTTCTAGCCAAGACGAGACGGGACATGTGGTGAAGCCGTCGTATGAGAAGGCAGATTTCAAAAGGTACAAAGTTGCATCTGAGTACTGCAAAAAAATACTTTACGGATTTGGGTCTAGACGACGTGTCATCCAGGCATTCGAAAGTTGATTCAATCTCTCAGTTCTCGATATCTTGAGGCACTGGGCTCGCAGGTGCTACAGTGGAGGAGCGTGTACAAAGATGAGCTCAATTTAGAGGCCCGGGGCCTACACTTGCCTAAACAGCACGTGGAACTCTGCCCCACGAACCGGCCAACTTCTGCTCCCCCATCATGCTCCAAGACGCCCTTCCTATACTCTGTCTCACTCTTGAAAGCCGCTTTTCGGCCGCCATGAAGCTCTCTCGGCTGCTCCCCGCAAAGTGGGGGAGGGGTCTCGCTCTCGTGGGGGGAGGAATAAGCTTGAAGGCAATGGCGGAGGCCAAGATGGAGCTTTTGGATGGACAGGAGCCAGTGCTGCACTGTTTTTATTAAAGTGTTCTCTGGCTCTGCTCCTCTGGACTCTTCCCTGTTCATGAACATTCCCGATATTGAGCGTGGTGTTGAGCGGAGAGAAGAATAAGAGCGTATGCGTTTCAAGGGCGATCTGATCTAAGTCGCTCTGCTAGATTCGAAAGCCTGGATTATTTATTTATCGCAGCGCATCATCATCTTGCTCATTCTTCATATTCTTCATTATGTCTCTCCAAAGCACTCAGGTCACCAGCGGCTGGACTTTTAGACAGCACCAAGGGCCTTCTGCAGAATGGCTGTCGGTAGCAAAAGTACCGACGCAGGTTCATATTGATCTGCTGGCCAACCAAAAGTATGCCTCTATATCCTATAGATGATTTTCAAAGACAACAACCCGTCTTCATGGAGAGATATCTGGATATGTTATGGAACTAACAGAAAACTAGAATCCCAGATCCCTTCGTGGACCTGAATGAACGCGCCGTTCAATGGATTGGCGACAAAGATTGGGAGTACCAAGTTACGTTCAAACCTGAGCCTACTGAGGGTGAAAATGTCACGAGAGACTTCGTCTTCAGTGGTCTTGACACATTCGCAACAGTCTATCTTAACGATGACAAGATACTAGAGACGGAAAACATGTTTGTGTCTTACCGCGTCAATGTCACAGACCGCATCAAACCCGGATCCGACAATGTGCTTCGTATAGTCTTCCGCTCCGCCATTGCTAAAGGCGAAGAGCTCATCAAAGAGCACAGCCATGAGCACAATTTCCTAGTCAGGCAGACTGAGAGGAGTCGTGTCGCGGTACGCAAGGCTCAGTACAACTGGGGCTGGGACTGGGGCCCAATTCTCATGACAGCGGGACCTTGGAAGCCCGTCACTCTCGAGACGTACGTTACAAGGATTGACGATATCTGGGCTCAAAACGAAGTCAGCGAGGATCTGAAATCTGTTTCGGGCTCTGTTGTCACTCATGTGACCGGCAATTTGAGCAAAGATGACCAAGTTTTAATATCGTTATCGTTGGATGGCCAGACAGTGTTCCAGCAGGTAGTCGATGTTACGGACTCTGCCTTGGCCAAGGATGGGCTAATCAAAGTTCCCTTTACACTTGAAAATCCGGAACTTTGGTATCCAAAGGGATATGGAAGCCAGCCCCGGTATCTCCTTCAAGCTAAGCTTCAGAACAAGAATTCTACTTCCAACGAGATCGACAGCAAGTCAAAGCTGATTGGCTTCCGTCGCACAGAACTGGTTCAAGAAGTAGACGCACATGGCAAATCGTTCTACTTCCGCATCAATAACGTTGATGTATTCGCTGGCGGCTCATGCTGGATTCCAGCAGACAGCTACCTCGCCGGTGTTCCCCCTGAGCGCTACTATGAGTGGGCCAAGCTTATGGCAGAGGGCAACCAAGTCATGCTGCGAGTCTGGGGAGGTGGCGTGTACGAAGAAGATGCACTCATTGAAGCCTGCGACGAGCTTGGCATCTTGGTGTTTCACGACTTCCAATTCGCGTGTGCGTCTTATCCTGCTTACCCATCCTACCTGAAGACTCTGGAAGAAGAGGCGAGACAGCAGATTAGACGTCTGCGAGCGCATCCATCTGTGATGGTTTGGGCAGGAAACAACGAAGACTACCAGGTCCAGGAGAGGTATAAGCTGGATTATGACTTTGAAAACAAAGACCCAGACTCATGGCTCAAATCATCGTTCCCGGCCCGGTACATCTATGAGCACTTCCTGCCAAAGTTGGTCGAAGAGGAAGATCCAGGCAAGATCTATCACCCAAGCAGCCCCTGGGGTGATGGAAAGCCCACCGCTGACCCAACTGTTGGCGACATCCACCAATGGAATAGTAAGCCTCCAACATGTCTGAGAAAGTTGATATCAACTGACTAACATCTTCCCAATCAGTCTGGCACGGTGCCATGAATAAATACCAAGAAGCAGTCGGCATGGGCGGCCGTTTCGTCAGTGAGTTCGGCATGGAAGCGTATCCTCATCTCAGCACCACCCGTCGCATGGCCAGCGATCCCGCCCAGCTCTACCCCGGCTCCATGGTCCTCGACTTCCATAACAAGGCCATTGGCCACGAACGCCGCATGATGAGCTACGTCGTGGACAACTTCAGGCCCCGCCACGATCTCGGCGGCTACACCCATCTCACGCAAATTGTGCAGTCTGAGACGATGCGCGCCGCGTACAAGGCCTGGCGGCGACAATGGGGCAAGCCTGGCGCCCGGCAATGCGGCGGCGTGCTTGTGTGGCAGCTCAACGACTGCTGGCCGACCATGTCTTGGGCTGTGGTGGATTACTACCTCATCAAGAAGCCCGCATACTACGCCATCTCCCGAGCGTTGCGATCCATCGATGTGGGCGTACACAGAACGTTCCACGACTGGACTCAGACAGGATATTGGGTTGACGAGAACTCCGGTCTCGTCACGGGCCAGGTCGACCAGACTCTGCCTGCTCGCAAGGGAACATTTGACGTCTGGGTCGTCAGCAGCAATACAAAGCCCGTCGATTTGAACGTCGTTGTGCGCTTCATCTCCGTTCGTTCAGGCAAAGACGTTTCCGACCCCATAAAGTCAACAATCACCGCTTCTGCCAACTCCACAACCGACATTCTCCAAGGCAAGGCACTCCCGCCTTCAATCCCCAACGCCGACGACCTTACCAAACCCTTTTCCGTTTCCGACTACGATCCATACGTCGTCCACGCCATCATCACGGACGCTGCCACCGGCGCCCTCATCGCAACAGACACCGCATGGCCCGACCCCATCAAGTTCCTCGACCTATCCAACCGGGGCATCACATTCGAGGTTTCTGCCGCAAAGGATGAAATTGTCATTGCTGCTGAGAAGCCCGTCAAAGGATTCGTTTTTGAAGAGGTGGAGGGCTTGAAGCTGAGTGACAACGGCTTTGATATCGTTCCCGGGGAGAAGCAGACTGTGAAAGTGGAGGGAACTCTGACGGCAGACCAGCTGCTGTGGACGTGTATCGGGGCATCCGACGCATCGTTGAAGATTTCTGATGCGTCTTCATAGCTGCCCCCTTTGACAGAAGCGAAAATTTTTGCACTAAAAGACCTAAAAGACAAGATATAATATGATAGCATAACGTGGTGGGGGATCAACTCAGCATAGTGACAAGAGATACAGGGTGTGGCTAGATCAAATAGATGAAGCCTAGATCGAGTGGTTGTTCAACCAAAGCCTTGTACGATAGCCAGGCATATAAGTCGTGCATGTAATATTCACATCAAGTAAAAGAGGATATGGGCTGTAGAGAAAATGGATCAATTTATTTTCCATAACCATCGCTAAAATCAAATTAATTTCCCTTTATTCCATCTATGCATATCCCATCCAAAGGTATAAAACGTAAGTTCAAGAAGAATCCTCAATCCCTCCGTCTCGCACGCTTCATCGGCGGACTACGGCTGACAGAACGTGTCCTAGATCGAGAGCGAGAGGAATAGGATCCCGAAGAATAAGACGAAACGGAACGCCTTCGCTTCGTTGGCGGACTGCGGCTGCGAGAAGGTGTCCTAGAGCGAGGACGACCGCGGCCGCGACCACGAGCACGAGAGGCAGCAGAACCAGATCGGGATCGAGACTGAGATCGGGATGCCGAGAGGGGGCGAGGGCGTGGGCGTGAGCGTGAGCGTGAGCGTGATCGGGAACGAGAATAGGAGGGAGAGCGAGAGCGGGAGAGAGACCGTGACCGTGAGCGAGACCGTGAATCCGAGTACGATCGATCCCTGCCACCACGCCTCGAGGGCGTTCGAGAAAGCGATCGCCCTCGTCCGCCACCACCACGACGAGCCGGAGAACGAGCCGGAGAACGACTCCTGGAGCGTGAGCGAGAAGAATATGACGAGCGAGAATAAGATGAATAGCTCGAAACGGATTCTGCATCTGAGCGGTCCTGAGCAACAGGGGCGGGGAGCGCAGGCTTGGGCATGTTCTGAAGATGCTCTCGCATTTCCTCGGTCAAGACACCCATGCCAATACTGGTAAAGTAGTTGATGGAGAATCTGATGTTGCGGGGGTTATTCGTGGGGAAGATGCCTTCGAGGTTAGGTCGCAGAGTTTCGTCGGTCAGGCGTGCCCTCAGCTTGGGCAATCCGGTTTCCTCCAAGATATGTTGAAACAGGATCTTGATGAAGATACGGCTACTGGACGTAGTCTCATCTTCGTTGAGGTGAATGACGCCAAGGCAGTGCCAGCCTAGAGCATCGGACGCAAACATGTGACCAAACAGCATTGCAATGTTTCGCAGCTTGTTGTTCTCATATCGGTGAATAGTCTCGTAATACTTTGCAAAGGCCTGCTCGAAGAGGTCGCACCACAGACGGTTGATCTTGGCAAAGCGCTCACCAATCATGCCGAAGAACTTGGTGTAAGTCTTTTCCTGGGAGCAACACTCGACAATCATTGACGGCAGCTCCGGCTCTTGACCGGCAGGCAGGTTGATCTTCATCAGCTTGTGAACTGCTTCTTCTGGGTCGGCACTCGACATGATGGTTAGGTAGATGGTCCTTCGAAGGTTGACCAAGTCGGCGTTGGACTGGTCCTTGATCTCCACAGCCTTTGATTCTTCGTCTTCCTCTTCCTCGGAGCTCTCGTCCTCGCCATCCTCGTCGTCTTCATCATCGCTGCCTTCGCCAAGAATTTCTGCCTTGAGTCTCTTATAGGCCTCCTCGTGCTCTTCCCACTCGGCGTCAAACTTGAAAACGTTGAGCCCGTCCTGAACATCAACCTCGCCATCAAGCTCAACCTTGTGTGTAATCTGGTCCTCCTCTTCAACCAAATCCAGCTCTTCCTTGATGGCTGGGCTCTCCTTGAATTTGTCTTTCCGGATCTGGAAAAGAACTTCAATCATGTACTGGGTTCGCTTATCGATGTCCGACTCGTGGAGGATATTGCGGAACTGATCGAATACGGCCATCGAGATGGCAGGCTGCATCTCCTCCAGGTACTGCCCTACCTCCTTGCAGAATCCCACAGCAATCTCAACACTGTCGTCCGTCGGCTTGTGCAGGAGCAGCAAAAGAATTTGGCCAGCCAGCATCTCATGCTGAACCTGCTGGTTGATCAGATGTGCGAGGAACGTCGTCGCGGAGAGGCAGACAGCCTTATCGTTTCGCTTGAAGCCCTTGCGGAACTGCATAACCAGGCGCTTTATCAGCAGCTCACCGACCTGGGGAAGCTTCGTGTTGACAATCGCCGCCATGGCCGCGTAGATGGGCGTGAAGGGTAAACTCGCAGCCTGGGCTTTCATGATGGATCGGCAGAACAGGCCCCTGCCCCGAACCAAGTTCTCGCCAAAGAGCTCGGGAACGATGTGCTTGATGTTGGCAGTGTTGACCTTGTTGATCAGACCGTTGATACTCTTCTTCAGCGCCTCCCACGCCATCCTCTGATACTCTTTGCTGGTCTTGTCCGTGATCTGCGCCTGGAGCGCTCTGAGCCTCGCCGGGGGGATGTACGTTCCTCCCGATCGCATGTTTAGCAGTTTTTCGTACTCGGCCTTTGCCGCCGCTTGCTTCTCTTCTTCAGTCCGCACGGGAGGCGCAGGTGATGGAGAGCGATCGTCTCTCGAAGGACGATAGAAATCGCCATCTCGTGGCATTCCGCGCTCGCGGCGCGGTACGTCACTCACGGCTGACGCCATTGTATCGCGTGAAGCCGAGTGGAGGGAATCAGAAGCCGTGATGCGTAATGAGATATACTGGCGACCGATCTGTATTTGGGCGTGGAAAGGAGATGAAGCGGACGCGTGGGCGAGATGATGCGCTTCCCAAGAACTTTTCTATGGTCTGGGGCGGATAGTTTATTCAAGAGTTTGGGAGCTGCAGATAAAATCAATCGGGAAGCCGCACGGGCCACGTCCTAACTTTTCTGCGCCACAGCACACAGGTGGCACTAAAACAACCATTTTTGGGCTCCATAGCATTTGAGGCTCGTAGATACAAGGCGAATCGTCTTGCATTAGGTGATATATAATAGGCTTTCCGCAAATGTTTATTGCTTTACTCATATTCCTATTCATCCAATTTCTTTTCTCAAAGGAAAGGGGGATGAAATGACAAGTTCTCCAATTCTCGCGGAACATCTCCAAGAGAGGCTTGTTTCACAATGCCCAGCATCTTCCTTAGCGTTTGAAGTGAAAAGGAATCAAGAATCGCATTGCGCAAGAGAACCAGGCAATTATCCAAATATCCCTCTTACGTATAAGGCGTAAAAGCTCAATCCGATGTTTCACTCCATAAAGTCATCTTCTATTTGGTGTAAGCCCGCTATAACAAACAGCATATGCTGAACGCGAAACAAAAACAAAAACGTAGCCATGATTTAAAGGCAGCTGTAAACCAGGCTCTAGGTCAACGCCCAGATATGAGTAGCCATAAATTACAACAGTCATGATCAATAAACATAAACACTTATATAGGCATATAAGTATATATGGATAAACATTACTTATTCTTTCTCTTAACCTCTAGATGTATAGGTAGGATACCGAGGTAGCCACCCAGCGCACCGCCACATCACCAGCGCCCAGCACGCACACCCCAGCCCCTAACCAAAAGCCTCCAGAAGCCAATCCCTGGCGCGACCCCAAAAAATTCCCGGCCCTGTTTCATTGATGCCAGCGTGGATGTTGCCGCCGCCGCGCGCGCCTCGCATCAGCTACGAAGCTTCTTCCCACTTCAACATTCAACCACTCAACCACGTCAAAGAGTCAACCAACTCCCCCGCGCTCCTTTAAAACAAAAAACGATACAAAATAGACTTTCTCTCCCCTTAAACCCCCCCATTACCTCTCTCTACATATTTTTAATTCCAGTTTCATTACAGCAAAGCTTTTCCCAACAATGGTATGTCCTCAATTCTCTCCCCCCAATTTCGTCCTCCTTCTCCAGTGACGCCACGTAACTATTTCAATCTTTGAAGCAATCCTTATCGCACCACGAATGAAGGCAAAAGCTAACTGCTCCCCCCTCAACAGCTCGACAAGCTCGTCGGTTTCACCATGCTGGTGGCCGCCTCCGTCATCTTCCTCTACTACACCATCTGGACCCTCCTCATGGTAAGGATCTCTCTCTTCCCATCTTTCCGAACCCAATCGGTACCGGTCAATCACGCAAAAAACATGTCTACAACGAATCCAATTGCTAACTAACATAATTTTCTTCAAACACAGCCCTTCGTCGACGGCGACCATCCCCTTCAGAACCTCTTCCTCCCTCGCGTCTGGGCCATCCGCATCCCCGTCATCCTCCTCCTCCTCGGCTCCGCCGTTGTCGGCTCCTTCGTCGGCATGGTCATGATCCGAAGCAACCAGAAGAAAGCTGCCAAGGCCAAGGCTGCCGCTAAGAAGAAGGCTTAAAGGGAAGGGGCCAAAAAAGGGGGAAGAGAGTGAACGCCATAATACCGAACCTTAATGTATATGTACCCATCTATGTGCGAGAAAAGAATGACCTGTCATGTATGCAGGAGATAAACCCAGGGGACTTGTTAGAATTGGTCATGGCAATAAAAAATTAATAATCTTTTTGCAGGAGCATGTACGGAAATCGGATTCTTATCCATATGCTGTACATGTCAAATCCGTCACGGCTGCCCACGACAATGGCAATTAAGAAGATATGAAAGAGACGTCAGTTTTGGGTATCTCGATTGGTGTCTATTCAGTAATGAGGCGCTACAGAAGCTGTTAAACAGTAGAGATGCTACCTATAGAACAAAAAGGCAACTACCTATGGAGCCATATAGGCGAACGCATCCAATCTAGATAAAAAATCCCGAGCAGTGGTAGTGAGGGACTCGAAGAGTATAAATAAGCCAATTCATAAACCAATTCTCCAACAATATAGTTCAACTTTGCTCAAAGGAGAGGGGAGGAGAAGTAAAAAGCCAAGCAAAATAATGAACCCAGTGTCAGAAGTTTGTAGTTTGTCAAATTAGTAAAAGAAAAAAAACCTAGTTTATACCCAAGAAAAAAATTAAGAAAGAAGTCCTCTCGAGTCCCAAAAATCCTGTAAAGAGGTGAAGCTTAGTTTTCTGAAATTGCGACACCATCACTGGGAGTCAGTTAGACTCTCTGGTCGGCAAAATCGAGAACTTCGCAATCGTCCTCAAAGAATCCATCACCATCGGGATCCCCTTGGTGAGCTCCACGCCGTCTTCGTGTAGTAACGACGATTTGCTCAGAGTCGCCAAACTCCATAACACGCTCCATAGCCGACGGAGGGAGAGGTCGGTGGTCCTCTGGGTCGTCGTATTCGTCCTCAAAGGCAGAAGGAAGACCGAGATCCAGCTTGACGACAGTGATGTCCTGCCCAAATGCCCAAGCAGATCCATCGGTGTTGCTTGTGCTTGGCGCAGTTACAGCGAGATGCTGTCCATTCTTCGACTTCTTCGAAGAAGGCGCCTTGGCCTCCAAGGAGGAGTTTGCCAAAACTTCCGAGACACCCTCAAGTTGGCTTCCATACGCAGGAGTGTACTCGCAAAGGATAACGCGCCTGTCGGTGTGGAAAGGCTGATATGGTGCGCTACACTCGATTTCTGCCTGGGGAATGGTCTCAGCCATAGTATGAAGTGTATTGTTGGAAACTACGTGTGGGCGACCCTTTAGTGTCAATGTCGTTCCGATATCCATTTCCGTGTCTGACAGGTCGAGATACTCTTCTTGCGTGCCCGAATCCAAGATTTGTCGGACTGCGGGAGCAACGGTATCGTCTGGTAGAAGCGGGAATTGATGATCTGTGTATCGGTTCACACGTGAAACCCGTTTGCCACCAGATTGACGTCGAGCCTTGTAAGGGTACGTTCGCACAAGTCCTCCACCTAGGTTGAACAGAGTTGCGCTCCGGCGGCCTCTGATCCAAACCACGCATGATGACGAGGGCAGCGAGGAGCTTGGAGGCAGTGAAAGGCGGTTCTCTCCGGTGTGTCGTAGTTGGCTGATGGCGGAGCCGGTCTTTCCAATCGAGCTAGTGATGCTCGCAGCAATCGCTCGCCCTCCCTGAGCCGCTGAGTCTTTCAGGATGCTACCAGCAGTAGAAGCGCTATTGCCACTTCCTTGGCGCGAACGTGTTACAAACGGCATTGCTACTTGGTATGCAGCGCCAAAAGCACCAGACGCGAGAGAAACGGCAGAGCTGGATGGCTCAGATGGCTCGGCGGCAGGCTTCGGGGTCACCTTGCGCCGGCGTGGTGGTGGCCACATGAAAGCGCTAAAGGGCATATCCAGG
The DNA here is from genome assembly GCF_001481775.2 of Trichoderma gamsii. NCBI lineage: Eukaryota > Fungi > Ascomycota > Sordariomycetes > Hypocreales > Hypocreaceae > Trichoderma > Trichoderma gamsii. The sequence goes on from NW_020171340.1 coordinate 53,272, forward strand.
AGATGAACGGTTCCTCTCTCCGTGACCATGGCCAAGCGCTCCCCTTGAGGCTCCATCCACACCACGTCAATAATTCGTGCAACCGTCATGCGCGAGAACTGAGCGATTTGCCGGACTTGAGGGCCAGTGCTTTCATGAGTAGCCATTGAGGCCTGCAGAGGTGAGGAGTGCGTATGTTGAACACGAAACAGGTCCCATACCGTCTGCACGTCTCCTTTGCTGCTTGCTGTGAAAAGCGACAAGGAAGAGGGTGAGAATGACAGGAAGCTGCATCCTAGAGGCGTTAAGAAAGTGGCAGAAGGATGGAGAGACGGAGACAACGCCAGAGAGTCAACATCCAAGATGGAAACAAGTCCCGAGTCTTTGGTTGCCGCCGCCGCCTGCCCAGCCGTTCCATGCGTTGGAGGAAATGCAGCGCCATCATTGAGAGGGGAGCGCGCGCCGTTCCACTGCTGCGGTGGTGAAAAGGGCTGCTGTTGCTGGGATTGCGGGCTGGTTGCCCTGTTCCAATACGAGTTCCATGCTTGTAGACCCTGCTGGCCAACCCATTTCGCCCCCTGAATGAGCTCCTGTGTTGCCTCGCGCATGACTTTGTTGACAACGCTGTCAGAAATGGGAAGATCCACGGAAGCAGTGACCGAGGGAAGGTGAGGAGGTGTTACAGATGTGATGCCAGCTCCTCTTCCCAAGATTGGAACCGGTAGGTGAGCTCGGATGGCGATACTCGAAGACGGCGCTGCCGGGCAGTAGGCAATCTTCCGGCCGTTGAGAGCGAAAATGGCAGTTGGAGGGTTAGGTCGGCGACTTGCACCAAGGGGGTTCATCTTATCACTCTCCTCAGGTACATCGCTTCCTCGCTGGCCTGGCTGAATACATGTCCATAGCTTGGCGGTGCAAGCAAACAAGTGCCCATTCTGTGCCTGCAGCAGCTGTGTGTACACCCAGCACTCGCCAGTAGAACCAGAGCATACAGCGATCGTTCCAGCATCTGCCTTGATGGCAAATGCTCCAGTGGGAAGCGGAGGTTGGAAGATGGGGCTAGTAATGGAAACCTCTGTGCTGATGGGAATAGTTGGGGCCTGCAAAAGGATGTCGACTACTTTGTTCGTTTTGAGCGAGTATACTTCGACGGTGGTCTGATATGCTTCAATCACTTGGCCCTTCTGTCCGTTGCGTGTCGAGAAAGCATCGTGGTGGGTATAAGCGGCCCGAGGGCTCGCCGCACCGTCGGGTTTCTTCGCCATGCCATCGTCCTCTTCTTCGTCTGGAGTTGCGGGGGATCGTCGGGGTAGTACGGGGCCATGGACCACCAGTGCGACCAAAGGAAAGATGCCGTCCTTGTCTCCGCCAACAGTCCATGGAAGTATCTTGGCGTAATGAACTCCACCTCGCAGGCCTTTGAGGCTGGCCATGGGTTCTAATCCTCTCTTGCCAACACCGTAAACCTCCAAACCGCCCTGGTATCCGGCTAAGACGACGTTTTCAGAGCCAGTCGCGCTGTAAGGGCTTGGCAACTTGTCGAAACCAAAGTAGAGGCCCTGGTCACCCGGCTTCATACCAGACTTTGGTTTGATGGTGAGATCCAAGTCCGAAACGCCGTAAAAGTGTGGCTGGGGTTGGTGAGGAAGTGGAGGAGGATGCGAGCCCATGCGGGAGTGGCCATGAGGGTACATGGCCGGAGAGTTGACAGAGCTCCGTCGCTGATGCAGGGCAACCGAGGAAGCCCTGGGCATGCTGTCTGGAGACACGAACTGGGGATCCATTTGGTAGCTGAGAGGCCGCTTTGAGTGACTGGTGGGCGGAGAAGGTGACGCTGGCGACGGTGTCATGAAAGCCCTCTGGGCCGACCAGCCATGGTGAAGATGGCTTGGGTCTTCGTAGGAAGAGGGCTGCGTAGGAGGCGATTCGCTCGCCAGAGCGATGAGATTGCTTGGAGAAGCAGCCATTCGATTCCTCGCCCAGTCGTGGATCATGCTTGGGGCTGTGCTTGCAGAAACCGAGGTTGTGGACAAGGCATCCAGCGAGGGCGACGGCTCCGGATTCTCATTGTCAGGCGCGGCCGAAGGTCTTATCTCGGGCGTGTTGATCGGAGGAGAGGAGGCGTTGGAAGTAGGAATGCTCTTTGCAGAGTCGTTTCCACTTTCGTCGCCGTCGTTGACGGGTCTTCTATTTATCCACAAGAACAAAGGTCAGCGGTCATAATACAAGCTATACTGTCCTCAGGCACACCGGCGAGTGCACAGCAAAAGGGTGAGTCACGCGGCCAAAGGCGAGCAGGCGATGCGATGCGGCGCCATGGCTGTGAAGATGGGAGCGGTTTAGCGGGAGGACTCACACGAACTTGCCGGCGGTTTGTTTGGTCACCGCCGCGGCAATGCCGCCGCTGTGCTTTGCATTTTTCCTGTCCTTCTTGGCTGCAGCAAAAACATGGTCAGTATTGAAACGCTCGTTCCTGGTCATGTATGTCTGCCTGTCCATCTGTCTGCGGTGCTCTGCGTCGACTCGCCCGAGGATGGAGGAGATGCAAGTCTTATCGCAGTGTCGTCACTGCAGCAGTGGTACAAGATAAGAGCTGCCTGTTGCGACTCACCCGGCATTCAACCTGTGTAAGGAGATTGGAGCAGTTGTCCCGCTCCAAGAGCTGGTGCCTTTGCAGAACAACACGGGTTCCGGAAAGGCCGCAGCTAGAACAAAATGAAGGAAATAAAAGGACGTAGTAAATCGAAGAGCAAGTAAATGTCGTTAATGATTCTGTCCCCTCAAGTAAACAGAAATGGCGAAGAAGCGTCTCGTCGGATGGGTAGATCGATATGCGGCAACTAGCGACAGCTACCACTGCTGCTAGGCAGAAGCTGTAGCTGGTAAACGAGATTTGAGGTACCGCTAGATAAGGGGCTTGGCCGCCTAAGTTGGGAACGAGGGGCTATCGACGGCGACGAGGGGCTCGCGTCCAAGGTAGGTACTACTACGCAGGAAGGCAGTAGTACGAAGAGATTATTGGCAAGAATAGTTATACGGAAGATGCAGGATGCAGTAATACGCTGGTTCGTGCAACAAAAGAATCAACTGGTTTTCTAAAGGCTGGTGTAAGTGAAAAACAAAAGGCCGGTATGCAGGGAATGGCGCAGCCACAAGGTTCGTTTTTTGGAGTTCGTGAGAATATGCGTAGTCTATCGTTGATATAGGAAAATAGCAAGGACAAAGCAAATAGGTATCCGTGGAGTAGAGACCGGGTATTATTCAGAGCAAGGCTGGTTCGTCAAAGAAAAAGAGACTGGAGTGCTGTTTGAGCTTGTATTTGTTCGAGATTTGTTTGTGTGCAGATGAATGTAAGTAAAAGAAAGATGATGGAGAGAAGGGCCGCTGTTGCTCAAGAGGACCTTGGGGGTGGCAGCTTTGATGAGTCGAAAGGCTGCCCGCCAATTACAGCATACCGCACTGCGAGCTGGCGCGGTACGTGCAGGTACGTGCGCCTACTTTGTATGGCGACGGCCGGGGCGCTGCCGTCACTGACTTGATAACGCGGGGGGGAAGCAACCAGGTCCGCTGTCCGGAGCAGCTATTGGGGGGGCGTGATTCTGCGAAGGGGGGCAGAAGGGGGCGTGGGCACTCCCCGTTGCTCCGGGCCTGTACAGAGCGGTACCGGCCGGTACTCGTCTCGCACGCATCACAAGCCGCAGTGGTGGTGGCTCGCTCGCTGGTCCTGTGGTCAGCGGCCACAGGGGCAACAGCGCTCGCGACACGCTAATCTCAGCTAGGCGGGCCAGCGGTCGGAGGGTTTCTAGGGGCGTCCAGCACACCTGAACGTGTCGAGTTCCAGCGCTTCCATGCCTATCCGCCGTGCCATGGATGGCCCATGAACCAAGCACGTCGCATGCCCACAGAGCACATGTACTGCAGAATGCTGGACGCATGTAAGAGCGCCCGGGTACGAGGCTACCTCGTTATCTGCTATCGCGGAGCCCTCCGTGCATGTACAAGAACAGCTCTGACATACAGGCACAAGCCTCATCTCGTGTCTTTGATTACCAGACACCACTTAATGTAGGTACGCTCCAAGTAAGCTGCGATGTGGCTAACCTTACTTTCAGGAGGTACACGCCGGTACTTCCAGGGAATGCGCCTATCACAGCGCTGCAACTGGCTGGCTGCCACGCGGTACAGTGCCTATCGCTGACTGGCCCTGCGGCTTCGGGTTCTGGCGGCGCGTTTAGAGGCAGATGCCAGCCGCTTTCCCCAACGGAAACCAAGAGGCGCCGCGCCGTCTGCAGCGTGAATATCACAGCTTGGCGTTTTGTTATGGGAGTACCTATTCAGCACCCCAACCCTGCTATCCAGCACCCCAAAAAATACTAAATTATAAATAAGTATATAAAAGATAGGAAAAAAATAATAAAAAAACACTTTAATATATAATATATATTATATTCAATAAAATAAAAGTTTTTATTTTTTATTATCTTTAATAGTTATTTTTTAATTAAATCTTTAAATTAAATATAAAATTATTTAAAATAATTTATAAAATATTTATTTATAAAGGAATATAAAATTATAAACCTTAATATTAATTAATAATATTATACTTTCTTAATAAAAATTATTATTTTATTTTATTATTATTTAATAAATTAAAAAAAAAGATTTAAAATTTTATTTAAAAACTATTATTTTATTATTATTTTAATATATTATTTATTTTAAAAATAAAATATATAATATTTAATAAAAAATTTTTATTATACTTTTAAAAACTTTACTCTTTATATTTATATAAATTATTATTAATATTTTAAATATTATTTCTAAAATATTATTTATAAAATAAATATTAAGTAAAAAATTTTATTTAATTTTTTTTAAATAATTATTAAATATAATAGATTTTTTTATATACCTTTTATTTATATATACTTATTATAAATAATTACTTAAGTATTTTTATAATATTTTTGGGGTGCTGGATAGCAGGGTTGGGGTGCTGAATAGGCATTCCCTTTGTTATTTGTGATTGATAGCATTGATGGCATATGTAGCATACATGTTGGCTACCTACAGGTATTCCGTCTGTCCCGGGACAAGTCGATGACAAAGGATTTGAGCGATGATGTGCTGGTGTACCCAAGTTACGTAAAGACCTATAAGCATTGACCCTAGTATATAAGCTGCAGTGACAGATGTCGAAGAATGGAATTGAGGGCTGGTATCAGCTCAACTACGTAAGGTAGGTACCTGTCAACCACTAAAGCCTTAACGATAGTTGCCTCAGCCACCTCACCAGACCAGACAGGACCAGACCAGTGACCGGCTCCGGCGCGTCATCCCCCATCATCCGCCGTGCCAAAATGACGTCCCCGCCGAAAAGGGATGAGATCCATGATTCTCATTGAGCCCCGGCAAATGACTAAGAAACGGCGGCTCTCCTTTCTCCTTCTCCTCGTCGTCCTTATCAGTGCCGCTGTGAGAGTTCCCCGTTATCAGATGGGCGATGATAGCGATGGGCGATTGGGTTTGGTATGAGGAATACATGCCAAGGTACAGCAGACAGGCTACAAGGCGTGCTGCACGCCGATAAGCTTCCCGTCTCCTTTGTCCGTGCCGTTCACAGCGGCAAGGAGCAGGCTGCGTATCAGCATGCAATAGACTGGCCCTGTTGCGCCACACTTGCTCACACCCCCTTCCTTCAGCACATCAGCTAGTACCACCAAGTACTCTGCAGTCGGCACGTCCATCCCATGGCCCTGGAATGGGCATCAATAGAATCGCGAAGAAGAACATGGCTATTTTTATGACCTACTGCTTCTCTCCTTTAGAGGGACTAAGATGAAGTCGTCAACCTAGTATAGTGCACTGGCACTATTACCCTGGTAGTCAACTAGCAAGGAAATTACACGTTAAAAATGCTCCGTGACATGCTGTCAGGTGATAGGTGCCTCCTACGCCATGGACGAACATCCCCCACGGCCAAACAAATAAAATCAAAAGCCATCTACTTAGCCCCTTCTGCTCATATTCCCTCTCTCGCGTCCTTTTCTTTTGCCGCGTGTATCCAAAAAAACATAAACAGCTAGCACAAACCAAATCTCGTACTGTACTGAGGGCGTAATGCAAGGAACAGTGACGCTGCCGCGGGATCGCCACTGGGGGTGTATGTGCGTGTGTGTGTCTGGGGAAAAGGCTCTAGACAAGTTATGGACAGCAAACACGCAGGAACACGGCAAAAAGGCGGCATTTGCCCCTCTTCGTTCGTCTCGTATCGTCATGTTCCATCATTGCTGCTCCTAGACGGAGATTCACACTAGACTCCGGAACACTCCGTATCGTATCGCCCTTTGTCTCTGATAAGCACCGCGACCTGTGTATGTAGCTTCCCGATAACCAAAATTCCTAGAGGGACTTCTTATCGGAGAGGCTTACATACAGGCAAAAACGGCTTCCAAAAACGTCAGCACGTTAAGTAAACATGGGTAGCAGGCAACGACTCGGAGTGAACATGTCTGTAGCACTGGGAGCTGTTTCCCACTCCAACTTGAAACACCGTTGGTGAACATGAATGAAGCCTCTCGGAAGCTGTGGATCGACGCATAACTGCGCAATTAACGTCACACGACTTGTGCACCAAGCAACCCAAAGTAGGGCGGGTAATGCTAGCCACCAGCTTGATATTACCTCACATGTACGAGGAGAAGCGCATCCAAACTTGATGGTAATTTCCATGCAGGCTACTTTTCTATTTCAGCATATACACGGAATACGCAGCAAACTTCCACTCCTCGTTGCCATCCTCGTTTTGCACCTTTCTCACAGTCCCGTGTCCCGCCCACGCAACAGTGTTTGTGGCACCGTCCTTGGTCTTATACGACACGTCGCCGTAAAGCATCAGCTCGCACTCCCGCTTGCTGTCTGCCGATTCACTGAACTGCCCCGGGAAGACCTTATGGACAGTGTGGCTCCTCTCTTGTACCACCGACCACATTCCGTTGCGCATTGTGCGGATGTCTGTTTGTTCTCGTCAGTAATTTGGGCTAGTATGGCATATTCAATTTGAGGCAATTCATTTTTAATACGCCAGCAAATGATATATGAGAAAGAAAAGCAAAAAAAAAATGCCAAAAATAAATAAAGATGAAATAAATACTGACCCTCTCGCCCAATCGCCTTCGCAGGCCCAACAGCTATTTGCGCATCCTTGGTGAACTGATCAACCCACAGCTCATTCAAGTCCTGCTGGTCGGATATTCTGTAAAAGTTGGTGATGAACGTCCGAATCTCGGGATCGGGAAGGCTATCATGGACCGGGTATCGAGGAATGTATTGCGCATTGACGGAGCCAGCCATTTTCTTAATTTGCTTTTCTCAAAGACTGTGAGAATGAGAAAACAATTAATGCAGTCGATATATTGATGATGTGATTTTTGTTTGATCTGAGAACGTCATTAACACTGGAGCTCTATATATCCTCAATGTAGAGGGAACTTCTTATTTGTCTGGCTGAAGTCTTGGTAATCAAGGCGGCTTAGGCGCCTGTATGTCAGCAAAACGGATCAATGTATTAGCACCTCAAAACTCCCCGCCAACCAGTCTTCATTCCGTCGGCGGTAATAGGTGTATTGCAACAATAGTAGGTGCGCATCAAACATCTCCGGCGGCGATAATATCTTCGCTATACTGGAAACGTTTTAGAGTACACATTGTACATGCCCATTTTGCGGTCCCTTACCCGCTTGTGGCCCTCTTCGAGCCGAATCCATCCGTACTCTGGCGGCAAGTTCTCTAATGTCGGCTACGGTTCCGACGGATCGGCTGCGCATTTCAAATGCTCTTCTTCTTCGTCTTCATCTATAGCTGCGCTATAGTAACAGCAAATCGGTTGCCATGTACAAACATCGTCATCACTGGATTATACTTTGAAAAATGAAAATGAAAAGGGAAAACAGATCCCCTTTAATCATATTCTGACGGCTGCTTGAAATGGTAGTACTTAACCGCCCGCTTCGAAATAGAGCCCCTTTGTATTCCGTCCCAAGTATATCGTATCTCAAAGTCCTCATAACACCATGCTTCAAATCATTGACAAAGTAGCAATAAACCGGTTGAAAAAGAAAAGAAAAAAGGATAAAATTAAATAATTCATTTCTTCACCCCCCGGGCATTGATTTCTCCCTTCTCTCCAATATTGAGAAGTTTACGACAATCCGGGCAATACCACTTAGTCGTTCTCGCCGGGATTTCTGAAAGGCCTACGCATTCGAGATGGAACCATTCTTGTTTACAATTCTGCTTGCCTTTGTCAGCGCATCTATTTCTCAGGGCATGTATTTCCGCGGAGATGATGACCCGCTAGTAAGAGAGAGAGCATCATAGGGTCATAGAATGTAGACTTACATCAACGTTGTCGCACTGAATCATTGTTCCAAAACTCACTCGGTTACACAAGCAGTACCGTGGTTCGTTAGGGTCAATGGGGTTGCCCTCGTCGTCCACATCTTCCATCTCCTCCGTCACTTGACCTTTGTCTTTTTTAGTCGCACGAGCCTTCTTCTTCGGCGCCGCTTTCCGCTTGCCAACGGCGCTGTTACCGCCGCTGCTAGTCGTACTCACAATACCGGGGGCTGGGCGCTTAGTCCGTTTGCTGGGCTGCTTGAGCTCAGGAACGGGCGTATTGCGAGCCGTGCTAGCACGCCGAGATCTATCAACGGCCAAAGACGGCTGCGGTTCTTGGCTGGCCGCCTTGCCTCGCGAGCCGGGCCGGCGAGGGAGCGACTCTGGGGCAGGCGTTAACCTGGGGGTGCCACCGCGTGATGACGATTGCTTGGTGGGGTTTTCAGGAGCTGCCGATTGGTCTTGCGGCTGCTGAGGTGACGTGGACGCCGGTAGCTGCTGTGATCGCTTCGCAGCCTCTCCCCGCGTCTCACGTTTGCTCGCCTCTCGCCCGGGCAGCTCTCTAATCGTTGGCGGGGGAATCGGTGTAGTAGATACCCTTTGCTCCGTCTTAGGAAGGGGGACAGGGGTTTCAAACGGTGTCTTAACAGGCGCAGGAGTGGTGACGGTGACTGTTCCTGCGCCATTGGCTAGATTAGAGCCTGGTGCTGGAGACGTTGCTGACCGAGTCGTGACGGAAGATTGAGGGGGGATTGGTATGGGGACGGGAGTCTCCGACTGGGGAATAACGCCAACTACCCCAGATGTCGTTGCAGCTAGGGGCGCAGAGTTGTCGGAGGAGGCCGAGCTGCTCTGGGGAATCATGCCTGGCAGCGGCGGTGGGACCGGTGTCTCAGTCTTGGTGCGCTTTGCTGGCGGCCGCGATGACGATGGCGCTTCACCACCTTCTACCGTTAGTAATGGTGGTCCGGCTGGAGTCCCTGCTGCCGCCGTATCACCATTGGTCTCCCCATCAGCATCTCTCTTGCGCTTAGATCTGGAATTATTTCGCGGCTTTGGCTGTGACCCTGGGCTCTTAGCCGTCTCGGGCGTCATGCTTGAAGTCGAACTGCCACCCAGGAATAGTTTTGCTGCCTGTTGCATCTTTCTGGCAGACTCTTCGGCCTCTTCAGCCGCAAGCTTCGCCAGCTGCTCTCGCTTAAGCTTTTTCGCCTCGTTGAGTTTCATTCCTCGGTTGCTAGTAGGCACCTCGGTAGCTGCCAACGAATCGACGCTTATCGCACCGGCAGGCATTTGTCGAGTCCCAGATTCGTTGTCAACGATGGGCGTTGGGACCGTCGGTTCAAACACTGTGCCTTCTTCCTCTGCCTTCTTCTTCGCCTCCCTGTAGGCGTCCGGCCCACGATTCAGAGCCTTGAGTTCTCGTGCAATCATAGTCTCACTGGGGGTCCACGTAGCGTTCTTCTTCATCCGCTTCCTTAGCTTTGCCAATTCGTACTGCGTCAACTGAAGCCAAGGCGCATCAGGACTGCCGATGACGGCATTTTCCGGTGGAGGATTAAGCAGCGCAGCGGCATTCGCAGCTGCCGCAGCACTCAGAGCAGGCGTGGCATATTGCCCGCGTGAAGAACGGCCTGAAGACTTTTGGCTCTTGTTGCTAACCAGTTTAATCCGAGGCGTCGGGACTTGAATTCTGCGGTTAATGACCGGCGCTTCAGATTCTTCGTCGGAGCTGATATCGCTGTCGTCGCTAAAGGTATCGTACTCAATCTCGTACGGCGCCAGAACCTCTCCGGGAACTGTAATTCGGGGCACTCGAGACCGTCGTACTTTCTGCCCGTCCTCTCCCGTAGCTCTGACCGTCAGCTTCGCTCTCGTCATTTGAGGCGATCTCGGCTCGGCAGGTGTTTGATCTTCTGTGGGATAGTTTTCCATCATCGTCTTAAGCTTGGACAGGAGCGCCGTCGCCTTGTTGTAGTGACGATTCACATTCTCTGCCATCCTCATTGCTTCTGCGTGGGCAAAAATCCTCGAATCCAGAGCTTGGTTTAAATGTTCCGAAATGTCAGCGCGCAGCTGCACCGGAGACGGGCGCTCATGCGCCGGCAAGCCGGGGAGCTGCCCCCATAACGTCGTCAAGTCGTCGACCTTGTGCGATGCATCTGCATATCTCTCGTCCAGCTTGCCAATCAACGTCAGGGAGCGAATCATGTCGGCAGGAAGGTATTCCGTGAAGTCGAGAAAATCGGTAACGGTCGTCTGCGCATCGGGGTCTGCGCGTGCCGTGAGGACGCTGCTCACCGGTCCCATGGAAGGACCTTCAGCAAGCTCAAACGTCGCAGTTTTGGTCTTTGGCGAGACAACATCTTCATTGTCGAGATCGGCTTGGGGGACCGCGGCGGGCTCAGCTGGAGTCGCCATGTTTGGCAGTGCGGCTTTGGCACCGGTATCGCGCGCCGCAACTTCCCAGCTGGCGCCGGGTCAGATCAGAGGTTCTCAAGCTGATGATATTCGCACTCAAGGGCGTCCATTTGGCGGCGCTTTTTTTGGCCGAGGCGTGTCACGACTTGCCAAAACCGCGTTGGGATGGCTTAGTAGCTTCGCTTTGGCCCCAGTTTGGAGACTGGCGGCTCTGGGAGAAAACAGCCCGAGCGCCGCGAAAACATGGATTATGTAAACAGCCAGAGCCTATCACTGAGCAGGATGAGTCATCAATCCTGCACGCGGAACCGGAGCTATCCTTCTAGCTGCTGCGGCGACTACAGCTTCCTGAGCCAAAGAAATCATGCCCCATGCAAAATGCGACACATTCGCAATAAAACTGCCATTTGCACTGCGATCAACAGTGTTGGCTACACCACGGTTGATCGACAAGTTCAAGGCCTTTGCAGCGGTTCGACATGCCTACTCGGGACATGCCGCGGGCATCATCTGCAGAGACCTTGCATACCCGCAGTCGGTAAGATTGTTGCTGACGCGGCAATCTCAATAAGATCCTAGCTTGCGAGATCACCCTATTTTATCGAGCTTTGCTTTTTCAATATGCTCTGCATATTAGAGATGTGTTCTTCTCAAAAAAGCTACGCAGCAACCCGAGTCTAAAAAATAATTCCAAAAAATACAATAACAAACAACCATAGCTATACCGTCTATATGGCTCTTCATTAGGCTTTCGTCCCAAGTGGGTTGGAGGCTCTCTCATTTCCAGAGCTGCAGGACGACAAAAGTACTTCATACCGGATTCGAAAAAGACGCATCCACCGGGATATCAGTTATTTCCGTGCCATTCACCAATCCCAATCTGCTTCCGAGTCCCGCATCAGCTTGGCCCCCGCAATTTCTTCAGATTCCTGTACCAAATAGGTGGAATCCGGCCCAATGAGAGTCAGTGAGCCGTACAGAACCAGGCGTCTGCATTTTCTATGGTTGTCAAGTCAGCTGCGGTGCCTCTGTGGCTCGGCCTTGGCGCTTGGGAATCAATCTTACAGGAAGCCAATGATGATCAGGTTCCCCCAGATCTCGAGCTCGTCCCCTTCCAGGGTGCCCTCGACTCTCAGCTTTCCATATCCGATGATCTTATCACTGCGTTGAATCTCTGTTAGCGACCGAATCATAACATGTCTGCGCGTGCACACTCAGGGAGCTACTCACCGGCAGGCTAGGTAGCCATCTAGCAAGATATTGCCGTATGCCTTGATTTGCCCCCTTTTCAAGACCAAAAAAGTCAGCTCTATTGATTATACTGCCTCTCGGTTGATCCACACGCCCCTTTTCTCTTGCTGCTTCAATCAGCGTGGCAACTTACTGGCAGCTAATTGTCCCCTTTGCGGTGATATTGCCATAGGCATCGATATTTCCTCTGACGGAGACGTCTCCTTGGAGGTTGACGCCGCGTCCTGACTCTATTGAGCCAGTCACCTCAAGCGGGCCTTGTGCATTGATTTCTTCTTCGCTCCTCATACTCTTGCACCTCTTCAGGTTTCTGGGCGCCGTGTATCCTGACGTCGACCCAGAGGCAATGTACTCAGACATGACCGTGAAAGGGCAACTGAAGAACCCTCCTTCAGAGCAAGGCACGAAAGGGCTACACAGCGTGCAGAGTAATCTTTGGCTTGGGGTATATTGGAGGCTTAGTGCTCACACTCCTTGTTGAGCGGTAGCCGGATAGAATCTGTCAATGATAGGCGTCTTGACAATTACGGCAGTTGAAAGGCCAGATCGTGGGCATCTTATACGATCGAGTCAGATAGCGTGTAACTGGGTGTTGGACGAGGCTCCCGTGCCGGAATGGAGATGTTACTTGTCCCGGACGCTGAGCGAACGCAGCAGTGAGGGCAGCCTTTGAGGAAGAAGCAGCCCGGAGCAGTCAGAAGATCCAAGGCTGTTGTGATGTGTCTCCGCCGCCTGATAGCACCCCTGCAGCACCAGTCATGTCTATTCAGCTCACCGTTTTTGGATGAACAGCTGAACAGGTGAGAATGACGATTCCTGCCCTATTCACCGTCTTTGTGTCTCTCGTCTGTCTCGCCGCCTTACAACGCCCTTGTCATGGGAGAGCTCGATATGACGCGAAAGCGCACCGACTGTGTGACTGCTCACCCTCCCCCAGCTCGATAGCGTTCTATGAAGCAAGCAGCGTGGTAATATTGGCCAGGTAGGGCGTTCACAAAGCAATTATTGGAATCCTCAGGATATCCCAGTCGGACTCCGCAGGAGGGGGTGGCCTAGGAAGAGGAGGCGGTTGCAGAGCGAACGGTGGAGACTAGACGAAGGAATCAGGGCATGCAAATCTGGCAAGGCCAATCTGGTGCTTGGTGTAAGTGACGGGGTTGCTGCCACGGGGAGAGCACCCAGCAAGAGGTGGCATGCGGTTTCTGTTTGAATTCTTAAAGCCAAGATCCTCGCCTGGTCTTTTTATGGAGCCCGTTCTAACGGGTATACGGAGTAATACGTGCTAATCTCGGTCCCCAGTGCAACTATTTTTTTTTCCTCTCCTCTTCTCTCGTTTCCCCTCTCTCTCAATCTTGACTAACAAAATAAAACCCCTCAATCCCTGCTCCTTGTTGATGATTCCCCCTCTCTCTGAGACAAAAAGCAAAGGGGGTCACATAGGCTACGAGCCCTTCTCAAGCCTGTGGGCTAGACAATGGTTGAGCCATCGCAAGCCAACTCAAGAGAAGAGAGGCACACCTAGCACACCGGGCTGCGTCCCCATCGAGATGCCAACTATTAGCGGTGCTACACAACGTGGCAGGCTGCTCGCATGGCCAGAACCCGAGGCTCAGGTTCTGACCCCCTCCCCCCTCCTTCCTCGAGCCTAGCCCTATTACCAGGTTCAGCGATCAAATCTTGCTTCGTCCCGTTCCCATAATTTTCAGCCTTTTCACACGTGCAGTATATGCAAGAGGCCATGCAAGCCCCGACCCCATGCAGAGCTGGATCTGTGCTAGTTTCAGCTCTGGCCCAATATAGAAGCAAAGGTTAGCCCTATTTGGGGGCCGTTTTCTCGGGGGCGCGTCACTGGCTAGGCGGGAACAATCAACCTTGCGTCTTCGTCTCGGTGACCCAGTCAACACCATTCCCGCAAACCCGGTCTGCCTCCTCCCGGGGGCTGGTGCTGTGATAACGCCCCAAGCTGGGCGCTGCAGCCTCGTTCCATCACCGATGGGCTGCCTTCTGCGCTCTGCGTGACCCCGCCGGAAACCGATGATGACGGCATGAATGGTGCTAATCAATGTCCGTATTGTAGTAGTATTGTCGTTTTATCCCCTGTGAGGCTGAAGAGAAGAGACGGACAAAAGAGTCAAAGTACCCCGTAGTCGGTCGAGCTGTACGGTATATGTCTACAAGATACTTTAATATACATGCCGTGCCGCGGCTGACGCTATCTAGAAGTGGTTCATAATACCCGTTTTTCTTTTCATTACTGTACTATACGGATATTTGTACGTATAGGCAACATATACACTTCCGGAATCGCCTTGCCGGCTGTTTCTACCTACAATGTAGCATCTCTGTCTCAGTTGCAGATACAACCTTTCAGTCTGAATCACTCACTCCTTTTTCCACAGCCCGAAGTTCCATGGGTATTTAGCCTCACCATTCAGGTAAGGCATTTAAGACAAAAAAAATTGTTTGAGAGATGATTGATTTAGGGTAGTTAGCAGTAGCCCTTTTTTAGTTTAATCTTTAGCTGGAACGCAATCCAAAGAATAATGGTAGGAAAAACTCGGGCGGCTTCTTCTTATGAGATTTCACACTCTCGCCCTTATACAAATGCATCGTGTCGCCGGCTTACTCACACACCACACTCACTCATACGCTCATGATACTAGTAGGTCATCCATCATGCCATCTCATCCTCCCTCCTCAGGAAATAAATGATGTTATCATGGTTTTTTTTATCCTTGACTATCTCATCCTTATCCAAATTCCCCCCATTTTGCGTCATTCGTCCCCATCCACCACAGTTGCCTATAAGCGTTTAATACCTTTTTTAATCCTTCTTCATGCCCAGCCTACCTGATGTAGACAAAATATACATCACATACCACATGACCTCAACTACTACTACTACCCTGAACATAACCCGTTTCCCCAATGCTACACCAGAAAAAAAAAAAAAAAAAGCAAAAAGACTACCTAGATACAGTAATAACCAAGAAACCAAGAATCCGAAAGCGCGTTCCACCAATTATCCCTTGTAAATACCAAAAATGGAAAAAAAAAAAGAAGTACAAGAAAGAATGGAAAGAAACAGAAAAGAATAAAACCAGGACAAAAGACAGCAAAGAAAACAGATTCCCAGACACCACCTAGGCAAAAAAAAAGGAGGGGGTACAGTACTAATACAGAATCAGACAAATTCAAAGGCGCAAAAGCGTACAGACATAGACAAGCGCGGTCTACATCTTACCTGTCTGCCTAGCACCTCCAGCTACCCAAAATTCTGCCTACCAATTCTCATTGCAGAGAGATCTCGAGCCCTCCCTAATCGCGTCCCACGAATCCCAGGCCTAGGCCTGTGCATAGAGCCGCAAACACCCACACCGCGGCATATGCAGCAGCCCCGGTCTGCTCAACGCCAGGAATGGTCATGGCGCAAGAGAGGTACGTGTTGACTCCCGTGACCAGTAGAGTCATCGCTGTGCGTAAAATGGCAACCTTGGCCTTGGTCGTATAACCAAAGAAGTTCCACCACACAGTCTCTCCAAGACTGGCCTCAACGGGGTCGAAGTTGATGACACGTTCGTCTTCCTTTGTCTTGCCAGCTGTGGCAAACGGCGGGAAAATGAAGGTACTTGCAGCGGCGCCGAAAAGCAGCGTCACGGGCAGCACAGTAGCGTAAGACGCCGCGTATGCAGATTCGAGGCTGCGGATGCCTGCAAAGTGCAGGACAAAGATCTTGGGCAGCAGGAATCGCAGCGACAGAGCCAGGATGACGGTGTATATGCTCGTTGAGAGGCCCGTGGTGAGCAGCTGCTGAGGGAATCCAATGAGCTCGCGGTTAGGCAGCTTCGAAGATGGATTGTGGACTGCCGAAAAAGGTCGCAGAAGAGAAAAGGGGACCGACGCAGAGACGACGTCCACGGCGAGGGCAGCAATGGCGGTTTGTGGGCTGAGGTTGTAAAATGC
This sequence comes from Trichoderma gamsii, assembly GCF_001481775.2. Lineage (NCBI taxonomy): Eukaryota > Fungi > Ascomycota > Sordariomycetes > Hypocreales > Hypocreaceae > Trichoderma > Trichoderma gamsii. The sequence continues at coordinate 69,289 of NW_020171340.1, forward strand.
GAACAAGAGGTAGATCTAGGCCATCGCATATTAGCACATGCCCAGAGAAACAACAGAGAGTAGGAAATGCCGGTAATTGTACGTACCGCCGGTCCATGGGACAGGAAATCCATCATCGCAACATCCAAACCGTCCAGTCCGCCGAACCAACTCAGCGCAAGCTCAAACCTAAGCAGCCATCATCATTAGCATAAGAAGAAGAAGTACCTCACAGTAGCAAACAACTTACACCCTCCAGCCAGCAAGAATATAAATCTCCTCTGGCGTCTCCTGGCTTCGGCTCACCGTCGCCAACTCCCGGTTTGTCAATTCAGCCACCACGCTGTACCCGAGACTCGCCGTGATGAAGCTAATACCCGCCACGAGCGGGAATACCACCAACGAGGGGATCCTAGCCGAGCGCGCCGCCTTTGTCTCTCCATCCTTTGCGGGAGTAGTGGCGACAACATCATCGACCTCATCAGCGCCACCGCGACGCTTCGGTGTTGTCTTTGCGACAGCCTTGCCGTCTCTTGGCTTCTCCGGTGTGACCGTATCATCAATCAAATCCTCCGCGACCTCGTTTCCGGGCGCTGCCCGTGCAGCCTCGCCTCTGTGCGCTCGCCGTAACGTCGGCATCTTTGTTCTGTTCAAGAGAGGGAAGAAAGAGGACAGAGTCGGAGTGGTTGTAGCAGTAGGTAGTAGAATGCTATCTCGGCTTAGCTGCCAGCGTGATTCCGAAAGAGGCGCGCGTCTTCCTAGGATTGACAAAGTCTGCTGAGCAAATTGTCGCAGCTATAGCGGGATATTTGTCGCGGATCAGTGTTTAAATGCTGCAGACAAGAACAGTTTGTGTGTTTGTTGAGAGAGGGTTCGGAAGCTCTGCCCACGCCCGGCAGCTGTGGGGAAACGTGACGACAAGGTCGCTGGGGAAACAAACCTTGGGCTGCCAGGTCCCCGCAATTTCTGGATGGAGCTCTCATCCCAGCTAGAGCTCAATTTCGCTGCTGCTAGGGTCTACATCAAATTTTTCTTTCCACATCAATCACGGCAAAGGTCGAGAAATTCCATTCTCATCATTACCGCTGCTCAAGTGAATCGCGTGGCAGTCACCAGTTATCTGTTGTTTGTTGGCTAGATTTGGTCTACCTTTTGGCAGTCGTTCAAGAAGACAGAAATTATGCATTAACATTCATTGTCACTGTGCACGTGTGCTTCTTGTACCATGGCATTGGCTTCTGTGATGGTGATGTCTTTTTTTTGTTTTATTTCTTTTTAAACGTCGTGTTTTTATTCAGAATTTCTTCGAGTGTACGCTCGACGCCTCGTTAAATCCTCACTTTAACCTCGTGGAGAAGCAATCTCATTCTAGACCTTGCAGCAGCACATGGCTCGCGTCCAGACAGGCCCTCCACTCCTTGGTGCTGAAGATTCGACAGCGGAGCAGAACCACCCCCAATACAGTTCCATCGAGTATATCGTTGTACAAAGGAAAGGTCGCGCCGATTTCCATCCCATAAGTGATATCCATAATTCATTCCAGAGCAATCCTACTCCGGGGGTCACATTAATATATATAAACAAAAAAAGCGTTAACGATTCGAAGTCCCAAGAAGATTGCTCCGTCCCATAGGTATCCAATAAGTTACTCCTCCATGCGGCCAAAAACTCCGTCGTCATCTTCGTCGCTGCGGGCGCGAGACCGCATGTCGAAATCGTCTTCGCTGTCCTCCATCTTGACATCTTCACTTCCGCGGCGCATCTCACCACGGGTGAAGCTTTCTGGCTGTCTGCTAGGGAAGCTGTTGATGAAGCCGGTGCTTACAAAGGATGCAGCTTGGTCCAGGAATTGGGCTGGGACGGGGGGCACAGGTGGTGCGTCCTCAGCAACTGTTGTTACAACGTTTCGCGAGCCATTGTTGCTGCCAAAGCTGCAGCTCAACAGCTCGACAGCGGCGGCCAACTCATGGTCGTCCTCACCAATCATAGCATCGGGCTGCAGATCGATGCTACCACTGCGAACGTGGTCGAATCCGTTTAGGTTGGGAATGCTGCCGCGAAGGAGAGGGTTTTGCGGCTGCGGGGATTGGAAGCTTCGTGAGAAGATGCTGCCAGAGCTGAAGCGCTTCTCACGATAAGCGGTGGTATCAAAAGTAGGGCCGTCCTCGGCAGTCGGCGGTGGGGTAGTATCAGCGGAGCTCCGACCATCAGCCTGCTCCGAGTAGCCTGAAGCAGCGGGCAATGCCGTCTCTGGCTCGCTCGCAAAGTCCCTGGCAGAGTCTGGAGGAGTGACTGATCTCTCGTCGGGGTTGCCGTTCATTGCGACCAAAACAGATGCGGCTTCAAGCAGCTGTACCTGTTGGTGCTTTGAGATGAGCAACTTGGAGGTGTAGGACCACTCAGGGGTGTGTTCCCATCTAGCCAACGAGTCAACAAATGAAACCCAAACTACACGCATGTTTGCCAGCGTAAAGAAGGAGAGGTAGGGGAAGGGAATGGGAGGGGAGCCGGAGGGAAGCCGGAGATGAGAGGTAAGACGATGTTGCACCCAAAACCTAGGCAAGTACACATATCACAAGGCATAGAGGGGAGGGAGACCAACAGGTGCTTCGTCAAACAGCTGCTGTGCTTGTAGCCTTTGCCGCAAGTTTCGCAGCGAACCTCTACGCGGTTGCTCTTCTTGCCATCCTTGGTGAGAGGTTGACCGTCACTGGCTCGTCTTATGCGGGTTTGGTCGAATTTGGCGGCCGCCTCGTCGCTCGAAAGCTCGTTGGAATCGTCGTCGATGGCGCTCTCCTGGGCTTCTCGCTTCGCATCCAGCAGCGCTGACTTGTTGGGCAGGCTGGCGGGCGGTGAGGGCAGGCTGTCAACCAGGCCAGCCCGGACGGTGGTGTGCTTGGTGATGGTGTTCCGCCTTCCCCCGCTTGTAATCGGAATGGCGCCGCCCTGCTCAGTCTCTCGAATTGCGGCCGCCAGAGCAGCGACATTGGCGCCCGGGGTGGTGATTGATTTTCGGCGAGTTATTCGGTGTGTCGGATTGAGGGCACCGGCGAGGAGGGAGTGCGAGTGCGAGTTGGTTCGGGCGTGGGACTGGCGGCCGGTGAGGGCCGAGGATGCGGAGCTCGACATGGGAGAACGCTGGTGAGTCAATGGCCTCGTGGAAGGCTGCATCTCCTGCGGACGGACAACGATGTCAGCAAAAAGTGAAGCCTCGCCAGCGCCGGGACAAGCCAGATCAGCGGCTCCAAGCCGGACAACGGAATCATCTCATACTTTTGAGGAGGCCATTGCCGAGCGGGCTTGAAGGATTGAGGGACGAACGAAGGATGCTGGACCGTTGCGGACTCAGCAGCAACGCTTTGGATCGTAGATGATGTCCAGCACAGCAAATGTCAAGCTTGACGGGATGATTATTGATTATTGGTATTCAGCACGTGTAGGTGTCGAGGTGTTGAGAGAGAAAAAAAAAAGTTCAGGGAAAAAAAACCGCCAGGATCTTGGTGCAAGTAGTGAGAACGAGAAATAATTATTTTGGGAGGAGCAATACGGCGCCATGGCAAGGGAGTGTGTGTGAGTGTGTGTAGATGCGGCACGGCGGGGGCGCGTGTATTAGCACGGGCATTAGCAGGAGTAGCGGTACTTTACGGACGAGAAGAAGAGCGAGTATGAGTACCAGCGGTACCTGGTACGGAGGAGCGAGGGGAATACGGAGTACGGAGCAGGTACCGCGCACGCCTCCCGAGGGCGGTCGGTACGGAGAGGCACTGGCTGCCGCGAATACAAAGTACAGAGTACGAGGAATGATACATGAGACAAGACACGGTACAGGCACAGAGCACGGACAGAGTAAATAAAGGGCCAGATTTCATTCATTCGTTTAATCTCTCCTTGTTCTCTCCTTGTTCTCTCTTTGCTCTTCGTCTCTTCTCATTTCATCGATCAATCAGAGCACCCCCTCCGGTAGGTACCTAGCCGCGCTTCAGTCAGGAGAGCCAGCCAAAGCAAGGCACCGCCCCAGTTGGTTCTGCACCACACTGTGGCCGTTGTGGCCAAACGTTCAGCCCGTGGGGCGCAGCATCAAATGGCTGGTGAGGGCCACCGCAGCCCAGGCAGGCAGGCAGCTTGAGCGCCGGGCCTGGTTGGCCGTGCTTCCAGTGGCTTCCACAGCGATGGGTCGCCTCTCCATTTCTTTCAATGTTCCATTTTTTGGCTTCAGGTTCCTCCTCGTCTGCACTTGTGTCTTTGTTCGCAGTCGCGCGCGCCCGAAGGTGGGGTGTAGCCAAGGTCTGACTGGGCTATTGGCCCGCTGACCCGGGTTGATCACCAGGTCGAATGGAGAGGCCGTAAAGGGGGATGCTGGAGGCATCTGAAGGAGTAATTGGAGGGCTGAGGCCAGAAAAGGGGGGCGTGCAGCGATGAAGAGCGTACGGCAAGGCCTGAATCCCATATTGGCACTGCTGCACGCTACAGGCCTGGTACAGTGCCGATAAGCTGTGCTCCCCAGGGCCAGGGAGTGTAGGCCTGTAGCTGTCGGTATTGACCAGTAATTTCCATCTCAACTGCCATTTCCCGTCGCCTACAGTACACTATGTTTGACGAGATCATCATGACTATCTGCTGCCGCCAATTGCAACTTCATGTTAATCAAGAGACAGACAGCCAGCAATGTACCGGTACGTGCAGGGAGCGCCAGCACTAACGAAGCCAGGCCTCCCTACTACGGAGCACCAGCCAGCTCAGCAGCGTGGGAGCCGAGTGGGCTGTTTGGGCTTACGTACTGATACGTCCTAGGAAGAGCCCTGGGACGCTGATGGTGCCAGCCAGCGTGTCTCCCTGTCATATCTTGTCAAGCCCTATCATGCTCCCTTGTTCACCGGATGAGCCCCCCGTAACACCTCCGTAAAGGGATGAGAGTTTGCCTCCTATCAGGGCCATGGCTGAGCGTAGAAATTCTGGAACAAAAGTTGGGTTGGCGGAGGGGATCGATGCTGGTACATGGCTTTCATGGCTTCCGACAGGATACTTTGGCCAGACAGGCAAAGTCAGTGGACGGACTGTGTACTTGAATACGCCTCTACGTCGGAAGCTACACCAGCACGAACCGTTAATGCCATCTGGCCATTGCAATTTCGACGCTAGAATTGCAAAGCACGCTGCTAATGGCACAGTAGCTGTTCTATAGCAGTGAACCGGTCCTTACTCATCCGCCATTAGTGCTACGCGTTTAGACTCACATGACGAACGCCAGCCCGTTCTTCGCACGGAGGCACCTGATTCAGTCAAGGAGGGGGGTATGGCTGACGAAGGAACGAACGTTGGAAATGAAATGGGCGACTTGGGATTACAGACGAGTACGACTTTGATTCAAACAACCGCCATCCCGATCATGGGTTAGTGCAGGTGGAAGGGCACTGCATGTTCTTGTAGTACAGCATCAATTTACTCCGCAGTATCGTGCCCTGGGCAGAAGCAAACAAGCAGTAAAATAGCTAATCAATATTAACTCTTTGGCGTGTTTATGAGTCAAGTCCAGCGAGCAGCGAATAATAATCGTCTATGCTGCAAATTGATTCGATTGGCGAAGATGCACGGTAGAATTAATTGCATTGAGAAGGGGGCCATTGGCCTTTTTTTTTTTTTTTTTTTTTTTTTTTTTCATGTACCTTATTTACTTCGTGTACTTGCAATCAATTGCTCACGCCCCTCCGATGCAGGCGAAACGAGGGGTGAGCAATTCAGCTGAAGAAAAAAGTGACAGAGAAACCGAAGAATAGTCGCCATCATATTTCAGCTCCCTCGCTTGTGCCATCAACAAGGTTCATGGGTCAACACTACCACAAAGAGATAGCTAATAGATAAAATGCGTGTTAGATGCGTGCTTGAACATTGGCATTGGCAATTGATAAGAGCCCCAGCCCTATCTCCACGAAACCGGAGCCTGGTATGACTGTAAGTGGCTTGAAAGCGCCAGACTGCAACGCACCTGAATCGCTCCAGTCGATAACTGCGCCGGCGCTCGATGCTCGCAAGGCCGAAGTGGATCAACTTCTCCCCGAAGCCCCGTTTCCACCCCCGCAACGAGACTCCGCAAGGCCTCACTTTCCGTGTATTCACAGAGCTAAAAAGCTATCCGTCGATCTGCTAGCAAGCCCATCTCATCTCGCTACTTTACGCCTGCTATCTCGAGGGGCAAATTAGACGAGGACAAAAAAAAAGTACGGGATGGGGTTTTTCTCTATTTGGCTTTGCGGCCAAATGCGGCTTGGATGAGGGGTTCCCGAAGCGGGGGAAGGGGAGGGGAAATAGGCTTGGACAACACACAAAGATATGAGAGTCTATTGGGAACCGACAAGGTGCGTCTGCCGACAGAGCTACCGAGCAGCAGCAATGCTAACATTCTACGAGCTATTAGGTGGTAATACGTATGGCAGCATGCTCATACGTGTCAATTGGATAGATACGAGGTGCTACTGTCCTCTTACACGCAGCTTCTAGAGGGATATATGCATGTCCGAGCCAATCTTTCCCCGTCGAGTTTCCACAACGGCTTTGCCTCTTCCAGGTAAACAAGGACGACAACTGCTGCACAACAGAAGTCGGCTAAATACGGCTGGGCCGGTCCGGGGAATCGTTAAGCATAAGGCCAATATTCGAAGGAGGCGTAGAAAAAGAGCAAGGCCCCAGATTACAGTCAGCGCCAGTACATTCAAGTACAACTTCATGACAAAGAGGTAGGAAGAGTCAGAGCTCCGTTAGGTTCTTTGTCATCAGGTATAAAGGCAGCCGGTATGATGGAGACGCTGTGGATATCATGGAGCAGACATGGAGACATGGAGCTGGGAATGGGGTAACATCTCGTACGGAGTCAATTGGAATGGCCTTGCCAACGAATTACAAGGGCAAAGAGAGGAAAAGACAAGGAAAAGGATGATAACAACAACACACAGCAAAAGCAAACCCCTGGCGCAAAGCATCTCGGAACACAAAAAAAAAAAAAGAATCAAAAAAGAAAAGAAGAAAAGAGCTACAGGCCTAGAAAGTCAACACTCAGAGATCAAGCCTCCACCATCGCCAACAGCCAGCCACGAGATATAATTACCAGCGGTCGCTTCTCTCCGAATCCCCTACGCCTCAACATCCAGGAACCGGCGTAGCTAACTGGAGTATGCTTTCTTTGGCGGTTAGAATCTCCCACAGCCAGAAAGACGTCGGCTACACAGTGCCTCCAATTCTTAGCATTTGTCTAGTATCAATCCACTCACACACACCATCAGCCATGGCCGCACCCCCCGGCCGTGCGCTTACGCAGGTCACGACTTCCGGCAGCGACTAGGGCAATCCGCCCATGGCACCATCGCAGGCGCATCGAGTGGCCTCAGCAAACCACATTCGCCGAGCCGTGAACCTGCCGTCTTGTCTTAGCTTCGGCACAAATGCACATAACATGTGCTCTGCAGCACTGTGCAGCAGCCGGTTTCCTAATGCAGGCAGCTGTGATATAGATAAGGGCAAACGAGGCCTCCGCGCAAAACACACAAACACCATGAAAAAAAAATTTCCTCCTCTCATGCCTTCTGGGCGTAGACTCAGGCGGCTAAGAAAATGATGATTCATGCCTATGATTGGGTTTCTATTTTCAGCAGGCTCTGGTTTACGGCCGTCTCGGTGCCTAACTGAACGCCCCAAGCTTGGTTGACATGGGATATATGGATCCCGATGTTCGGCTCTACTTCTTCATATTGCCATCCCAACGCCAATGCCAACGCACGGCAGGCTTACCATCAATGCACTCAATTGGAACCTGTCATTGCAAGTGCAATTGGACGAAGCCTTTTTAAAAAGGTTGGAAGGATGAAGGAAAATTTTTTCTCTCTGCATTCGTGCTCGAAACGTGGCAGCCATGGTGGCGAACAATGCCCAACTTTAAATCTCGAATGATGAACAGACCACGATGGTGACATTGACAGGGTGGTGGTAGAGGTAGATCTTCCAGTTGATCGCCTTGCGGGGCATGGTAGCCAAATAGATTTGGTGTCTATCGACTTGGCAATTTTGACCGACGTGCCTGAACATCAACGATGAGCCGGCCTCGAGAGGACCTCCTAGCTAGAGAAGGTCTGTCGACGATCAGTTCTGGGGGGCACGAGCCGAGCCGACTTCTCAGAACCGGTGGAGGTCAGGAAGCTGAATCATCACTCGCAGCCGCCTCCCCCGTAGTGTGCCTCTACTCTGTTTTGGGACCATTCAATCGTTCTATTTCCAACAAGATTTGCTTGTGTTTTCAACTCAAAATTAGACTGTGCGTCGTGGTGACTGCGTGCCCTGCACGTTCCGACCAACGTTTCTTCAGCAGCCGCTCGGTGGCTGATCGGTAACCAATCGGAGCCTTCATCTCACTTCCAAGCGCCCCCAATCATTCTGTCTCGTGCGGACGACGGCGATCATTGGGCCGTGGACCAACCTCAACGCTCTCCTCTTGATCCTGTCATCGGGATCAGTTGAGTAAACGAAAATAAGAAGGGAGAGGATGGCCTTGGCTAAATCGTCTAAAGCGCACGCCTCACCATCTATGATCAAAGAATTACTCATGGCGCGCTTTTTTTCATATACAACTCGAAGAGGATGTGCTACCCAGAGGTACTTGTATCGGACCTCACCAATGATGCACGCATGTCACGTCGTACAAAATGCACGCTCTATAAAACTCGACACCCAATGCGGGCGACTATCGGCAACCTGAATCAAGCAGTCGGCATATAGGCAGAAAGCTCGTGCGGCCGAGGCCTTTGATGTTGTCTTTGGCAAAACATCCATTTCCTCATCTGCGCGCGACGTCCCAGACTTGGTCGTATAGAAAACCGCAGCGATATCACGGCTCCATACCACGCCCCCGCCAGCATGTCATTCTTTATGTAATGATGCCCAAGTTTGAGACATTGCAACTGCTTCTCATGGAAAGTTTTGTCATTTTGACGAGCGATTTTCATGGCCACACTCCTCTCGTTGTTCCAGTACAATAGTACTCTACTCCGTGCGTGAAGATGGCTGAGATTCCATTAAGAATACAGTGCGCAATTTATCGACTAGGATACTGAGGGTCAACAGTTCGCACTGGATCGCGAGTGTGCCGCTTACATGTACAGTCCGTTAACAGTCCGTGAATACTATGGGGCTCCAGTCTGACGCTGCTTCGACGTTTTCCCGCATCTTGAAACGGATCGCGGGCTTTTACTCTGACGCTGGCGCGGCAGTTCATCTTCTTCTGTTCTCATTCGTGGCCTCTCGGAGGGAACGGAGGCCGTTTCCAGTTGCTGATCAATTAGTGTACAATGTACACGTATCATGCTCACCCCTGCGATTTTTCCAACATAGAATTGGCGTCTACATTAGATGATTCCATGGAAGCCGAACAAAGTTCGAAGGCGCAGGCACGGCTGTAGGCTCGTGAGCGGCAGCCGTCCGCCACTTCCGGATGGGTGCGCGGATACTATACGCTTTAGTGCTTCGATGCTGGGGGTGTGTTTTCTCTTTTCAGATTACGGAATACGACGGCTCTCTTGTTGGAGAATGCTTTGATTTGCACGATGTTCAATCGTTTCCTATATGTTGGCCTCTCTGATGCCAATGCCGCAGTCCACTTATTGCACATGAGCCAAAAGAGGGCCACCGAGCCCTTGTTGAATCAATTAACTGGGACCACAGACGATCGGTATTCCTCGATGACAGTCAATTTCTCGATGACAGTCAATTGTTTCAAAAAGGCTGTGGATAGGGCTTGACGATCCACATGGCCGCTAACTACAGACTCTGTGCCTACAGCTACAGCTGTCATATTTTGGCAAGGCTTATTGGTGTTTGGATTACAATGCACCTGTCGATCACATACTTTCTCTTACTGCAGGTCAAACTTTTTATTTTGCCAGGGGGGGTGAAACCAAAGAGAAGAGAAAGAGAGCAAATAAAAGTTTCGAAACGCGCCAAATTATTCTCAGCACAGTTGCCGTTTCTGGGACTCTTTCTTACCTACGTCATTGCGAGTATCCACCAAAATTTTCACCGTGACGTCAGCGAAGCCTCTTTTTTAGCATCACGCCCTGACCAGGGCAACCTTAAAAAAACCTGCTCGGGGCTTTTCCTTCTCAAAAGTACGTGTACGTAATTTCTCAAAGAAGGAAGAGAAAGAAAAAACGACGAACCCGCTATTGTCTACTTTTGAGGGAGTTTCTTTTACTTTTGTTATAGCCCTAATCCTTTCTTCACACCCCTCCTTTTCTTCATACCCCTTTGGCAAAAGACCGAGTGTCTACTTTTTTGGAGATGCCTCAGGAGGTAGAGGTAGATACTTATAGCAAAGTCGGTCGCGGTGGAGCAGGCAATTATGTTTCCTCAAAGCAGGCAGCAGAGGCAGCCAAAGTAAATACTACAACCTACCTGATATTTAGCGCATCCCTTGACAATCTGTCTTGTTCCGTCCCATCCCAAAGGAGAGCTGCCCTTAACCAATCTGTTTCTTTCTCTTGTTTTATAGGACCTCGAAGCGCAACGACTGAAGGCCATCGCCTCCGCCCCGTCTCCGGCCCCATCGCAAGGATCCGCAAGGGCAGGCCGTGGAGGCGCCGGCAACTTCGCGGACCCAGTGCAGGCCGCGCAGAGCCAGGGCCAGCTCGCAGACGAGACGGGCGCCGCGGTGGCATCACGCCTGAAGAGGCATCCGCAGCCTCACCGGGCAGGCTGGTCGGGACGCGGTGGGGCGGGCAACTTCAACGCGGAGCAGGCTGCTGAGCACGAGAGGCAGCAGCAGGAAGAAGAGAAGGGCAAGGCGGCTGAGCTGGACAAGCAGATTAAGGAGGCGGTTGAGGGCGCGTTGAGGCCTCCTCAGAGGGCACACCAACATCAGCGGAAAGAGGAGGAGGAAGAGGAGCCATGATGGTTTTCGTGGATGTGTGATGAACTGCTGTGACTGAGATTGGGTTTCGAGGCCCTGAAGACTGTTAGGCGCAGAATTACGACACCCGAGCTCTAGAATAGATGGAGACTCTATGATTTAATGAAGAAATACCATATACCAATTACCTACCTAGGTACACAGCCTACTACCTATAGCAATGTATCGTCTACACGTCTAGAACAAAGCACGGTTGACCCATGGCAGACAGCCGTCCAGTTAGAGCCGCTTACCAAACCTATCTAACCATATAGTAGCGCCGCAAATCACCGACAATCAAAAACGTTTCAATCTTTATTTATAGAACCCAAATCTCCATTATCCTGAAGATCATTTCAATTAAAACGAAGATCAATATCGAAAACACAGTAAGTCGAATTCCAATCCCATCAGCCAATCAATCCTCCCCCTCCATGGCATGCCAGCCCAGCTCCCCGGGACCGGAAAAACACATCTCCCGCTCGGCAACTCTGTAAAACTTTCCATTCGCATCACCCGCATCCAAAACCCACTCTGCGCCGCAGTCCATCGCCCGAAAGCCGGAAACACCAAAGAATCAACCAATTTTCCAAGCCCATAATACACAACTTCTTTCTTTTTCAAACAAGACAAATCCATTTCCTTCCACACAATGGCATCAGTAATGGCCTGGGGCGCTGGTGTCGCCGTCGCCGCATTCCTCGTACGTTCCCTCCTCTCACAGAAATCTTTCCAACAACTCTTCCGTATAAGCGCCAGAAGAGCGCATTCCACATCCCTCGCATACCTATCACGATACGACCACACGTAATACATGCAAAAGAAACAAGACGAAAGCAAACTGACACTTCATCTCTCAGGGCCGAGCCGGTTTCGTCGCCCTTCGTCGCTCCCGCGGCGGCATCGGCGCCATGGGCAAAGCTTTTTACAAGGGCGGCTTCGAGCCCCGAATGACCAAGAAGGAAGCCTCGCTCATCCTATCGCTAAAGTATGCTTTGAAACCTCTTCCGATAAAAATGTGCAGCTACAAAAACGACATGAATGATGCTAATGCGAATTCGTGCAGTGAGCGATCCATCTCCAAAGACAAAGTTCGCAAGGCGCACCGGACGCTCATGCTCTTGAACCACCCCGATCGAGGCGGCAGTCCGTACTTGGCGACAAAAGTCAATGAGGCGAAAGAGCTACTGGATAAAACTACATGAGCCAGACTGCAATGAGTAGACTGCAACGATCACAACGAAACGGCCGCATACCCCACGATGTAGCGTATTTAATATAGAGCACCGAGGTCACGACACCGCCGCGTTGGTAAAGGGGGAAAAGAACCGGAGTAGCCGGTGTGTATATGCCTTGTACGATATTCGTTTTCCATAGCGATGGCGTTGGTGGGTTGGCGGGCTGAATTTGAGAATGCTATCTAAAGCAACACGCTGGTAAAGTGGTTGTAAGATTTAGAGGGGAGGACTAGCTACATAGCAGATTTGCGGCTTCCAACTCAAACCAAAGAAGAAAGAAAGAAAAAACGGTAATTCTCAACTCAAGACCGTTATGCCCAGGGATCATCCTCATTCTCCAGTTTCTGTTGTTGCTGCACGCCCAGCAGAGCCGGTGTGTATTCTTCTCCTTTCGCCTTTACTTCCTTCTCTCTAATGGCCTCAATGGCAACGCCGATGAGGGCGCGGAGAGTGAACACGGCGTCATTGCCAGCGTTATGCAGATGTTTGCTCTGAATAAGCAAGTCGTTGAGAACGTGATGAAGTCCCTTTCCTTGCTCAGACGCTCTCCAAGCCTGGTGGATCTCTTTTGTGTCTAGCTGCTCAATGAGGCCCTGAAGTGCCAGCACTTCAAAACCTACGCTTGAGAGGTATTTGATATCCTGGCGAACATCGTGGCCGACAAATACTAGCTTACGCTTGTCCTTGATATAGGGCTTCAAGACGGATTCGATCGCCTCGGGAAGTTCACACTCTTCCGGGAAAGTACTCTTTCTGTTTCAATCCATTAGCAGTAGGTCATATGACGACTGGGCAGCGTGATAAATACCCGAAATCGAAGTAGCTGGGACATCCACGAACGAAGCGATGGTTCACGAGGCCCGAGTATTCTTTGGTTCGTAGATGGTAAGCTTTGATGAACTGCCACCAATCTTTGCCAGTGGGCCCTGGTTTCACGCCATTGAGGCTTCTGACATCCAAGATGGCTAATCCAATCTCAGAAATGGGATTCGGCGGCATCTCGATTGCTTCAACGTCCATGCAAACAAAAACAACATCTTTACCTGTGCGAGTGCTGCTACCCCGCAGATGAAGAAAGTCCTGAGTCTCGTGAAGCATTCGTTCTCGGTCCAGTTTGCTTTGGGCGGCCTTTCTCGACTTATTATTCTTCTTGTCTGCGGAAGCGGGCTTTGGTGCCATCATGCCCCAAAGGGTTTCCCAGTCTTGCTGAAGGGCGCCATGTGCCTTTAGGAAGTTGTCCCGATCTTCTTGCTGAAAATCGGGAAATCTGTCCACTTCGAAGGTTTTCTGATCCCGCGATCTCTTTAGATATCGAGGCCGTGGAGTGCCTCCCTGACCAAACCTCATATAGAAGCGATCTTGATTCGTTCCTCCCGGAATTGTAAGACCGGTTCCGAGTTCCCTATTGACGCTTCGTAGGAAGCCTTCAAACTGGACCGTGGGTACCATCACCCGAGGCTTCTCGGCAGGCTTCTCAGGATGATAAACATAGAAACTGTTATAATATTAAAACATGCGCCTCGAAAAGAGCGACGATTTCCGGCAGCACTTACAAGTCCCAGACTCTGCCCTCAAGAATCTTGTCAAAGAATGGCTTGGCCTGTATTTTGCGTCAGCTGTGCATTACTCTTCCTTGCCTGTTCCTTGACGACAACAAAGTCAGTACGTACCCGAGGTCCGTTTGCCTTGCCAATGAAGTGATCGGGATAAGTCTGGATGACTCTCCAGGAGCAAAAGTCGATATTTTCCTCTGCAGGCTCTCCGGTGATGAAATTCGAACAATCTAGGGATACCAGAGGAGGTAACTCTTTACTCTCCTCGCGCTTAGTCTGCTTCTTTGTCGGCAGATGGGTAGTGGAATTCCAAGCATCGTGGCCAGCATCGTATGGGACAGCATCCTTGCCCACTTCTTGCGGCGGCACCACGGTGGGAAATTCATCTTCAGAGTTGACCTCATCTCGCACATGCTCGCCATACTCAAGGCTGACTCCAAGGCTTCTAAGCTTCTCCAAGCGAGCTTCGAGTGGCAAGCCAGGCATGTTGAAGCTGTTGGGCTTTTGACCAGTTGAGGGAAGGTATGAAGTCGCTATGATGGAGAAACTGTGAATGAAAAGTGGATGAGCGTGGGAGAATTAAAGGAGACAGAAAGAGTTTGCAAACAGGCTTGAAAAGGAGAAAAATTTAAGAAAGTGCGGTGGGCGGTCAGAGTGAAGGACAAGGTGAAAAGAAACTGGCGGGCCGCCAATTGGGTAAATTGGCTGTGGCAGGTTAGGCAGGCGTTGTTGACGGCTGCGTGCAGCAGGTCACACACTGCTAGGAGAGAGAAAATTGGACGGTAGCAAACATCAGCAACTATGACGGGATGGGTATCATCAGAGAAGAAGACAAAATGCAAACGCTCAAATGGTGAAAATAGATATCATTTTTTGCGGTGGTTGCCCGGTTTGAGGCTGAAAGTATCGCCAAAATAAACAGCAAACACGTCGTTGCTTTATTGCAGCCAGGACACAAGATTGGCTCTCTCTGCTGCTCTTCCTACCTATGCTTCATCATAATCATAGACTACAAATAACTCTTGCTCTCCCTTTTTTAAAACACATTTTCAGCCTTTTGGTGGTATATAATCTGCCTACACGATACCATATTTATCCTGTACCTATGAACCTTGGCTAAACACATGACACTTTTGGCCCTCGATCTTCACCTCGACTTGTAAAACTGTCCCACAAATTAGCAAACAACAGTCACCAGACTGGCAGTCAGCTGCACTACTCACCTCATCTGCCTCTTCAAGGGTAACCGTAGATGCCTCTGACTGGCTCTGGATGATCAAGCCCAGTTTCGCCCATCGCATCTTGAACCAGAAATCCCGTCGATCGCCACCCAGAGTTCCAGAGAGCAGTTTCTTCTTCAAGTCTCGCACAAATTCATTGTACTGGCCGGGCTCTTCCAGATTTATCAGCTCTTCCCTCATTACACCGATGCTCTCCATTGCCTGGGCGTATTTGTTGTCTCCAAAGCTGTCCGTGATGAGAGATTGCACAATTGCTCCCATTTGCTTTGTCGCATCAGCAATCTGCTCGACTTCTTCTGACGAGTTCAAGGCCCGTTTGAAATCGGGAATTGCATTCTCGGGGCTGATTGATTCCTTCTTCTCTCCTCCTAACAGAGCGTCCACATCCAGGCCTGAGATGGGCTTAACGGTTTCCCTTTGGCGCTTGCCCTTAGCCTTGGGTGGCACTGCAGAAATGTTAGCGAGGAAAATCTCAAAACCAGAGAGTGAACAGTATACTCGCCTTTCTTCACGTCTGCAGCTTTAATTAGGGAGTCAATCGTAGCCTGGACAGTCTCTACTAGTTCTGTCGGAGGCGCTGCGAATCTGAGCAAGACAGGCGGTATTTCGGGCACAGGTCTCTCCGGGTGGACTGCCCGCTGCTTGATTGCATGATTGATGCGATGTATTGCAGGGTTGTAAATCTCGTCAATGGTGGCATATTCAGCTGGCTCTCTGATAAAACGAGGTAAATTAGCACATCAGAACATCGACAGCAACGGTACAATGCTTACCCCTCTTGGTCAATGCCATAGTTGGAAATGTCCATGGCATCCACATAGTCGCTCATCGCCTGGTTGAGTTCATCTGATGGCAATAGGCGATGCTTGGTGATTGTTTGGCCGCTAACAGTAACAACTCTGTCCAGGGGAGGAAACTGGTACGACCTAACATCCTCTGCAAAGGGTAGAGGGACGTCATAGAGGCAAGCATAATTAGGCTCCAAATATGGCATCAACAGCACCATTATAGGATCCTTTTCGTCTTTCGTCACAAGACGGGCCACAGCGTAGGAATCAAGCTCTGACAGCGCCCATACTAGAGAGCTGAATGCTAGTTCCGACTTCTCGTCGTATTTGGCTGCAATAGTAACACATGACTCGCCGAGGTTAAGAAGCGGCTCATACTACGAGATAGTCAGCAGAAGCCCGATCAGAAATATGGAAAAAATATTGTAAATTACCTTTTCTTTCGGTATAAATCCAATAATTTTGAAGCTTTTCTGCGTCTGCAGTTTGGTAACGTTATGATCAGACTCGCTAATGTGCACGGCTGTCCTGCCGTATTCGTACCCCTTGGCCAGAGCTTCAAACTCAACATCACGCTTACCGCCGGGGGCATCTGGGTCGTTGACTTTGTATGTCCTGGACTGCTTGACGGCTGTGAGTTCTACCCCGTCCATCTGCTCATCATCTGCCGCCTGCGAAGGCCCAGCTTGCTCCTCTTTGACTACCACAGTGCTGGCTGTTACCGGCCTAGCGAGATGAGTTTTGAAATATCTTTCAACGCGGACTTCAAAAACTGCGGGGGCGTTTTTTGGGTCTCCCAAAGTCAGTGTGCCATCGTATGTCTTGTATGGCTTGACTGGTTTTGCTCGTGGCTCATTCATGTCATCAATAGCTTCGACAATGGAGGCGAATCTGGCGTCTTCACCGCAGCCGTCCACGAGCTTTTTTAAAGTCTCTTCATTTTGTTTCTGATTCAGACGTTAGAAACAGGTGTGAAGAGGGTATTCAGCGTCAAGACGGTATTATCTTCAATACCTTTATCGCTGGCTTGTCTTCTTCTTTATAGCCGTAGTCAGGAGCATCAAAGTCAACACCCCTTGTACGATAGTCAGCACCAAAATTGCAAAGATCCTGGCCATGAAATGCCTCTTCAACTCACAGGACAGTCAACTCAATATTCGAGTCCTTTATCTTCCGCGCAATATCACCGATATCATCCGGGTCTATCTCGCCTTGACCGTCTGTAACGAGACATATCTGCCGCTTCCACTTGTTCTTCTTGGTGAAAGTGTCAATCATATCGACTGCAATCACAATGGCCGATATGGCGTCGCCTTCCGTGGTCTTGCTCGGCTGTATCTTGGGCTGCAGAGACTTCAGGCCGGACATGGATATTGGCCCCAGCGGTTGCAAGATGGAGATGTGATCGTAACCATCTTCGGCCAGAGTATGGTTGGTCTCGTCGGTTCTGAGTCCCACAACGCCAACACACAGAGTCTTGCGGTTCGAGGCCACGACGTTGCTGATCTTGTCCCACACATAGCTCATGCTCCAGTCGAGATCTGACTCCTTGCGCCCTCCATTGGCGGCTTTCATGGACGCGCCGAGGTCAATGATGAAAACGGTCGATTCCTTATCCGCCATCCTGACCGAGCTCAGCAATCTCGTTTCAATTAAAGGCAGAAAGGGGGTGAGAAGAAAGAAAAAAGAAAAAGTGTAAAATCATCAATTCGTTGTCTATGCCATTCCACACATTAATCAATCAGCCCTTATTTATAGCAGCAGCTGATAGGCCCGCCCCTCGCTCAAGCTTTAGGCAGACGAGCGTTGGTGGAGTACAGGCGCGCAGGTATCGCGACACCACGTGATCGGCATGCATGTCGGGCAAGGTAGGATTCGGCTGCGACAGGCTCAAACACTTAAGAAGTTGACCCGCGTATCACCTCAGCCTGCGGTATTTTGCTCCTTTCATCCGTCTTTGGTGTCGGTTCTCTCTGGAAGAAAACGCAACAATGGCTGGCTCAATTATTGCTTCTGTGGCCCCGTACCACATTATATCGTGGGTGCTCCATTCCGGGTCCCTGCCCAAGTACATGATGAGCTGATGCTAGGCTCCGGCGCTCAACGACTCAGTTACGGCACCGTCTTGGGAACAACTTTCTTTCACGTATGGCTTTTATACCTCTTCTTATACATTCTTGGACCATTGAAACCGTACAATTGCTTACAACCCGCCGTTGCAGACCTTTATCACCACTGTCGTCATGATCCGCTCGGTCGACATCAAAACCTTCCAGGAAGTCCTATTCAAACTGTGGCCCTACTATTTTGGCCTACAAGCTGCCGGCGCTGCTGTCCTTGCTCTTACAACTCCCGGATCTTTGCTCACCCACAGTGGCATTAGCGGCTTCCTTGCGCCGGCAAACCGGTGGGGAACCTTGGTGCCCATCGCGGCCACCTTTGTCAGCAGCCTCGCCAACCTCTTTGTAGCTCTCCCCGCTACTATCAAGGTCGAGCAGGAACGCTATGGACAAGGTGATTTCATACTATTCCACCCTAATGCTTCGCAAGGAGTCTTTGGAGCCCAACGCTAACCTTCATCCCTACCCGACAGGCAAGCGAGACGGAAAGGAGTGGTTCGAGAAGGAGGGTGCTTCGGCTGAGATGAAGGCTCTGAACCGCAAGTTTGATATGCTGCACGGCCTGAGTGCGTCCCTCAACCTGACCAGCTTCTTCGGCCTGTTGGCTTATGGCTTCACGCTGGGTCGCCGCTTCCAGTAGAATCTCAACGGCATCATACAAACTGCAGATGTCGCAGAACATACATTACGATTGACATTGATGGCTCATTGGTGTAGACCTGAGCCACACTCACGCCCAACTCCACTCAAGTGCCGTAGAAGAAGGACCGTCGCTAGGTAGTTATGCAGTACAAGTCAAAAAGCCCCATGGTGCACATTCGTCATAAGAATTCAAATTTATTAACCCGAAAAATATCTCTAGCCTGCTGATGCTCTATCTCGCAGTAGCCCGTCTGAAGCTCGTCAAGGGTATAATATCCTGCCAACCGTTGCGCCACGCAAATATGAACCAAACGTTGCAAAGTGGACGTAAACTCGTCAGTGTAGCCGTCGCCATTGTCGATCATTTCCTGCCAGAAGCATTCCGCAGCGTGCCCTCGTGAAAGGCCAGCAGCTCTCGCTTGGCCGTCTCAAAGTCCCTCGTCTTCTGCTGCTTGTCGTCAGATCGCGATGCCGCAATTTGTGCCCTCTTTTGATTTGCTTTCATCTGTCCCTGAAGGCTCCATCTCCCGGGCTGGCGCTCAAGAGCCTCCTCCACGTCGATGTCTTTGGCAGGCTGGGGATAGTCTCGCAGAAGAGGTGGTAGAGGGTTTGTCGAGACTTTGGGTGGGATGCTGCCGATAAACTCGCCAGCCTCTAAAGTAGGAGTTGAGACGACTGAAGCGGAGGGAGTTGAAAAATTGCTGCCGCTGGACAGACTGAGTGACTCAGAGGTCAGGCGAGGGTTCGTTGACTTGGTATCCATGGATAATGTAAAGGTGTCTAGCGACTCGTAGAGGACGGGAAGTAAAGTTCGAGGTAAGATGCTGGCTTTCGTCGCTAGGGATATAGAGTTATTACGCGAAGTAGTAGCGAATAAGTGTATGCCTCGTCAAGTTCAATAGGTATTCAGAGGTAGAAGAGATGGGAGAGTAGCAAGTATTTGTAGCTGGCAAAGACTTTTTTTTTTTTAGTCTGCCGGGAAGCTCCTCATTTTATTCTACTTTTCTCGGTGCTTCATCGTAGCCTCTCAGGAGCTCACGAGTCAAGCTCCAATCTTCTAGCATAGCCCATTTTTTACAAATGCATGCAGCAAGTGTCTCCGCCATCAGGCTGGATGAGTCTTGCTCTCTCATGAAACCTAAGCGATATTTGGCACACGTGCTATAAGCCAACACGTCATGGGCCACGGATGTAAACGTCTTTTGCCTTGCCTCGGGCCCAACTTGATGTTCTTCTTCCCGTAGCTCCGGTGAAGTTTTTACCGTGAGCGTCGCGCAAAAAGTCTCGGTTTCTGCTTATGATCTGCACTCCAAAAACGCCGCCTTATCTCCTGTCTGGCAGGGTTTTCGTCTTCGGTTCGGCCGGGCTGGCGCCGCTCGGGATCCATAATTCGGTCGCGCCTTGCCTCATTCATTCACCTAACTGGTAGATCCAGGGTCCTTTTCATTTTGTATCGGCTACGGCGATCGGCCAATGCACTAGAGATGCTTTGCCGATAAGAGCAGCAGTATCGAAACTCGGATTGTTTTGACCCTTGTATAGTGTCAAATATTTCAGCACCTTCTATATTCCAAGCCTATGACTGGTGCTTTCCTAGGAACAATAGGGACATCATGAGATGGAAAAGGAGCAGTGATGTGCTTTTTTAGCGGCGCAGCTATATACGAGATGAAGCAGCCCACTGGCCTCAGCTGGTGAACACGTTATGCCGCATATACGCAGCAGAATCACCAAATTTCGGTATTTTGAAAAGCTAAGGAAACTCGTACGCCCAATGCTAACTACCTATATGCTTCAGGCCTCTATTGATGTCTAATCATCGGCTCACTAGCTTTAGGCTGCCTAGGGCGACGACTGCACATCCGAGTAGACGATGTATGAGACTTCGCCCAAGAGCAAGTAGTACATGCAGCTGCTACGACTTGGATGGTCTTCATCGGATGCTGCCTACTCCCGTGACGGAAGACCCATGCTTTCAGTGCTTCATTACTCCATGCATGAATGCCAGTAAGGCCGCTATACATCCTGCAGCTGTCTAATAATGCATTTTAAAAATCTTCAGCGGATGAAAATCTCGATGGAGGAATTCTATTACACAGCAATAACCCCACGATCACTTCCATTGGCATAGAGTTCCCTCTGCTCCATACACACGCCCGCTCGACTTATAGCCCAACGTCAAAGGAGACTGACTACGTGTTCTCCGTATAACGAGTATATTGGGCTTCAAGTCAACTGCTGCCCGCAATGCCTGGTTCCCGGAATCAAAGGATCCCCGGATTCTGGTGTCCGTATAAGCCGAGGTTGATTCCAGCATTGAATCTCTTTCCATGCCTCGTATTTTGCGCCACAGCAAAACGCCATCGGCGTAGTGGTTCGCTGTCAAAAGTTGAAGGCTACCCCCTACAATGACGTCGTTCGGCGCCGAAGTTTTCCCTCCGAAGTCGCAGGATTTCAGCCGCCTACCCTATACCTTTCTGTCGAAATTCGTCAAATCTACAGAATGCAATCGAATCTCACCCGTGCTCGTCGAAGTAAGCTGATTGAATGATGAAAATCCTCCTTTACTAAAATTAGCGTTGTAGTGATCCTCTTGGATACAACGCTGCAGCTTATTCCAGCGGCTGCAGCGTGGACTTTGCAGCTGTGATATGACTGACTAAGCATAATCTTACACCGTTTCCAAGACGCCGAGTATCCTGACTCATTATGAAGAGCCTACTAACCTATTCACCGCTCGGCTGGAGATTGTTTAATTGAGACGGGATTGTTCTCGTCCAGGTTTCAATTCTCCATCATCATAAAATCTCATAGACGCAAAGATGGCTGCAACGCCGAAATACCTCACCGGCGACAGCGCTGGGATCAAGGAGTTCATTGACAAGTTTGACGTGAGTGATTTTACCTTTGCTTCCAAACCCACATATAATGATAGCCTCACTCACAAAACACCATAGACGTTCTTGTTCGACTGCGATGGTGAGCAGACTCATTTATTGAATCTTCAAGTAAATTCTCACACAACTAGGTGTATTATGGAATGGAGACCATGCGTACGAGGGCGTCCCTGAGACAATCACCCTTCTCAAGTCAAAAGGTTTGGATGCCGAGAGATGACCGAAAAAACCATCTTGAACACTGAAAGCTTACCGCTCACCAGGCAAGAGAGTTGTCTTTGTAACAAACAATTCTACAAAGTCACGGGAAGACTATGTCAAGAAACTCGCCAAGCTAAACATCCCCTGCGAGGCCGAAGATGTCTTTGGCTCCTCCTACTCCGCCGCCATCTACATCAACCGCATCCTCAAGCTGCCTCCCGGCAAGAACAAGGTCTTTGCCATTGGTGAGTCCGGCATGGAAGTCGAGCTGGCCTCGGAGGGCATCCCCTTCATCGGCGGCACGGACGCCAGCTTCAGGCGAGACATCACGCCGGCGGACTTTGAGAACATTGCCAACGGCTCGATGCTGGACCCGGAAGTCGGCGTTGTCCTGTGCGGCCTGGACTTCCACATCAACTACTTGAAGATTGCGCTCGGCTTCCACTACGTCCGGAAAGGCGCCGTCTTCCTGGCGACGAATGCGGATTCCACGCTGCCCATGCACCACGAGTTCTTCCTCGGCGCCGGGTCGTGCATGATTCCCCTTGCTTACGCTCTTGGCGAGCAGCCTACGGTGCTTGGAAAGCCGAGCCAGGCCATGATGGACGCCGTTGAGGGGAAATTCCAGCTTGATCGCGCCAAGACGTGCATGGTGGGAGACAGACTCAACACAGACATCAAGTTTGGCATCGAGGGAAAGCTGGGTGGAACATTGCATGTGTTGACGGGTGTCCATCAGAAAAAGGACTGGGATTGCGAGGACCCTGTTGCCGTGCCTGCTTACTACGCTGATAAACTGGGCGATCTCCTTCAGGGTGCATAGAATCATTTTAGACTACCTATACTCTAGATTAGATTTCCTTTAAGACGACATGGTATGATATCATAGACATATAAAACAAGAATATCCAAAAAACGACTTTTCAAGATTGCCCTTCAAAGTTTTCATGAATGACATTGTGAACCATAATCTCATTAAACTCCTCCTTCACACAAAAAAATGCTGACAGAGCGAGGCCATTACATTTGAAGAATCTCAGGACTGCGTGCCTAATACTCATCCTTTTCAACCCTGCTTCTTCTCTTGGCCTTCTGCTTCGCCTCCACGTCCTTCTGCTTGGCCTCTACTTGCTTCTGCTCCGCGCGTCTAGCTAGATCGCTCGACCTGATGACTTTTGGTGAGGGGGTCCTGTAAGGGGCCAGCGTCTTGGGAATGAACATGCCGACGTGCTTCTGGTATGCCTTGTACTCTGGGTATTTTCCGGCGGTGATTCTCTCAGTGAGATTGGTGGACCCCTGGAAGAGCAAAACGAGGAGAACAGCCCCGGTGCCGGCCCAGCTGTACGGAGTGTTGGCGGCAAAGCAGCTCCACGAGTAGAGGATGAACCAGATAGACTGCTCGGCAAAGAAGTTGGGGTGTCTGCTGTATGCCCAGAGACCCTTGGCGACGAAGCCCCGTTCCAGTTCAGCTGACGTGTATCCACGAGTGAGCTCATCATCATCATGATATCTGTACTTTGCGGTTTGGTAAGCCCATTGCTGGCCGTCGCTTATGAATTCGCTGACGACAAGAAGGACCTCGACACCGAAAAAGACCAGATCGACCGGTTGAATGCCAGGCTCCAACTGGGACGACAGTAAAATGACGTACGTTGGAACGCCAGAGAAGAGAAACAGGAGAATGCACTGGAAGAATGAGATGAAGGTAAGATTGAAGATGAACCACAGGATTGGGTGAGTTTTCGCCTTGACAATGTTCCTGTGAAAAATTAGCTTCCTAGACGTCATTTCGAGGGAGAGTCAAAGGGCCCTTACCATCTGTAGTCTTCTGAGCCAATGCTGTAGCCGCCGCGCCTCCAGTAGTTGTACGTCAGTCGAATCTGAGACAAATCCCCGTGTCAGCAAGTTTTTCGTGATTCACGCCCCAGATAGACGGCAAGTGACTCAGACTTACACTCCAGATCGTAGTAAATGCGGCAATCAAGTCCACCCGATCATGCGGCACACCGGCCAGACGAGCCCATATCGCGGTGTGGACAACAAAGAGGTTCGGCAAGATGCTCCACAGGCGGTCGACCTGCGAGTAGTTGCGGTTGATCTCGGACGCGATCAGAGTGAGAAGCCCAAAGACCAGGGCAAGAAAGAAGCCAGAAACCAGCGGGTTCGTCGTCACGTAGACGGACTTTATGCCCTCGAGGCTGCTAATGTTCTCCCAGAAGCGGAAGGGCAGCTCGTAGAGTTGCGGCACGAAAGGCTCAACGACCTTGCGGTAGTCGACGCACTCGTGCAGAGATTTCACCTGCGGCAGCACCATGGCGGGAGCTTTGAAGATGTTGAACGAGGCGAACAGCCTGTCGAGCGCAGGCATTGACTTTATGTAGCTGGCCATGGCGGCGCGTAATCGATCGTGCCGTATTACAGTTTGTCTTGCAATCGATGACTTGCCGCTGTCTTAGTAGTATGAGTGAAGGTTTGCGAGCGTGGCGGACCAATAAAGGGGCCGTGCCGCCACTGATGGGTTAGCTCTTTGGCCGATGTCTTCAGCAGGCGGCGTTGCTGCTGATCGAGGCGCGGCTTAGCGTCGTGTTTCAGCGCGCGTTTGCCTCGAGCTTCAGCGCTGTGATGTGCTGAGCTGTTGCATTAAGTGCGCGCGCCGTGGCACAGAGTTTAGGCAGGAGAGCATGAAGCTAGCGGCGTGGCGGGGCTACGTGTGATGAACTGGAGGCGAGTGTACATGTTTGAGGTACCTACCTACCTTGCATGAGATTGGTCCATGCTGGGTAAAATCTTGGCTTGTGCGATTGCTTGAGCGCGCAGCTGTCGAGAAGACGAGGCTGCTGGGCCGTGAGTTGCGCAGAATGACAGCTGAGATATTCTTCACACATCGGTGACTTATAGACGGCAGGCGGGGTTGAAGTGCAGCCGCATCCAGGGGGTGGGAAAAATTTGAAGAGACGTGAATCTCGAGTAAGAGTAGAGGGCATGAGATTCACCCAGCCTCGCCCTTTTCATCGACTCGCACCCCGGCTTGGAGATATGAGAGTCCTATGCGTGGCTGAGAAGCCATCCATCTCCAAGGCTGTGGCCGGCCATCTCTCTGGAGGATCCTTTGCAACAGTGCGTTTCCTACATGTAGCGCCCAGAATCACTGCTCTCCCGTGGTTTTTATATACATGTACACTGGACTGACGCAGCGGTAACGCAAGCATAATACACGCAACAAGTACATCAAGAATTACGCGTTTGACTTTGACTTTGGCCAGCAATGGGGAAGCTCATCCGTCACCATGACCTGCGTTACAGGCCATCTCACCAACGTCGAGTTCACCAATGAGTACAAGAACTGGAGTCATCCGCCACCAGAATCACTCTTCACTGCACCTATTGTGAAGAATGTCCATGATGTGAGTTAACACTAGTACTGTGCAAAGGGATATAATACTGATGAGTTTTGAATAGGACAAACGAGATATCGCCAAGAATATAGCAGATCAGGCCAAATATGCTCGTCTGCTGGTGATATGGACCGATTGTGATCGGGAGGGAGAACACATTGGACAGGAGATTGTCGACGCGGCAAAGGTGGGCAACGCTGCCATCCAAGTAAAGCGTGCCAGATTCAGCAATGTGGAACGAGCGTATGGATTCAATGCAAAGTTCCTACATATTGATATGATGTATACTGACATTTTATTTTCCAGACATGTGTTAGCGGCTGCTAGACGTCTTGTCGAATTAGACGAGAAGCAGGTCAATGCCGTTTCAGCAAGAATAGAGCTGGATCTTCGCATTGGATACGCGTTTACGCGATTCATAACAAATAACCTCAAGCCTCTAGGCGGACCTCTGGCCGAGCTGGTTCTGAGTTATGGTACAAGACGACATTCCCTCCCTATCCATTATGATAATGTTTATGACTTTTAGCTAATGAAATATCATAGGATCATGCCAATTTCCAACTCTGGGATTCGTGGTGGATCGGTATTTTCGCGTCAAGAACTTTGTCCCTGAGCCGTTCTGGGGCATCTCGTTGACACACAACAAGGAGGGCAAGCAAGTTCGCTTTTCCTGGGCCAGGAACCGTCTCTTTGACAGAATGACAGCTGTGTTGCTATACGAGAGATGTCTCGACGCAAAAAAGGCCAAAGTCACCAAAGTGCAGGAAAAACCAACTCGAAAATTCAAGCCGTTGCCTCTCACCACCGTTGAACTTCAAAAGGCAGCCACTCGCTTGCTGCGAATGTCTGGTCAGCAGGCCATGACGGTAGCAGAAGGCCTCTACAACAAGGGATTCATCAGCTACCCGAGAACAGAAACCGATCGCTTCGACAAAGGCATGAACTTGAGAGCTCTAGTTCAAAAACAGACGACGGATCAACGCTGGGGCCCTTTCGCCCAGGGACTCGTCAATGGCGGCTTCCAACAACCAAGAGAGGGGAGACACGACGACAAGGCTCATCCACCTATCCATCCCATTGCGCATGTAGCACCATCTGTATTGAGCTACGACGAAGGACGGCTATACGAGTATGTAACACGTCGATTCCTCGCATGCTGCTCCGAAGATGCCAAGGGCATGGCAACCGATATTGAACTCCAGTTTGGAGATGAGTACTTCAGTACACGGGGAGTCATTGTACTTGAACGTAACTACCTGGATGTCTACGTATACGAAAGCTGGAACAACACCACAGAACTTCCCAAATTCACCGTTGGAGAGCAATTCGAGCCCTCAGAAGCAATGATGACAGAAGGCAAGACGTCACCGCCAAACTACCTCACCGAAGGAGACCTCATTGCGCTCATGGACGCCAACGGTATCGGAACCGACGCCACCATGGCGGAGCACATCCAAAAGATCCAAGACCGAGAATACGTAGCGACAATAATGAGGGGAAACGACACCGCCGGAGGAGCAGCAGGAGAAAACGACGAGGAAGAAGCAAATGGAGCCCCGGCTGCACGAGGCGGGGGCCGCGGTCGTGGAAGAGGAGGCCGAGGCCGCGGAGGAGGCGCCTCAGCAAGAGGGGGGCGAGCAAGTGGGCTGAAAGTGTTTGTGCCGACTCAGCTTGGCGTAGCCCTTATCCTGGGCTTCGACCGGATGAGCTTCGAAATGAGCCTTGGCAAGCCCTTTCTGCGCAAGGAGATGGAGCTCCAGATGAAGGCCATTTGCGAGGGGAGCACGACGCGCCGGGCGGTTCTCGAGCAGAGCATCGCGCAGTATAAACAGGTGTTCTTGCAGTCGCAGGAACAAGTGGGAGTCCTTAAGCAGGTAAGTCAAAAAGCTGTTACTTTTCCCAATGTTCTTTGGCAAGTAATAATCGTCTAATAACATTTTTACATGTATATGTAGGCTTGCCGCGAGTTTGTCTTTGGCCAGAGACCAGGAGCATAGTTGTCGACTCAGACTCACACAGCTTACAGTGTTCCTTTATTGCATGGCGAGCATGTCTTTTTGCTTGTATCGACTACCCCCTTTTCATATAAATCATTCCATGTAAAAACATGATGACTTTCGATCGAATCAATCAGGGGGTCACAAACCCTATTCCCCATCACGATGATACGCACAAAACTGAAAACAGTTTGTATTCCCATCCCTTGCCGTGACTCGAGAGCGCGTCATCTACGCTTCCCCTTATCGACACTAGGCCATATACATATAAATAGCACCCAAGTAGATGCCATTTTCAATTTTAGAGCATGAAGCTACCAAGGTTCTCTCGTGGGTACAGTACTGTACTCCATTTAGGAGGAGGAGGGGGTGTGCAACAAGTCCATAGCCAAAGCACACCGTAGCCGCCGATCACTAGAATGAAAACCGCACCCGTACCTGTTCATCCGTACGTCATTTCCAAAACGAAGACTACAGTAGTACCTCTTTTTCAGCAGAATAAATCATCTCCACACAAGGGGGAAGTTCGTTATACGAAAATGGGGGCTTTAGCCCTCGAAATCCAATAATTACCGTGCATGTGGGATGATGGAAAAAAGAAAAAGTGGGCGAGGTGAATAATCGCTCTTATCGCTAAATCGATCCGTTTTCGAGAAAATGGCCGCGGGGCCAAGTTTCGGCGTGGCTGACGCACCATCAACACACGCCTCTGAACTGAGCCCGTGGCTCATGCTAACAACACTGCTAACTTGTCGCTAACTCACCTAATACCACTTACACAGCTGCTCACACACCAGTATCTGGCCAGATGGAGGGTCACATGGGGGGTCACTGCGAGAATAACGAGTCGTCTGGACTGGGGATACCAATCAGCTTATCTCTCGAGCGCAACGTGATGGTTGCACAGCATTCCCTCGTTTAAGAGGCGCTGGCAGGGAAGCCTGGCTGTGACAAGACACAGTATCGAGCACAGTATGCGGACATGGGGGGAATACTTGTCGCTGCGATAAGGCCGCTTCGGTGGTGTTGAGTGGCAGCTTATCTTGGACATCTGCAAACAACTCGGTGACGGGCAGAAACAGAGTCCGCGGCCGCATAATACCTGAGAATCGTCTAGAAAGAGCATATGTATATATGGCCCCTTTCTACATACACCCATGGATGTATTCGTCTATCCCACGCATCCGCGCTTAGGTAGACGATGTAGGTACGGACAGGCAACGGGAGTTGCTGGTTCCATAAATTGCTCCCGCCTGGTCCGGTGATTGATACAGAGGTCACACACGCCGTGATTGAGACTGGCGAGTTTCATCGTGTCAAACTTGACTTTATTTGTGGACTCCTTGGTGAAGATCAGATCGGCTGATTTGCTTGCTTGTCGCAGCGCATCCCGTCAATCCGACCATCTGCGCTGGCGGGCTGCCCCGATTGGCTGCCTTGGGCCTTTGGTAAAAGGCGCATTTAGCATGTCCATGTATGGGCTTTGGGACGGCATATTGGCCTGGCATTTCTGTTAGGTGTGCGCGCCGTCAACGTTGGCGCCGAACATTGGGCGTGTAAGTGAACCCCCCTTTGGCGGATACGGATGCGCGCTTTGCAGTCCATAACGTCGGATGTGTCTCTCGCGCATTAAGTGTAGTAGCCAGCAGCCTGGCTGTTCTACATGTACTCATTAGCCGTGTTCTGTGCATTGGCGGCATGAGACTTGTTTGCGCGGCAGGACAGCTGAGACGGTTTGACACGAGTAAGTGCTCTTGATAGCTTCTCCAGGCCTCATCTCACGTCGGCGGGGAGAGAAGCGGCCTTGTTACAACGCTTCGGCTTCCTAGCCTGCCCACTCGGGCAATCGGGTCTGCCCACGGCTCTCCGTAGTCTTTCAGCGTCATGGCACGCTGGTTTGAAGTGGATTCGAACTCCGTACTAGACGGTTCATCATCAAAGCCGACGTCGACGGAGCCTCGAGCTACTCTAGCCTGGCCAGCTAACGGCACGCCCCCGCTCACTACAGAGGCTGTTGTTGGCGCGCGATGTCGATTTCCCGCGATGGGGTTTTGATGCTTATCGCGATGCGAACTGGCGCTGTTGGCTCTCGCCTACACCCGCGGCCAAAGCCCTAGAATCAGGGCTTTGTGATATTTTGGTTTGTGCGCGCTTTCATATCATGATGGGCCTGGTCACATGCCATACAGTATCGCAATCAATATCATGACGCTGTCTGCTGACGTGCGAGGCCGTGCTGCTTATATGATGCTGGGTACGGAGGAAAGTAGGAGTTATCCGCCTGGCGGGGCTTCTTCGAGAACATGAACCTTGTCGGCAGTAACTGCGTGCTGAGTTGCTGTTACGTCCTCTGAAACAAAACCTGATAATTATTTTCTGTGCGCACCCTCACAAATCAAATCGTCAGCGATTACTGCCGAGCTGCCCAGCCATCGTCCGAGGCGCAAAGCATCGGGTTTGCTCGACGGGGATGAGGTTCTGGCAACGTCGAATGAGAGCCAGCCCGCGATGAATGTGCGCGCTAGCTGGTTCCCCAGACTCGGGCCAGGGGATGGGTCCGTCTGGATAGCTCCACGGTAATGTTTAGGAACGTCGAACGGCCTTTGGAAGCACGCTGGCCTTGCACGTTGCCTAGGCTGTTGGCCGAAATGGCCCGAACCATTGATCCCCGCCAAAAGGACGGCGCGACGACGGCCGCGGGGCTGGAGAGGGTATCTCGTAGTCTAATCCATAGCTACGACGGAGCATATGCGACTCACTTACTCGTGGTCGAGCTGGACGGCGTGTAGATGAATGCCGTGTTTGTATCGGTACCAGGACGAAGAAGCATGTATGTCAGGAATATACATGAACCAAATAGCCCTGCCCGCGCTTTAGCGATGCAGGAGACAAGAGAGCAGTCAGCTCAGTATTACGAGTATTAGTGCAGGTACACGGAGGGAAGGATCAAGTCAGCGGACATGTCGTTTGTCTGCGGCGGGTATCGCGTAGGTACCGTCGCGGGAGGCTCGATCTCCGGTGTCGCTGACGAACGGCACGCAGTTAGTGTT
The DNA here is from genome assembly GCF_001481775.2 of Trichoderma gamsii. Lineage (NCBI taxonomy): Eukaryota > Fungi > Ascomycota > Sordariomycetes > Hypocreales > Hypocreaceae > Trichoderma > Trichoderma gamsii. Next base: position 99,317 of record NW_020171340.1, read on the forward strand.
TATACGAGGGAATGAGTGTAATATGAATCATCGCTGTCATCCATTGTAGATGCACACTTGGGCCTGTATACCGTCTTCTCGGGCACCATTCATAGTGTTGCATTTGGGGTTCATCTATACCAGCAAGCAAATGGATAGGTAGACCATATACCTATCAAATACATCTTCATCTCGCACATCAGCATTCAACCGGCTTCATCGTACTGGTTGGCGCAATAGTAGCAAAATGTCCACCACGATTCCGTCACCACCAACCACAAGCAATCCCTCTCTCTCGCTTGGCGCACAGCGCACTTGCTCTCCTCCCTGCCTGGCTCCAGCAAAACGACGCTTAAGTATTACCCTGCCTGCGCAGATGGTCGCATTGGGCTCCGGGACGCCGTGCCGCGCAGCGTATCAGCGCCGATTCCTGCTGTGGCTGGGGCCGAGTCCCCATACGGTAGGCACATCTCGTCGCTGCTACTACTCCGTATGAGTCCAGTTGTTTGCTGGCCCGACATGCGCCGTGCTGGGCGTTGATTTGCCCTGTGCATTAGTTCATGTTCTTTCTTTCATCCATTACTGGATCATCATGATTTCGTCAAGGCAGCAGCACAAAGAAAGGGGGTCTTCTTGCTATTGTTCTGCTTCATTACGCATCCTGTTAAACGCCAGATGGACGCCCCTTTGTAACAGGATTATTACTCAGTAAGTACATGTAAAAACGCCAGATATTAAACGGATGGCTTCAAAATCGTGTGCGTCAACGCCCTGCCTCCAACCACGCTTGCCAGAGTCATGGGACAGCCAGCTGGAGGTACAAGCAAGTACTGGCCGGTACCAGCCCCGAGCCACAGCCTGGCCAGCACGCATCGCTACCGCCACTCCCCCTCTCTTCACAACAACAACAGCCCCGGTTTTCTTCAGAAGGGGGCGCCCGGCTTGGGTTTTAGCAGGTCCCCCCAAGTCTCCAAGGCTGCAAGCGTCCCAGCACCAGTCACTGTCCTGTCCACTTGCCGGGGCGTGGCGCTAGCAATCGCGGCCTTGCCACACGTCGCCGTGGATTTCGTGCCTGCGCTGCGCATGTACGAAGTACGGAAGCGAAGTACACACGGCCTTCATAATCGCATCACGCCCGCGATTCCTCTTCGCTTCTTCCTTTCCTCCCTCAAAGCAATCACAACAACACAGATCCGTGCAAACGATTCACATCGGGAATCAGCTGTCACAGTCTCGATCGTCGCGCCAGCCCCTGCCAGCCAAGCCCTTTTCCCGTCGCTGTCCTTCATCTGCCCAGCCTGCCTCCAGCGCTGGCTCATCAAGGTCAACACCGCTGTCACTGGATTTTGCTCCTTTTGGTACGTACAGGTACTCCGCCGCGACCCCTGGCAGTGACTCAACCCCTTTGCCAGCAAAACTTGCATTACGGCTGGCTGTTTATCACCGCCTCTTGCTTGCTTGCTTGCTGCGTGCTTGTGCATGCTTTTTCCACTTTATCTTGTTGTGTTTGAAATTCCTTTTACGGGGATCCCTTTTTGTTTGCATGCGCCAGCTGTTTCCTAAGGCCAAAGTACTTATACTGACCAGAGCCGCGTCCCTTGCCGCAGACTTAGAGCTTCTAAGCATCTCTTGCAATTCCGGTATAAAAGAAAACATGGCTTCTTTGGCGACTGCTGCTCGTGATATCCCCCAGGCCTCCTTGAGCCGAGACAACTTAACTGCTGTAGCGGCTCGGAGCGATCCTGCGATGACTGTGACACGATCTCGGGACCTCCCGACCCCTCCAAACTCCATTTCTCCCTCCTTGCCGGCCCACGGCCTCAAGGCCCAGCTGCAGAAGGCCAAGCTCGAGGCCATCGACTCTGACTTGGACCTCCATGACAATGCCAGCAGCCACGGAAGGTCGCTGTCTCCGGCGCTCGAATCGGCCGGCGCCATCACCAGCTCCATGCTGGCCAAGTACCACCTGCCAGAGATCCTGCTGAACCACGGTCCTCTGGCCATCCGCCACATCATGGGATATCTCACTACATCAGTTCCTGGATTTTCCGGTATCCCGCCGACCAAGGCGCGAAGGGTAGTAGTCGGGGCGTTGGAAGGACGCGGAGGCGAAGGCAGAGGAGTTGACGGAGACGTCGTCTTCGAGAAGGTGGGCTGGGGGCGATGGGATGCGCGCCGACGGGGACAAGCCGCCCGACAACGTCAAGCAACTCCGCCCAGCGGCCCATCCTCTTACACCGCTGGAATTCCCATTTTCAAGACCAGCGGCCGGGGCTTGAGCTTGAGCAGGGCGAGGCTGCACGCTGCTGGTTCCAGCGGTGGCGACTCGGTGCAGTTCTCCCACGATGACCACTTTGACATCTCCATGATGGAGCACGAGGCCGACAAGATGTCCATGGACGACTCTGCGTCGGCTTCATGCTCCGAGGCGCCGGATGATGATGTCGCTATGAATGATGACCCAGAGGACGTCACGGACGACGAGGACTGGGCTGCCGTTGGCGCCGCTGCCCTGCGGGCCGACTCCTACCCAAACATGGCGTCCGCTTTCGAGCCCGGTCTATCCAACACGTACTCTGGTGGGATGCGCACATTGCCTTCCAACTTTGGGGGCGTGGCAAATCCTCCCCAAGTCAAGATTGACTATTCTGCGTTCCCTGCCACCTCCGATGCGCAGGAGCGCGAAGCCGTCGAAGCCCTTCTTCGACTGGGTTCTGTATAATACTACTACTACCAACTGCATGCATGGCGTTTTGCTTATTTCATTTCTTTGTGGGTACGGCTTTGCTTCTTTGGGTTCCCGCGGTGGGAGGGTTCAACTTGGTTCTGGATGGGACTGGTTGGCTGGACCATGGAATACGTGTCATACATGGTCGGGGCGGCGTCCCGGATCAAACCCTTTCATGTTGATGATGACACGCTTGCTCTGCGCGCATTGATTTTTTCTGGACCCTTTTACTTTCGATACTCCGCACGCGGCATTGCTTCTGTTTTGCGTTTTGGCCCCTCGCTTTCCCCCTCTAAACTCGGGGATTCATTCTCTTTGTCCCGCCTACCTGGAGGGATGTGGGAAGCATTTGGGCGGCTCGCTTATCTCAATGCGACCCTAGCTTATGTTGGGCTTTGGATGAAACTCTCAAAAGAGGAGAGAAAATGGACAGGCTGATCTCAGTGTTGATCGCTGATGGATTTTGTCTCCTCACTTTTGACAATTAATGCCCTGTCACGCATATCGAACGATTGTGTCTTGATGCTTCGTGGCACACAAACCCGCGTACGGGAGAACTCTTATACCCTCGTCTCACGACGAAACTTTTATGGTTGTCCTGTAATAGGATGGCCTACCCTTGGAACAATTTTCTTCATCGGCGGCTTTTCTATAACGGTATATTTTCTTGCACATACGCATCTTCTTTTCGTCTTCTTTTCTGTTCTCTTTGAAACTCCAAAAATCCTAATAATAAGGTGCTTTTCTGAAAGCGCCTGGTTTTTTCAACACCGCACACGGGGGAATTTCAAACCTGCTATAGCTGCCCGAAGGCGGCATTTTAGGCTCGATCTGCAACACTTCTCCACTTCAGATGCTTTTCATTTATTTATTTTTTTCCCTTTCACTCCCTTGCTTGATGTTGCACAAGAGGAGACGGCATTGGTTGGCAATTATAGATATAGGATTGGGACAAGGGCGAGGGAGATTGGGAGCCAAGTGACTTGGGCTGGCTAAAGAGATTTTACAACGCGCAAAGCAAAAAAAGAGAAGAAAGGAGGCAAGAGGAAAGCAGAGGCGACAAAGCTTTTGATGCTTCTCTCTTTTATAGGTACCATACTACCCTCAGAAGAGAAGGATGGACTGAAGGTGGCTGAAGAAACAACAAAAATCCTCAAAATAATAATGGAGGGCTGGCCTAACCAGATCGCTTCCTGGTCTCATTACGAGACTTGTTTATCATATAATGGAAGTATAAATCACTGCTCCCCAAAGCTTGCGTGTCCTCGTGTGGCATGTTTGTTGTTTGCGATTTGTGTGTCGTACATGTAAGAGAGCGGTTTAATTGGTTTATTTGCTGTGTTGCTCAAAGCTCAAAGGCGGGGAGTCGAGTTTTGTCTGCTATGCATGCATCGCACAATGCCGGCTAGCAAAGGCATAGAAGGAATACGTGTTAGTATTACAGGTAGTTCTAAGCGCTTCTATGCAGTTGTTGTATGCGAGGTTTGCTGCAGGGAGCCGGGGCTGAATGATACCCAAGCCTTTCTTCCTTTGCCGGCATAGGCTAGAGATGCTCGCTGAGTTGTCAATACAAGTGTGGCTACGATTTACGCATGAGCATCGAAGATCATTGGGGAACGTGGCTAGTGAGTTGATGGGGCGGTGAGATTCTGGGGATGTGCTGAGGCGCGTCGGTATGGCTGAACTGGACCAATGTTTATCGTTGCTCAGAACATTGAAGGCAAAGGTGTGAAGGAAAGGCCAGATACGGATATGTATCAGGGCCAGTCTGATAGTATTTTTTTTCTTTTCGGCAGAATTGATGATGAAAATTATTTCGAGATCTTAAATTTGAAGCGTAACTTCAATTGAAAGTCACTCCGTTGGTCTTTTTAAGTAAATTACACGAGGCTGTTGGAGTCTTGTCAAGGAAATTCAATTGTAATAGTTGCAGGGAATTACAGTATGTGCTCCTGGCGTTTTCACGCCGCATGGAAAGATATTGCGGTATACATACATGTGTGAACAGGTTTATATATATTCCTACATTATATTTGTGCTTCTTCTCATGAAGAGGGGGGCATGAAAGCGGGTTTCTAAATAACAGAGACCGCAAAATGAGTATCCGCGTACATAACACCAATGCGGGCACCGTTAGCGTGGGTTGGTCTTCACCTTTATATGTGCATAGTATTTCACTTATGTGTTCAATATTTACTCAATCTCTATCATTTTGACAACCGCTTGACAGGGTCGGATACCCAAATGCGCAACGTTATAAAGAGTGACAGAAGAAATCCTTCAGGGCCAGGATGTAAGCTTAATGACCGTAGAAATCTTGATATACTCGGTGCTAGTATTAAAGAAGGAATCCGAGATGATGAAAGACAAGACATCTAGAACTGGATAAGTTGCTTGGCAAGCGAAGATCCCGTCGCCAAGACATTACCATGTGTGAAGATTCGTGTAATTACAAGAGGCAGTCAGTGCGCTCTGAGCGAAGTTGACAGGTGGCAAATGAGAGAGAGTACACGATGATGTCTTCCATCATAGCATAGCAAGTTGAGAAAATTGTAATGGGGAATCATTCCAAATCTTTTGGCTTTTACTCAAAACCTTTTCTGCGTCGGGAATAAAAGCTTATGCTTACTGGTGTCATTGTATCTGATCTGATCCTTCCTCTTCCCTTCTCTCGAAACCACGTGCAGCTTGGCAAAAGCAAAAAGCCATTTCGCAAGGACCATCGACTTGAATTGCACTGCCACCATTCTGCTCCAAGGAAAGCCGTGTATGATGCAAGGGACTCCTTCGCACTGTTCAACTGTGTGTCAAGTAGTGATAGCGGCGTCTTGGCAAATGGGGAGGATTATCAATAGAGCTTGTTCGGTGGATATGCCCAGACTGAATGGCTTGTCTTGGCGAAAGGGGGAGGGAGGGGAGATATTGAATATTGGAGCTCGAATTGCCATTTTATCCCTAGCAGTATCTGTAGCCAAGATATCTTCGTTCGGGCTACCGACGGTGGATGGAAGGCTGTGTAAGTTGGCCTCGGGGGCATATTTGAGGGTCCGAGGAGAAATGCTACGTCGATTAGAAGAGGTTGGATGAATGAGTTTGACGTCTGTTGGTTGGTGGAACTGGAACGATACGGATATAAGAGAGTAGTCAAAAATTGGAGGTAATAGTGATGCTCTAGACTTGATGTCATTTTACAACAGCCTCTTTTGCCATAGTAAAGTCAACCTCATCTAGTGCTTTACACACGCAAGATAGCATTGCCTATATAAGTGAGCAGTATGAAATAGGTATACAGCCTAAGTTGTGAGTATTCAGATAAAAGTAGGCAGATAACGATAAAGTCGGGATCCAATAGTGCATGCCTTGGCCCTCTCTCTTCCAAGGCGATTTGCCCCAATCGGGAAAGAGAGTCGCAAAGCACACACGCAGGCTAAACAGGCCCTTTTATCCCGCCTGCCGGATGCGATGGATGGTTTTGGGTCGAGAACACTCAAGGCCGGCTGTTGGTGTGACTCGTTCAGCGTGCGAGAACTGTTTGATGCAACGGGACGTATCAGCCAGTACTAAGATACTTGCACTCAACAACTGCTAGCACTGATTCGGTAACCCTCGTGTTGCGAGCACACACACGAACATTCCGTAATCCAGCTCCAAAACTAATGCTTCTTAAGGGTATAGCATCGGCGCAGTCGGAGCTTGTAGCGTCCGTGGTGCCCGCCAATAGGGGAGCTGGGCCACGACGACAGTTTCGATTGATTCTCCGACGACGAAGGAAGAGCCCCTGGTCTCCGTAATCTATGTTTCTCAGCTTGGAGGATAGCAACGTTTCCAGGGCAAGCAGAGGCCCTGGTCCGCTAGTCGGGACTATTGCTGCTGCTAGTAATCACCAGTACCTCAAGCGAGCTGTGAGAAAAAAGCAAAGAGAGAAAAGAGAGAACAGAAGTCAAGCTTGTTGATTCATTGGGTATTAGTCACCGCATTTGTTGCATTTGGGGGCGGCGGGAGCTGAAAAGAGAAGAGAAAAACATTGCTCATAGGAACGATCAGATGCGTGTACTTGTTCAATGTAGAGGCCGCTGACGTGCAGTGGCCACAATGCCAAGAGAGGCGCCAGAGCAATAAGCCTCAGGTAGCCCCGACAAACAAATTAGCATCTGCCTCGGCGCTCTTGGCTTTGCGTCTCGGCGTGCTTGGCTTTTTCTCTAATGCGGCGCTGGGCCGCGGCAGGGCGGGAAAAGCTTGATTCAAGAATGTGGGATATGCATAATGGAGAGTATCCGACTTGGCGGGTATGCCTACACGTGTATACCACGAGATGGAAGATGGCAATACTAGTTGGTAATATGAATAAAAATGCAGTTGTGCAATAGTGTCGATGATAGTTAATAGTGTAAATGGATGTCTCAATGAATCTGTCTTTGATAATTTACATGTACTCTCCTCTATGATACAGGTACCAGCCAAAAGAAGAAAGGGGGAGCCCTAACAGGCAAAATCCGGGGGAGGCCTCTCCAACCAACGGACAGCAGGAATACAATCCGTTGGCATTGAATAGTCATCGCAAAGCTGGCCACAGCGGCCACCGCACGGCACGGAGGGTGGGATTCCGCAGACAGAAACGTTCAAGTGAAAGCGATAGGCCAACAGAAGGCTCTGTTGCGAGATACTCCGTACAGACGAGAGCGACAAACGAGAGCGACGAGCACAGCCCGGAGCGTATCGAACATGTACATACGCGGCTTTGCTTGCTTGACGCAACAAAGTGGCTGAGTGACCGCCGAATTCCGCTCGCATCGGGGCAAAGCAGATATCAAATCAATCAATGGGCCAGTCATTAATTGCGAAACAAGTCAAGAATACCTATACTGTGCAGGAGCATCAAGTACAAGCAGCCGCAGCATGCATGGCGGGAGCAACATCTGCTGCTATTCCGCTGGGCTGCCTGCCAAAGGGAAAAGACAAGGAGGTCCATTCCCGTATTTTTCTTTCCCCCTTGCCGTCCGAACCGAGTTTGTTTAAGCTTTATTTCGTTTGCTTCTTCCGTCCTTTGATCTACAAGTAACTCTCCGTCTGTATCACCTCAGCCTGGTCTAAAAGGCTCAGACACGGCATTTGTAAGAATCGAGTAGCACCGCCACACCACTGCAAAGAAGAAGATTATAAAGAGATGATGTCAAGCAGGAAAACAAAAGACAAACAAAGAGAGATTAAACAGAGACAGCAGAGATGAGGACAGCGAGACGAGACCGACAATGGCTCGACCGGACGCCGCAGACATGTGCATCCTTCATCCATTTCACGCAAAAGTCGCGGCGTGAGCGGCCACCACAAGGGACCGCCAGAGTCGCTGCTGGGGCCCCAAGGCCAATGGAAGGCGCCGGGTGGGCACCGCGCCAAGGATGCCAAGTCTTGGCATTTCTTGGCATCGTATGCGCACCTGCGCTGTGGTGGGTTTGGCCTGCTAGAGGCTACCTCGCCGGTACCTTCCGGTGCTGGGAATAACGCGGGCGTCGCCCAGTCCCAGTGCGCGATCTTCAGGTAGCGCCCAGGTTGCCCCCCATTCGATGCGCTAGCCCAGCAACGCCAAGAAATGCCAAGACCGCCAAGAATTTCCGCTTGGCCCTCTTTTGCTTGCCCAGGCCTTTGTGACGATGTAAAGGGAGCAACTGCCCCCAGAATCGCCTTCCAAGAGGCGCGAGTCTTTTCCCCCGATCATAATCCCATATTTTTGAGTGTCGTAACTCTCCTCACATCTCCAAGAGAGTTTTTGAAAAGCACACGTTTTGTCTCGTGAAAGCTGCATCTCTCCTCGACCTCTTTCTGAAAACTCGGCCCTTCCCTGCGCCAGCGCGCCTGTGGCCCCTCCCCGAAAGAATCTCGGCAGCCCTCTGGCAGACCTTTTTTTGCGCTCCAACTGCCCCACCATTCGACAGCAACCTCCGAAAATGTCGGCCCAGGTCCCCGAGGCCGTCCAGGCTCTGTCTCCAAGCCTCGACAAGTCGGCATCGCCCGCAGACGCATCGTCAACCACCAGCGCCAATGGCAGCAACGGCACAGCCACCAATACCAGCGCCAGCAACAATGGCGGCAGCACTTCGTCCAGCGCACAGGTTTCGCCGCCGCTTGGCGACTCGATGGACACGCCCCGAGCGCTCGTCTGCCGCTGGAACCAGTGCAACCAGAAGTTTACCAATGCAGAGGTCCTCTATGTAAGTGTGAGAAGCAGCAGCAGCAGCAGCAGCAACCAGCCTGGAATTATGGAGGAGTGAAAGGAAAGTGGGAGGCGACTGCGCTTGTGATAGTATAAGAGCATGTCACTCTCAGTTTCTAGACTGCCTGGTGTACCTTTAGAGCTATAGACTCTGCTCTTGTATCGTGCCTGCTAACCAGATATATCACCCTGCAGGAACACATCTGTGAGCGCCATGTTGGTCGCAAAAGCACAAACAACCTGAGCCTCACTTGCCAGTGGAACTCTTGCCGCACCACCACAGTCAAGCGTGATCACATCACTTCACACATCCGTGTTCACGTTCCCCTCAAGCCTCACAAGTGCGAGTTCTGCGGCAAGTCATTCAAGCGGCCGCAAGACTTGAAGAAGCACGTCAAAGTATGTATCTACCCATTGCCTAGGTACCAATTTTATAAGTGGCATTTTCCTGACATTCTCCTGTCTACAGACTCACGCCGATGACTCGGTTCTTTCCAGGCCCGGCCAGGATAACCCACCAGGTATGAACTACAGACCACAGGTGCCAAAGCGTGAGTGGCTCCTTTAAAGGGTTCATTTCACTGTTACTAACTCAGACTTTCAGCCCCCAGCTACTACGACCATAATGGGCAGATGCGAAGCCCTGTCCCTGGCTATCCTCAACCCGGCGGCTATTACGCTCCTCAGCCGTCGACAAACTATGGACTCTACTTTAACCAGCAGCACGTCAACACTGCTCCCCGCAGTGAACAGCACATTGGCTACACGGCTGGATATGAGCGTAAGCGTACTTTCGATATTGTGGACGACTTCTTCGGCAGCGCCAAACGCCGCCAGGTCGATCCGACTTCGTACGCCCAGGTTAGCCGCTCTCTGCTCCCTCTCCACGGCGCGCTGGCCATGTCCCACGGACCCATGACTGCCACGGAGCCCTATCTTGCCCAGCCAGTCGGCCATGCTGCAGTTCACGCAGCCCCTGTACCCAGCCAGAATCCTTTGGCGCAGCAATACTACCTACCTATGCCTAATGCGAGGACACAAAAAGATCTCATCCAGATCGACCATCTCCTAGGCCAGATGCAGGACACCATTTATGAAAATTCGGTTCACGCCACCGCCGGAATCCACCCCCATGATGGCCAGTTTGCAGGATACCGCAGCGCCCAATCACCCACTGCCCTTCACCGAGGCCCGGCTGGCATGCACGTCGGCACAGACGGCTACCACCAGCCTGTCTCGGCGGCTAACATGGCCTCGCCGTTGACTGCCATCTCATCCCACGGCACTCCTGCGGTGACACCGCCCTCCAGCGCCATGTCCTATTCCTCTGGCCACTCACCAAGCCCCTCAGCTTCCTCGGGATTCTCGCCGCAATCTCGCCACAGTTCAACTGTCTCATCAGTCATGTATCCTAGCCTCCCCACCAGTCTGCCTGCCGTCAGCCATGGATTTGGCCAGTCGACTACGGCGACACTGGGTCCTAGCTTTGACGCTGGCGAGCGCCGTCGCTACTCTGGCGGTATGCTCCAACGGGCTCGCGGTGCACCACCATCACCGCCACTACAGTCTTCCAGCGAGGCGAACGGCGCAACGACACCTAGAGCAAGTGAATCTGCGCCATCGGTCGGGTCTCCTTCTTCTGATTCATCAGAAATCAGTGAGGGCACTCGTGAGCGAGAAGAGCGATACGAAAGATGGGTCGGGGATATGAAGGCGATCGAAACCCTTCGCGACTACGTCCGAGTACGCCTGGAGCGCAGAGACTATGTAGATGAATATCCCAACATTGGCACAATCCGCAGGGATGTTGACGCCATGGACCTTGACGGCAAGTCCAGGAGTCCGCTTGCCAATGAGCGCCCCCAGTCTAAGGAGAGCACCTCTCTGTATCCCATTCTTCCCATTCCCGGAACCAGGTCATGATCTAGTGCATTTTACATGGGGGAAAATCTGCGTTTCGTGTTTTCTTCTTTTTCCAATTCTTGTTCTATATATCACATTGGCAAATTTGATGGATGAAAATGATGCACTGCAATGGTCATGGCACTGGGCGTAGGTGTAGCTGGATTTATTTGCTATATGTTCCAAATCAATGTATGATTCACTCAGGGAGAAAGGAGTATGTTTTTCCTTTTCCTTGTATATATTTACGTATATGCATAAAAAAATAATTCGCGCGGCGACTCAGTTCCAGCGTCAAATACTGTACCACTTCTAACCTCAAGGTTCGCAAATTTTGGCACGCCTCATTACGGTCTCAATTCTCAATTTTCTGCTATACTCTAAGCCAACGCATAGTTAAATCTACTCAGACCAAGGTGATATCCTCAAGAGTGGCTGAGACGCCATCACTGTCCGGGTCCAGAATAACAAGTCCCATGCCGACTCGCTGGAAACAGCCTTCTCTGGTAGGACTGGGCCTAAGCAGCAAGACTAGGTATGGCATCTAGACTGTCAGTTAGCAAGCATGTCGATTCTTGGGCTTGGCTTAAGCCTGGTTATTATTCACTTCGGTTATCTCTCTATTGCTAAACTCCACTTCATCATCAAAGGTAAACCAGGATCTAGTATTCATCAATCTTGATGTGCAAACTCAATCAGTTCCGATTCTGCAACCATTAGAAGAAAAAAAAATTTATTAGAGGACACTTACTTGCCGTAGTCTTCCCATTGCACCAAAAACAGGACATATGCGCTTGCAAAATGCTCATCATCTAACATGGCTATGCCGGCAAGTCGAGCAGGCCTAGATGATGTTTGAATCCAGCGCAAAGGGTCACTCCTGGATTGCTGGATGGTTGACTGCAGATTAGAAAATAGGTCATCCTCTATAGGGCCGGTCTGACTCGGTTTTGTGCGAAGGATTTTACATTTGGCTAGAAAGCCTTGCACTTTCAAGATGCCAGATGGCTCGGTATAGATTTGTTCGTGTAGCTTTCGCCAAGCTGCTCCTTGCGTTCTCCAGAATAATTTCGGCACCCCTGTGGAAGCCCAGTGCCAGGAAGGCAATGTGTCTAGACGGTCTGACTTGTCTGGTCGATGCTCCATCATCCAGAGGAGCTGCTCTGGAATGGTTGATTCGAAGATGCCATGGTTATACTTGTCATGGCTGGCCTCTTGAATCGCCAGGCCTAGCCCTTCCACAGCTGCCAGCCGATCCTCCTTGTAAGTGAGTTGGCGGTTCGAGTATTTCTGCAGTAGGTCTGTCCAATCTCCAAAGTCCTCCAGTTGAGCCGTGGTCCTTTCGCTGGTCATTAACATGTTGCACTTCCACGTAATGCCAGCGGGCATAAAGTACAAGATCCTCCGTGCCAAGTGCTGCTCTTGAAGGGTCCAACCTCTCTTGCTCAGCGGGCCCCAGAATGATGCAGGATTCCCTTGCACAGGCACGGAGAGATGCATAAAGCCGTTCATTTGACCGTCTTCTGCGTAATAGGGGACTTTCACGCCATACGGGCATCGACGCTTCTTCGAAAAGATGCCTACTTCTGGATTCTCAGCCCCAGAGGCGGCGATGACCAAGTGTGCTTTCTGGTAGACGTCAGCCATTTTACCGGCCTCGCTTGCCCAGTCTTGCTGGTCTCCTTGTATGATGCAAAGGCTGTCGATCCAGAGATAGCGAACGCCAATTTCGCGCGTGACAATGACCGCATCTTGAAAGGTCTTTGGCAGGTGATCGAATCGAATGCCATCGAAGCGATCGTTGATGTTGTCTCTTGTTGTAATCATGGTCTGCGTGCCCTTTGGGCCCCAGCAGTAGCTGAGGGCACAAAAGTTTCCATGCCGGCCGTTGGCTTCTACAAGATGGATGCGCTCGCCATTGATTTCTCCAACATCTAATACACGGGTTGGAAGTTGCGGCCCCAACGTTTCGTTGACGAGCGCCTTAGCCATGGTTCTTTTACATGATTCGTGCTCCTGCAAGCAAGACTTGAGCAAAGAGTTGATAAAGGCAAATGCTTCTGAGCCATTGTCACTTGCCAATTGTGGCAACGTACATATTTTGCCAGAAACGGCAGCGGAAGACCCTAGAATTATTTTGAAAGCATCTTTATCAACATTTTGTTCGGGACACTCGTGAAATGATCAAGATGCCTACCGAGGTCGCTCCACACCGATATGTCAGAATAATAAAGAGGAGGTTTGCCCAAAACGCCAAGAAACCTTACAAACGAGAGCGCATCGCCCTCACGATCAGTCGGCCCATAGTATATTCTGGAGAGTGTGGGTGGTACCGGCGCATTCACATCTGGGTTGTCGAAGATGAAGTCGGACATCATTTTGCAGAGGCGGCAGTCTCGTGAACCAGCCCGTCGCCGAGTAGCATTCCAGAATGAATCGAGGCCAGGCCAATGTTCGAGCCTCTTGGAGATTGCAACGGCTAAGCCGTCACAGTCAGGACAGAGATCCATTTCAAGCAGTACAGGTCGCCTTTTGACCAATATTGACAGGAATCATAGGATGATTTGAGAATGTAGCGCCCCTAGCTAGCTGCAACAGATATATTCGAGCTGGTGCCTAACTACATGTACCTGTAGGTACGCAATGCAACTGAAGTTGGCAGCCAGCCTTGCCGTGCACCGCATTTTATATGTACGTACATGTAGTCACGAGTTGTACAATTAAACATGCCTTCTGCACGCCCTTCTAATTTCATTCTGCCCAACTTACTAGAGCAAGGCTTGAGTCTCCTCATTACTGAAGATCGACACCGAGTCAGAGATTCCCATCACTTGGTATAGTCCAGAAGCGCAGTGAGATGTTCGTTATGCCGCTGGCGTATGGGCAGCACCGACCACACGTGCCAAGCCCGGTCCCGCAGCAGTGCAAGCCCAACTGGTACCTAGAAGCTCCAAGGTCAAGTGCTCGCTACCTCTACTAATTTAGCCAACATACCGTGGACCCACAGCCCAGTCAGGCCTTTGTGAAATGCGTGATTGACACAGAGCGCTCTTGTGTCCAACAGTGATCGAGCATATTTACAACATTTGCGCCATCTTATACTGCATAACCTTTTGTATTGATAATGGATACAATCCAGCTGAGAACGTACAAGCACAAATTCCCGGCGTGAGTTGACACCTTTCTCCAGATATCTCATCCTGGTCTAATCAGGCTGTAGTTTGCGGGGCAGAGCACTTATTGTTACGGTTGGATCAACCACCCCCGTGACGTTCTCCGTTCATGAGAATTTGATTTGTCGCACTTCGGAATATTTCAAAAGGGCTATAAAAGCTTACTGGACGACATCTGTTAGCGGGTCTGTTAATCTTAAGGAAGAAGATCCAGAAGTGTTCGAGATATACCTGCATTGGTTGTACTTTGAAAAATTCCCAGTCCAGAATGATAGCCCGGGATTAGAAGGAAACACTGAATACGTACAACTCGCAAAAGCATACGTATTGGGAGAGATGCTTCAGGATGTTAATTTCAGGGACGCTGTCCTAGATGCCATCTTGGTAAAATCCCGCTCCAAGGCATCGGACGGTCAGAAATGGTTTCCTGTTGGGCCGGCCATCCGCTACATATATGAGGGGACGCCGGAATCATCGGCCGCTCGACGCCTTCTGGTTGATTTATATACGTACCATGGATGTGCGGATTGGCTAACGCAATGGGCGAATAAAGACGACCTGCCTAAACAATTCCTTCTCGATCTTGCCATTGCAACTTTGGCAAAGAGACCTCACCCGTCCGCACCTCTGGCTCTCAAAGCAGGAACTTGCGACTATCATGAGCATCTACCTGATTCAAACAGCTGCTACCTGAACTTGTTAGCATCAAAGCGCGATGGGGTAGTATAGATCGCATCCAGTGACGCCCAAGAGATTAACTAAGTTGTATGATTTGATGGTGCCACAATCTTGCAAGATGCAACAGACCCGTGAGTTCCTGGTTGATGTTGCGGTTGTTGCCTTTACTAAACGCTACAATACCGCTTGGACTGTTGTGAATTAATATGAGCTGTGTCTAAAGCTGGCCATCGTCATCAGCCGCCTTGAAATCTTACCTATTTATATAGAGCTAGAGTTAGGTCTGACCTGGGAGCATGTCTGCGGTTCGTAAATTCAACGATATGAGAACCATTTCGGTTTCTCCTGTAAACACTACGGGCCCTTTCAGCTGCTATTTTGTGCTTATGAGCGTAATACAGTCCAAGGCAAAGCCGAGACCAGAACTCGGGCCTCTTTGGCGAAGCCAGGCGAGACAGGCAGCCGTCACAGGAGCCTCCCGATGCCCCGTGCCGCTGCTCGGAGCTGGTGCGAGTACATTTTAGGTAATAAGTCGGTGGTATCAGACGAAAAAAAAAAGCCTTCGCAAAACAAATAGTATTACCACTAGTAGTAGCTGTGAAAAAAAGGACGCAGATAAATGTAGTTCCTCGATGAGTGATTGGGGGTTGGGTGGAATGCAGGTTGTGAAGCAGAGTCGCACAGAACAGGGAAAAGGAGCAGAGCCAAGAAGAGCCAAACGGGCCGAGACACTGCAGGAATGAAGATTTACATAAGATATGCTTATTTTTATACGTCAGAAGATCAGCAAAAACTTGGCAGTTCCTTCTCTCTCTTTCTCATTCTCTCAGCCGAGATGATCGAGGCAAGGAAGGAGTGGTGAACAGGTGCTGCAGCGGCGCAGGCGCAAGGAAGGAGCTTTGGCCGACGCGCGCTTTGTGCCTCCTCGGATAGACATTGTCAGAGAGTTGAATCGCGCGCCAAGGTGCCACGGTCTGGAGCGAAATCAGGTCAAGAGAAATTAGCAGGGCTTCACTGGGGCAGGGCCTCTCCCATTGTCATCCTTGTTTATTTCTCTTCTCCTCAATAAATCCTCAAATAAATCCTCAACAAAGTCGCTCCTTTTCTTCTCGCGCTCTCAGTCGCCTAGATAACGCTCCTCTGCTCTGCTGTTCTAATTTCGGCATCTGACCAGCACAAAGAGAAACATCATCAACATCCACCCGAGACAGACAAAAGAAGCTGTAAGTGCGCCCCACGCACTTTTGGGCGTCTTGCGATCATGAGACATTCCTTTTTTTTTTTTGCCTCCCTTGAAGCAGCTAACCATGAAATAATAATAAAAGTCGAACAAAGCCCGCCCACTTTCTCTCTCTCCCTACGGCAAACCACACCGACACACCCAAGCAAACACGCAAACAAACCACCAAAACCATGAAGACCTTCTCGCTTGCCGTCGTTTCCATGCTTCTGCTGGGCGCCTCTGCCCTCCGCCCTCCCGTCCACGGGCCCAAGCCGCCCATTGATGCCTGCTGCTGCTGCGACATCTCGGTCAACGCAATCTCCTGCGATAGGAACATCCCGGCCAGCGACTGTTTCTGCGCCGCCGTCGTCTGCCCCCCTGGCGCGCCAACCATCTGGCACGGCGAGCCTGCGCCGCGACCCACCGCACCCACCCAGAAGCTCTACCCGGTGCCCGACGCACCCACCGCGTAAGAGGGGCCGGATTAGCGACTGCGGCGCTGGCTTCTTCCTCTCCCGGGATCTGATACATCTTTACGTCGATTGTCCTGGACATTGTGAGACAAAAGACGGGGGAAGCAGCGGAGGAATCATGGCAAATTGTCTGGGGCAGAGTGATGCGCTGAGAGCTGTGCGGTAGGCTGGTGGAGAATCAGAGAGTATCGGATGTGCTTGGGAGACATTGGCCCAGTTGTAGAGACTATCAGCTAGCTTATACTTGTAATATCTACGTCCAAATTGTTACTCGATGCGATGCCAATAGACTCGGTCTGATGCCCATATGTTTTGCTTTTTTAACGCATCACTAACTTTCAGGTTATTGACATTTTAAAGAAAAAATTGTATTGCAAAACTCGAGCGATGAAACTCATTTGCTGCTCTAACTATTACATGGCCCTAGTCCGAGGCCTACACCCCTAAGATTCGCTATATTGCACTTCTCACACCACTTACACGTACCCTCCTCCTTCACTGACACCAGCCCTCACTCCATGACCAAGACGTTCCTAAACCGCGGCTTGCCAGCTTCCAAGCTCTTGACTGCCTTTTCGACATCGCGGAATGCATACTTCTCAATCATGCACTTTACGCCGTGCGTCAAGGCAAACTGAATCGCCTCCTCACTGTCCAGCGCGTGGCCGCTCGCCCAGCCCTGCACGCTTGCGCCCTTCATAATCAGCGTCACGGTGTTGATATCAACGTTACCGACGGGCGCGAGACTCAAGATCTTGCCGTTCGGGGCGAGGCCGTCCGCCAGAGCGCCGACCACTTTGGGGTTGGGCGCCGTCTGGACGATGATGGAGGCGCCCCCGAGCTTGGTCAGTTCGGCGGCGGAGTCGGCATTGGAGGTGTTGATGTAGTGGTGCGCACCGAGCTTCGTGGCAAAGGCGGCCTTGTCGTCACCTTGAGACAACACCGCGACCTCGTAGCCCATCTTGCTGGCGAACTGCACGGCCAAGTGGCCCAGGCCGCCGAGCCCCTGGACGGCGACGAGGCGGCCCTGCTCGACTCGCTGCTTGCGGATGCCGTTGAAGACGGTGACGCCCGCGCACAGCAGAGGCGCCGCCTGCGCGGGCTCCATCTCCTTGGGGATGCGCACGACGGCCTCGGCGCGCAGCAGCACGTACTCGGCATAGCCGCCGTCGCGCGAGACGCCGTTGATGGCCTCGTCCTTGCAGTACTGGAACTCGCCGCGCTGGCACTCCCTGCACACGCCGTCGTGCCCGCCGTGCCACGGCCCGCCCACGCGCTGGCCCACGGAGAGGTTCTTGACGTCGGCGCCGAGCTCGACAATGTCGCCGACGATTTCATGGCCCGGCGTGCGCGGGAAGACGTCGCCAAAGTGGCCCTGGCCGACCTCCACGTCAGACCAGCAGACGCCGCAGGCGAGGACCTTGACGAGGACCTGGTTGGCAGAAGGGTGCTTCAGGGGCACGTCTTTGATGGTGAAGGCGGAGTTAGCCGCCGTGAGGACGACAGCTTTGTAGGTTTCGGGGAGGGAGGGTGTCATTTTGCGAGGGAGCGATTGGTTTAGTATCACTTGTGTAATACCTTTATTTGTTTTGACGTTTGGATTGAAAGTGCTGACAGGTGTATAGTAATTACACAGTTTCAGCAGCTCTATTGAGGTCTTGTGTAAAATGGGGGAACTTTGGAATGGTTTTGAAAGACGAACAAGCTTGGTGCTATCACCAATTGAATATCTTATAATTAGAGGAAGCTATTGAACATTATATACTTCTAGATGAAAGCGAAGTCCCCCCTAATTAAGAGCAATGTTTCTTCATACCAGCTATACCTGTTTTCAGCTCATGGCGATCGACCCATCTCAATCGGGACAATTGCTATTAATGATAGGGCAAACAAACTAGTGCGCTGCTGTGAAGTCAGTATGACTTCACCAGCGGGGGAAACGAAATATGTGAAGGATCCAAAAGTCTATGGGAAAGCTGAAAACTATTTCCGCCCAATCTGTTTAGGAGTCGGCGTTCGGGCTTAGGATTGGAACGATACTAGGGCCGGCCGGACGTAGCATTTGCTCTCCCATTATCCCGTATCTATTGCAGATGGCATGCTTTTATCTACAGAATTGATGGAACATCTACCTAGTAGATAAGGCTATAGTTCAAAAAGGGCAAAGTAGTCTGGCTCTGTTTGTAAACCCTGATTTTCTATCCCCCTTGGGCTAATCACAAATGTAATTGATATCTGATCGCTCCAATGAGCTTCGCGATGAGAATCAGCCAATACCACCTCTTTCTAGATCAGAGACCTGTCATAGATCCAGAGTCCTGCTTTACAGTGATGTCGAGCTGGTTATCGTTTCATAATATTGAGTCAATTGAAACCATTGTATCAGCAACTATTATATGATTCCTGCCCGATGGCCTTGCAATAAGAATTGTGTCTTGATGTCATCCATATAAGTGGCAACGTCAAGACCAGCGTGAATCAAAGAGCCCAATTACTTCAGCACGCCTTTGATACTCTCACAGATTTTCTCACAAAAGCTTCATACTCAATCAAAACTAATTTGACCAAGATCACTATTCTTCATCCTGTCGTATATCTCCTCGTAAATTATTGGTCAAATCACCCATTTGCCTATGCTCCAGGGTAGCAGTAGAACCGCCCATAGTAGGTGCATCAGCTCGCCACAGCCTACCGGCAGCGGGGCAACCTCTCCCCGGCTAATCCTCGCTCCTCACCTTCCAGCCCAGCCAATCACCGCCCTCCCATTTCCGACATCACGGGGCAGAAGAGGCGAATCAATCAGTCTAACCTCCAGGTATCCCCAAACTCCAAACCTCCAGCCTCGCCCAGCCCTCCTAAGCCGCGGCACTCCGATCCTTCCTCCTCCCAGAACTCATTCATTGAGGTGTATATTTTATCTACCTCTGAGTCTCTGTTTTTTCTCCTTCACATACAGCAATCATGCTTCCGGCCACGCGATCTGCGGCCTCAATGGCCCTCCGAGGTGCGTTAAATTTTCAAAGGCGAAGACGACGACGACACCCAGCCATTCGGGATGCAGAATAGCTAACTCCAATTTCAATTACTCTATAGTCAAACCTGCCTCTGCGCTGATGCCCTTCCGAGCCGCCGCCGCCTTCACAACAACATCCCAAAAGGATGCCACCTCGTTGACCCCCCACTCGCCCAGCTTCGGCAAGATTCGCAAGGAAGTTCCCCTCCCCAGCGAAGAGGGCACCAAGGGCGTCATCCAATACGCGCTGTACGTAAACCTTGAACACCCATTCGACCTCGAATTAGACGATCGATTAAGAAAGAAAGAAAATTGCTAGTTCACAAATCTAACAATGAATCTTTAACAGCACCTCCCTCGACATCATCGCCAACTGGGCCCGTCAATCATCCCTCTGGCCCATGACCTTCGGTCTCGCCTGCTGTGCCGTCGAAATGATGCACCTCTCCACCCCGCGATACGATCAAGATCGTCTCGGAATCATTTTCCGTGCCTCCCCCCGTCAGTCCGACGTCATGATTGTGGCCGGCACCCTCACCAACAAGATGGCCCCGGCCCTGCGCCAGGTCTACGATCAGATGCCCGACCCCCGATGGGTCATCTCCATGGGCAGCTGCGCCAACGGCGGCGGCTATTACCACTACAGCTACAGCGTCGTCCGCGGCTGCGACCGTATCGTCCCCGTCGACATCTACGTCCCCGGATGCCCGCCCACCAGCGAGGCCCTCATGTACGGAATCTTCCAGCTGCAGAGGAAGATGCGCAACACCAAGATTAGCCGAATGTGGTACAGGCGGTAAATTTTTTTGGAGAGAGTGAGGGTGGAGGAGAATGAAAGTGAAATACATGGAAGGCAAGATGGGGAAAGAAAAAGAATGGGGGAGGCAATTGGCATTAAGTGATTTTGAACGGACACGGAGGATACTGAAAAGTATGGAGATGAAATCACTTATCCAAAAGGGGGCATGGATATTCGAACATGGGAAACGACGGAATTGTCCAGGCAAAAATTTCAGAGTCAAAACTCAAGACGCAAGAAGAAGCAGTACCATACATTGGCTCAGTATTTTAATTTTTTTTACTATGTTTTCTCAAATATGTGTATATACACCCTGGGCTGCCACGGGGTTAGAGGTGTAGTGTAGAGTATCTGCCCAAAGAAATACTGTACCAATACTAAGAGCTGGTTGAAGAAAGTAGACTGGTTGTCTCATGTGAACTGGAAAAGATATACTTATACATATGTAGTAGAAAAGCGGTTTGATCAGTTATCAATTTTACTTTATTACAACAATGAAACAAAAAGCCAAACTATTTTCTTCCAACGAGGAAATGAGAGAGTAAAAAAGTCAAAATTCCATTCCATGCCTGCTTTACTATATCTTGCAATACCCTTCTGCTATTAACTTCATCTTTGCGCTCTCCAGCATTCGTAAACGCAACACCGCCAGCTAATGAATGCATTTGGTCATCGAAGAATTCGAATGGAATGCCAGAAACTGGATAACCCTTCTGTCGGCCAACCCAGCCAGCAGAGTACCACTTTGTACAACCCGTTTCTCATGGTCATGCATGTATTCTCGTTCCATAAACCGCCTCTTTTTCACATTTGACATCGTAAAGCAACTCCTCTTGCCATCCCCTTATGCTTCTTGTCTGTTGATGCCCAAGGCGGCACTGCAAGCCATTCTATCTCAACGCGTCACATCTTGCCCGATAACAATAAAATCCGCCAGCGCCAAACCAAAGCCTACCATGTCTGTCTGCTGACTCTTCAACCAAAGCATATATACCCAATGAGGAAACCAAAACCAAAATAACTATCAATGAGGAGACATGAAGGGATTTTTTCCTGTTGGAAAGCAAAGGCTACGAAAACATCGTAGAAAGCTGTGTGATGCGAGCACATCCTATACCAACCCGCCGTCTATTCTTGGCCAAAGCCCATAGTCTCCTCAACGGCAATTGTGAGTTTCTGCTGTAGCGTTTCCAATGTTTTATATGGGGGTAAATCAATACGGTTGAAGCTATACTTGTGATTAGCTCTCTTTTTCTTCCATTATTTTCATTGCCAACAAAGAGTCAGAACTTACCAAGTGTGTGCCTTGGGTAGGTTATTCAAGTCGCCGGCCTTTTCGATTGTGAATCTTCTGGGACCATCGCTGCCCTGAAGATCCTTGAATCCGTTGACGGGGATTCTGGAAGTACCAGTGGTGAACTGCAACAAACGCGACTTCTGCTCGCCGTCCCAGGATCGCACTGTTGCCCAGAAGTTCTGGATAACTTCGTCCGATTCAGTGTAGCCTCGGTAGTCGGTGTGCTTCTTCCAATCATCAACGTCAATCTCCGCAATACCGCCAATGAGCAACTCCAGCTCACGCTCATCAAATACATTGATGAGATCGTGGGGAATCAGCTCTTGGAAACCCTCCTTGAACGCCTGGAACTGCTCGGCAATACGCTTCTCGATACGCCATTTAACCATGAGGTCCACATACTCCTTCTTGTTCTCATTCGTCACTTCAATATCACGGCCGCCGGGAATCAGATCTTCGGTGGTCAATACACCGAAGCGCTCATCTTCCGTGGAGAATGTTTGTTCCAGGATTCCTCCTGAAATATCATTATCTAGCATCCACTGCAATGATCGGTGGAAATCGGCGTCGACTCCTTCCATGTCTGCCAACGTGACTCCCTTGCCCAAGACCATCTTGTAGAGAGCCCCAATGAAGAAGGCATCCAAAAACCGACGGTGGAAGATGGCCATACCGACCACACGGCCAATGAATTTGAAATAGTTGAGATGCTCTGGGTTGATACCAGAGTGGGGGTTAATTTGAAGGGTATAATTATCATGCGCTGAGTACTCGAATAAACAGTAGAAAGGGTTGAACATTTCGTGTGAAAGGAGGAAGAAGAATTCTCGGGACAGACCACCGTAATCAAGACCGTCTTCTCCATCGAATTTGATCATGAGACGCTTCTTTAGGTCTGTAGCAGACTGGCGAGTAATCTCGGCAAAGGAGTCTTCGAAAATGTGCGATCGTCGGACCTTGATATGGCATTGTCCGCTAAGAATACGCATAGCAGGCTGAGAGCGGAAGTAAATAAGCTTCCGTCTGAAGTCTCGCTTGTACTGGGGCACATTCTGATCCAGAGACGAGGGAAGACGCGGGTCATCCCAGGTGGTCGTCTTGGTGTTGTGGTCCACAAAGTAGACTCGGGCGGTGTTTGTGAGACGCATCTCCCAGCCGCTCGGCAAGGGGCCAAGCTGAGAAACGGGTTGTTGCTGGATCTGGCCGTTAGTGTTGTTCTGGCCATACATACGGATGAATTGCTGTCGGCGAGGATCGACCCAGGTCGTGGTGCGAGTGTTGTGATCGACAAAGTATGGTCGTCCTTCAGGAGTCCAGCGTTGTTCCCAACCCGGAGGGAGCTCACCGGAGCCAGGGCTAGTGGCGCCGGTGTGCATCATGGCCGTGTGGCTGCCGTTGGGAGCAGCATTGTTCGCAGCGCCGCCGACGGGGCTACCAGAACCAGAGCCTGCTTGCTGTTGCTGAAGGGTTGGCGAGCTGGTACCAGTTCTATCTTCGGGCAAAGTTCGGTTTTGGTGTCTCTGGCGCTCGACTTGGGTAACAGCCTCTCGTTCGTTGCGGACTTCGGCGGCGGTCCCATTGGCTGTCGGTCGGTTCCAGCTGGTGGTCCGGGTGTTGTGGTCTACATAATAGGTGCGGCCCAGGTTATCTTCTCTGCGTTCCCAGCCTGCGGGCAAGCGGCCTTGAGCGTCTTCGAACGGGCTCAGTTGGCTGTTGGGGCGCGTAGAGCCATTGACACTCGCAGAGGCAGGCGCGGCACTGACGCTGGCTGGATGGCCGGCGAGGTTTGGTTGGGAGCTGAGCGCGTTGCCGTTGGGGCCAGACATGGCCGAACTTGGTCGTTCACCAGCCGGAGCAGATAGCGTCGACAGGTTGGAGCCACTGGGTGCTCCGAGTGTGGGTCGGTTCGATGATGATGCTTGGCCGGCGCGAATGGGAGTGCTGAGATTGCAAGACAGGTTGAGGATGAGCTTGCCGTGCACAACGAGGTTATCAGTCGATTTCTTGAGATCCCTAGTAATCATTTGATCTGGCAAGTGCTAAGCGTTAGCGAGCTACTAGTAGTCGGGCAAGGAAAGAAAGGGGGCAGGGCGCGGCCTGAGACATACCGTCGGCCTCGGGTCCGACTTCAGGAATCAGGTCGCCGATTCGGATATTGATAACGCCAAGGAAACCCTGGTCCTTCTTCTTGAACTTCTTCTGGTCAAACACCTGGACGGCGAGGATGCTGCCCTCATCAACCCGGCTGCAGAATCCAACATTTAGCATATAAACATCCTCATTACGGTTCAAAGGAATGGCCGTACAAATCAAAACTCTCGTTCCAATACGGATTGAGCGTCTTCTTGCTCACCGTCGTCGTCTTGGTCTGCTCTCCGTTGATGGTCGCGACGGCAAAGGGGTCGGGGAAGCCTAGGGTTGTCATCGTTTAGCTGGAAATTGGCAGACATGGAGACATGACGCAAGGGAGCAGACTAGCAGAAGGAGAGAGATACATACGGAAGACATCTCGCTTATACAAGCCATCTGCGGCGATGACTATGACGACAAATGTTAATAACCCAAAAACCTTCTTGGACAGGAGTGGCTTGCACGGGAATCGCACTTGTTATACGGAGATTGGGTCGACTGCAAGACATATGTTAGACGAGAATTCTGTGATAAATGACCGAGCGGCCTATTGCCAGAGAGGCCGGAGGGGAAAAAAATGGTACGAGCGTGAATCTTACCCAGCATCGTTGTTTCGGTTCGCCATCTTGACGAGATGGGTTGTGTATATGCAGCGCTCCAGGCACGGCAACACAAGGCTTCCTCAAATGCACAACTGTCAACAAATTCGACACCAGCGCAAGCCCTTTTTCTTCGAGATGGCGTCCAGGGGCGGACGTTTAAGGAGGAAGTCGGCGCTGTAAGTGACGCCAAGCGACGATATGCTGCGGACTGAGCAAAGTTGGGGCTGTGCAGGCCAGACTCCCCGCTCTATGGCTGGGTGGCGGGATGAGGGCACGTGACAAGGCCTGCGCTCAGGCCGACGGCGACGGCTGCGAGACGGAGCAGGAGGCGTGAGCAGCGTGGAATCTCACGGCAGCGCAGAAAAAATAGCGGATGGGCAATGGACGGCACTGGGCTGTGACGATGATGGAGGAGATGGAATCCAGGCGGGTTTGCAAAGGCGGGCTGACAAGTGGAATCCCCCTCTGCGCACAGCTCAGGCGGCTACGGGGCGCTGGCTGATGGCCGTTTGCTGGCGATGGGAGTGGGGGGGAGGGACGAAGCAGCTGCTAGGCGGCCTCCTTTAGGGCCCTTGGGCTGTCGCTAGGGCGGTTCCTTTTAGAAGGAAGAGGGCCCCGTGGCTTCTATGGAAGGAGTCGATGTACTCCGGGATGTGGAGGAAAAGCGGTATGTGCTTTTTATCTTACCTAGTAGATGTAAATCCATACACTTGCAGTGTAAAGCAACAAGTGTGGCTTCTTTTTCTCCTGATTTGAGGCTGTTTTTGCATTCCCGGAAGCAGGGATAAAATAGAGAGCGCAGACCTTTGGGTACCTTACCCAGAGCGCGCTTTTACTTGCAATTTATTTTCTCTCGCGCCTCAGGACGGCGGAATCCGGCAAACAGAAGCCGTCAAAAGCTTGCCGCTACGAACTAGGTTGCTCCGCAGCATCTGCTCGATTCCACTGGCCGGTGCTTGACGTACAGTGTGGCATTAGCCACTACCTACTACTCAAAGTTGTGCCTAGATCAATAGTAAAAGGATCAAGCGAGCGTGGAGAGCGTATGCCTACGATAGTCATTCGCGCCGACAAGCAAAAGCCCGTGGCAAACACGCCCTACAGGTAGTACGTGCATAACGCGCCAACTCTAGGGCGCCCGACTTTATTGGCATGCTTGCGTGTGGAAGCACGACATGCAATTCATCGCGCCGGCACAGCCTCCATAGCGTTTACCCGAGGTTCCTGCTAACTACCAAGCTACATTACTCTCGACCTCTCGAGGTGCTCCATCTGCTAGCGTAATAGACGCCGTGACGATTGACTAATACCTGTCAAATCATTTCACTCGTCTCGTCTGTCATCATTATCAACAAAGAATGAAGGAAGGGAATAGAAAAGAGGATGGTATTTGACATGATTACCAATAGTTCACTCCCCGGACGCAAACTTGGATCCATAGAGTGCTTTAACGAGACAGCTCTGCGCCATATTATCAGTTGCTTTGTGCTATTGCCCTCTATTTCATATACTAGTTAACATCATCAGTACGGCTCTTGTTTACCACCATGATTTTTTCTTAGCGCCAAGATGTTGCTATTAATGGAATATCTTTTTCGGGAACGGGGGTGCTGGTGACCATCGTCGTCTAATCCTACGTCGGATCGGACACTCCAAACCCTCACGTAGCGGTATAAGTAGCAGGGGTCGACATCTAGTCTCACAAAGTTTTGACTGCGTATCTCTATCATATATATGAATAGAATGAGGAAAAAAGCGGCTGTTCCAGAAGGGAAGGAAGAAGCCATTTGACACCATGCATGAAATCCCATAGAGCTGCTTCAGTAGACCCGTATCGTAAAAACGCCACTCGGGAGCGCAGCTCCAAATCTGACGCGCAGGATCTGCGATGCTACTTTATTGATCAACCTCTCTATGATGCAAAATCTAGGCGTGAAGGCGATGCCGGATGTTGTCGATAATAGGGCGTGGAGCAGCTTGGCCTAGGCATTTTGTCATTGTATTTGTAAGAAGATTCTCGTACGGTATCTTTATCTGTTAGGATTGAAACACACATGTTATAATTCTTACAAATACAAATTGGTGCCCGCTTCACAGCCATGCTTGAATCATTCTAAGAGTAACAAGGAAAGAAAATCAATTATACTTTCTCATCTAACACCTGATTTACCATCTGGCGTTAATATCAAGGCCTAAAACTCCAGATCCTTTCCCGTCTGAAACGTCGGTGTTATACACGCAATTTCATCGTCCCATACCTGATCCCGTCTTTCTTGACTTAATCCTAGCTAGCTAGGCCATAGATAGTAAAATTTCCATCATAGTATAGCAAACACTAATGTCTTTGTCTTCCGTATATTTTTTTTTGTGTTCCGATCTTTCACCATAGCTCCTGTTATGCCACTCTGCCCTTCTCCTCAATTATACCAACCGAATTGCCGGATATCTTTCGTCAATCGCGCAGTTAAAAAAAGAACCAGTGGAAAAAATCCACCTGAACTCTCCAAAAAGAAAAAAAAGAAAAGAAAGAAAGAAAAAGAAAAAGAATTCGATAAGTAACAGAAAATGGAAGAAAAATATTTCCGTCTTAATCGCGAGAAATGATAAACTTTTCCTCCTCAGTGTCGAGACCAAGAGAAAAGAGACCACCCAATCCGTTGCTCTGGGCGGATCGCGTGTTTGGAGAAACACTTCCTTGGTTCTAGTAAGGGGCGTAACCTCGTCCACGGCCCCGGTAACCGCCACGGTAACCGCCCCGAGGAGGGAATCCTCCGCGCCCAAAACCTCCGCGCCCCCCGCGGAAACCTCCTCTTCCACGGCCGCGGCTCATGCCGGGAATGTTGGTGCGCTTGGGCGTGACCTTGATGTTGCGTCCCTTGAAGACACTCTCATTCAGGACGAGGGCCTGGGCAACCAAGCTAGGCTCGGTAAACTCGACATAGGCGTAGCTAGAAGAACGGTGAAAAGGCACATCATTAGCTCCGGATATTCCCAATCTGAGAGCAAAAGGCCCAGAAGAGCATGTTTGATGTATGCTTACCCTTTGGGCTGTCCGGTAAACTTGTCCAGGAGAATGGTAACTCGATTGATGGAGCCGCAGCTCTGGAAATGCGCCTGGACTTCCTCTGGAGAGGCCGAGTAATCGACGTTGCCCACGAAAATGCTTCGAGCGTCGACGGATTCTTTGTCATCGGCGAGATCAGCAGACTGCTGCTCCAGTGTGGCCTGCATCTCACGCAGTTTCTTAGCCTCCTCTTCCATTTCTGCAACTCGGCGCTTCATCGCTTGGATCTCCTCCTAGCGGGCGGCGTGTCAGATCCATCATGTAAAAGCTCTCATCTCAAGCGCGCGTAATGCTAAACCCACCTCTTCACTGGCCGTAATCTCGGTTTCCGGCTCGCGCTCCTCCTGAGGGATGTCTTCTGGCTTGTCTGCGTCCGACATTGTGCTTGACCGAATGAATCGACAGAGTCTCTGCTGGGATAAAACTGAAGCGGGAAAGGATTAGAATCAGCGCAAGTCGCAATTTAAAGGACGAGGTTCCTTGTGACAGCAACAGAACAAAGGCCAAATGGAGCGGATATGGTAGGAGAAAAAAAAAGCTCGGATGCGCCCCCTTGCGCAAATTGGGGAATAACGGTTTGAACTGAGCCTGAAGCGCGACCGCCTCAGGTTTCACGCTGGACAAGCTACTAGTAATTGGAAAGCCAAAAGCTACTGACCTGGATTGAATGGTTGCAGCGATATCGGACGCGACAGCAAGATATGTCTGCAATGGAAAACGAAGGGATGAATCTTCAAGAGCAAAAAGCAAG
This sequence comes from Trichoderma gamsii, assembly GCF_001481775.2. Classification (NCBI taxonomy): domain Eukaryota; kingdom Fungi; phylum Ascomycota; class Sordariomycetes; order Hypocreales; family Hypocreaceae; genus Trichoderma; species Trichoderma gamsii. The sequence goes on from NW_020171340.1 coordinate 127,336, forward strand.
CAAAAAAGAAATTCGTGATGGACAATCGTCACTTGAGCCTCGAGAGGCCGCGACGCAGAACCGAAGTTTGCCCGCCCGCAAGGCTGCTGTTCGCGGTCCACCAAGGCCAAGTCACTGCCCTAGCGAGGCGCATGTGCTATTGCGGAGAGCGACCTACATGAATGCTACCGTACAGGCATTAGCTCACTGTAGTGCTTCGCAGCCACTGGCTGCATGTCGCTAGTACGGCTAAGTCTGTCGGGGGGGCCTTGAAGCTGCCCCTCCTCCAGCAGCTTCAGGCTTCATGAGGACGGAAATCGGCATTTGATGTTGCTGGTGATGAGCGTCTCAGCTGGGATCTCTAGTAGCCGACAAGCGCCCCTCTCAACGCTTTGGCATTAATGCGCAAATGCGTTCCTTTCGATATTAGTACAAAATACCAGCTGACGTCTTAGCGCTTCACTTGTGTGCTCCCTCCCATTTGCGACTTTATATAGCCACCCTGAGTCTTTTCTTTGTGGAAATGCAGACATGCGCTGTACGTGATACTCACTACTGACCATCGATCATCGGCTTTGCTCCTCCTGTCGCTTTATAAACCTCTAGATATGGCAGACCGCTCGTCCACCCCGCTGCTCCAATCTTACCATGGCGACGACAGCGATGAAGCGCCCGCATGGCATAGGCGCTCACAGGAATCATCCTTCTCCAGACATTTGCGACGATGCCGCCGGACAAGTCAGCGCTTCCTGGAATCGCGCACAAAGCACTTCCTCGTCATGGGTACCGTGGCCCTGGATGTAGCTGCGCTGCTCGCAAACATCTTTATCCAGCTGATTGCCTGCGAGATGGACGAAAAGGATGAGCCCTGGGTGGAAGATATAACTGAAGGTCTGGAAATTGCAGGCCTAGTCTTCAGCAGCCTCTTCCTCCTTGAGCTCGTTGCATGTTTGTTTGCTTTTGGTCCACGGTAGGTTTTGGATTTTTTTTTGTTTTTGTTTTGGCGCTGCTTTGAACCTTTCTTTCTTTTCTAACTCGCTTGGCGCGTAATAAAGCTTCCTTGCCTCTTGGTTTCATCTATTTGATTCGGCAGTCATTGTTGCCAGTTTCGTGATAGATATATTTTCCAGAGGTCTAACCGAATCTATTGGCTCTTTGATTGTTGTTCTTCGTCTATGGAGGCTGGCAAAGATCTCCGAAGAGGTGGTACTCGGTGCTACAGAGAGGATGGAGATTCTGGAACAGCAGCTAGAGGATCTCGAAGCTGAAAACAGTAGACTACGGTCCCAGTTGGGCACCGAGTCCTCCAATCATTCGATAAACGAGTAAAATCAATACAGGAAAAAAATTTATGTTATTTATGTACAACTGTTGCGTTCAATATGTGCACTGTTAACGACCCCCTAATGCAAAACCCGTGTGCCTAGACATTGCAGAGCTGACAGACAAGCTCTGATTATGGTATTAGTACCTAGATTCCTCCCATCCATTCCTTCTATTCGAGACAAACTCCAGATATGTATGATGAGAACCCTTCAACTCTTTACACCATCAATGTGGATTCAGCCATTCCAAAATAAATAAACAGGTAGAAAAGAAAAGAAAAGAAAAGAAAGAAAATAGAAGAACGCCTTTGGTATCTATGCTACCTCCCTCCCATGTCCCGCAGTTGCCCTGTGTTCCCATCCGATGTATATGAAATATTGTACCTGATTGACATGGTGATCGCCGGTAGAAAATGATACGATATAAAACAAAACAAGATATTATCGGTCATGTGTGTCGACTGCGTTTGCTTCCGTTGCCGGCTGAGTCTTTGCTGTCCAAACAGCCGCCGAAAAAGTCGTCAAAGTCCATCTTACGCTTCGCTCCCACTCCCCGGCTATGATGTGATGAAGATCGAGGGCCGTTCCTAGAAGAGCTTGATCCGAACTTAGAACTGAATGAAGGCGGGAAAGAAGATACGTCCTGTGGTCGTGGGTCTGATAGGTCCAGGGTGGCAATGTTGGGATAGTTTGAGTGGAAGGTGAAGGCCTCTTGTGTTGGTATAACAAAATGGGTTGGTTCTTCGTTCGTAGGAGGAGGCGCAGGGACGGCAGCGGCAGGTGAATGTGTTCGAGATTGGATCGGAGCCGGCGTAGACGCTGATGGTTCGGCACTAGCCCGAGAAGCCTCGGGCGACGTGGTTCTCTCGCCCTTGTCGGTCTCATCTTCGCTCTCAGTGCTCTGATGTCCTGCCTCTCGCCCATCAAGCCGCTCTGTGGCCCATCTTCTAATCCTCCAGCCCTCGCCATCGTCCAGGCCAATGCTTTGCTTATCGAGGAAGAGGAGGAGGTCGTCCAAACAGTCTTGGTATCCGTCTACGCGAGCGCGCGCCTCTGCTTTGGCAGATGTCTTGTAAAGCTGGGTCACGGACAGCGCCGCGGCCTTGAACACGTCCAGCAGCGGTTCGGGTGACTCATATTGCATCGCCTGCTTTCCCGGGCCGCTGTAGGTCTTCGACGAGTCCATCTTCGTAAGAGATATGTGCACTTGGGCAATAGCAAGGTGAGTGCGCGTGTGTATGTGCTATGGTCTAAGTTTTTCGTTAGGTTAGCGTAACAGCAAACTAGGAGCTTTGTGTTCCTACCTTGGGGCGATGGAGAGGATCAGCCTCAGGGAGGGAGAATCCGCCACTGACTGGTTTAGGGGTCGCACGGCAGAGACAACGTCGTCGGCCTCTGGCGAAAGAGGCTTCGAGCTATTAGGATGCAAGGCTCTGTAGGTGATGGGAGAAAGCTCTTGAGATGCACCTCAAATTGGAATCACAGCGATGGAGGGGAAAGTCCTGGCAGTATGTTCCGTAGCGGCAAACTTCTAGGTCAGCAGGTTAGAAAGGCGGGCGAAGGCGGTAGAACTGTACGTGGGGCGGCGCTGGGTATTTTACACGTGATTTTAGGCTCCGTACCTTAAGCTATGGGCTTTTGGCATCTAGGAAAAGGTGCGAGAGGGACACGTTGAGTTAGGAGCGCGCAGCAATTTGATTTTACGGCATTTTAATTAGAAAACTCTGTGCTATGGCTGTGGTCAGCAAGGAGCGCGCGCAGAGGTAAGGGTAGCTCCTTGCAGGCCTCTGGCTGAGGCAATTCCATGGTTGCACCACATTGCTTCGTATAATCAGAAGTACAAAGTACAGGCCCTGGATGCAGCTGTAGCACACCCTGTAAGGTTTGCTGCGGCAGCTGTCTGCATCTGCAGCGGGCGGGAAAAGCCCCTGACCCGTGACGTCGTTCTCTTTCCCCCTTCTGGACTCGGACTTTTCTTCTTCCATTGTAGGATAAGTGGGCACGGCCGTATCGATTTTGCTCTCTAGCGTGGAGAGACGAGGGTGGGACCTGCACACGCGCTAGGCCTAAAGTCGACAGCCTTTCATGAGCACGTCGAGACTCTTACCAGGCGCATTGCCAAAAAACATCCTCTCTTTACCACCAGCAGAAGCGAGTTGGATCCGCGGCTTCAAGGCACCACCCGAGACATCTCAAGAGGCCAGAGCCATCTACTAAGTGCTTAGAAACTCTCTGGGCTCCCTGGACTCCTGGTTACGGGCGCATCTACAGCGCGTTTCGTGCACGCAAGTCGCGTTAAGAGGCTCCCCTCCAAGATTTTAGTCGCAATGGCTCCGCGACCTCGATCAAACGGCGTAGACACCGACGCGTCCATGTCTGACGCTCCAGAGCACCCTAGAGTTGAAGAAATGGTTGGTTCATCTATTTACATGGCAAGCCTGACATTTTGTTCGATGTTGTGACTAACTAATCGCAGGAGGTCGATGAGACTCCCGACTATACCGACTCCGATACCAACCCGAATACTACAGCTAGCAGCGTGGCCGGCGAACCCCTCACAGACGGAAGGAAGCGACGCACCGAGGCGAATCAATTGCGTCGAAGCATTTTTGGAAAGAAACATGATCGCCTTGGTGAATCAAAGGTATGCCCCTCCCTCTGATAGCCATTTAGAAGGCGATACCATTGGAAACAACAATCTATATTAACCTTTCTGCGTCTGATCAGGAAGATGACACAATTCGAAGATTTCGGTACCTTCTCGGTCTTACCGACTTGTTCCGGCACTTCATCGAGACAAATCCCGACCCCAAGATCCGAGAAATCATGACCGAGATTGACCATCAGAACGCCGAAGCTGCTCGAGCCAAGAAAGGCGCTGGCAGAAAAGGAGGTGCTACAAGCGAGAGACGGCGACGAACTGAAGCCGAGGAAGATGCCGAGCTCCTGAGCGACGAGAAACATGGCGGATCTGCTGATACTGTGTTCAGAGAGTCACCTTCCTTTGTACAGGGACTTATGAGAGATTACCAGGTTGCTGGTCTGAATTGGCTAATCTCACTGCATGAGAACGGTATTTCGGGCATCTTGGCTGACGAGATGGGCTTGGGAAAAACACTACAGACCATTTCCTTTCTGGGTTATCTCCGCCACATCATGGGCATTACTGGACCACATCTTGTGACAGTACCCAAGTCAACGCTTGACAACTGGAAGCGCGAATTTGCAAGGTGGACCCCAGAAGTCAATGTGCTTGTGCTGCAGGGTGCCAAGGATGAGCGTCACGAGCTCATCAACGAACGCCTCGTCGACGAGAAATTTGACGTCTGCATTACTAGTTACGAGATGGTGTTGAGGGAAAAGTCGCATCTCAAGAAATTTGCTTGGGAGTATATCATCATTGATGAGGCGCATCGCATTAAAAACGAAGAATCATCTCTATCGCAGGTCATCCGACTGTTCAACTCCCGCAACAGACTTCTCATTACTGGTACACCTCTGCAAAACAACCTGCACGAGCTCTGGGCTCTGCTCAACTTTCTTCTTCCCGATGTCTTTGGCGATGCCGATGCATTTGATCAATGGTTCTCAGGCCAAGACCAAGACCAGGACAAGGTCGTGCAGCAGTTACATCGCGTCTTGCGTCCGTTCCTGCTCCGACGTGTCAAGAGTGATGTCGAAAAGAGTCTCTTGCCAAAGAAGGAAGTCAATGTATACTTGGGCATGTCTGAGATGCAAGTCAAATGGTATCAAAAGATTTTGGAAAAGGATATTGATGCTGTCAATGGTGCTGGAGGAAAGAGAGAGTCCAAGACCAGGCTTTTGAACATTGTGATGCAGCTGCGAAAGTGCTGTAACCACCCCTACCTCTTTGAGGGCGCTGAGCCAGGTCCCCCTTACACAACTGATGAACATTTGATTTACAATGCAGGCAAGATGAAGGTCTTGGACAAGCTGCTAGGACGACTTCAGAAGCAGGGCAGCAGAGTTCTGATCTTTTCCCAAATGAGTCGATTGCTTGATATCTTGGAAGATTATTGCGTCTTCAGGCAGTACAAGTATTGCCGTATTGATGGTGGAACCGCTCACGAGGACCGAATTGCTGCCATCGATGACTATAACAAACCTGGATCAGAAAAATTTGTCTTTTTGCTGACAACGAGGGCTGGTGGTTTGGGCATCAACCTGACTACGGCGGACATAGTCATTCTCTACGACAGCGATTGGAATCCGCAGGCAGATCTGCAGGCCATGGATCGCGCGCATCGTATTGGACAGACGAAACAAGTTGTAGTGTACAGATTCGTCACTGACAATGCTATCGAAGAGAAGGTGCTCGAACGTGCAGCCCAGAAATTGCGACTTGACCAGGTAGTCATTCAACAGGGCCGTGCTCAGGTTGCAGCCAAGGCCGCTGCAAACAAGGATGAGCTCTTGAATATGATTCAGCATGGTGCCGAGAAGGTGTTCCGGTCCAAGGGCCCCACTGATGAAACGGCAGACAAAGAGAAGGAGTTGAACGATGAAGATATCGATGAGATCTTGAATCGAGGCGAGTCACGTACCAAAGAGCTTAATGCTCGGTATGAGAAGCTTGGCATTGAGGATCTTCAGAAATTCACATCCGAATCTGCTTACGAGTGGAATGGAGAAAATTTCGCCCAGGCCAAGAAGAACATCGGCATGAACTGGATCAATCCATCCAAGCGAGAACGCAGAGAGCAGAGCTACTCTATGGACAAATACTTTAGACAGGCCATGTATCCCAATCCCAAGGCCGACGCCAAGCCCAAAGCTCCCCGAGCGCCCAAGCAAGTACCGGTCCATGACTATCAATTCTATCCGCCTCGCTTGCAGGACCTTCAGGATAGAGAAACGGCCTTTTACCGCAAGGAGATTGGCTACAAGGTGCCATTACCAGACGGGGAGGATGATAACTTATCTGAGCGCGAAGCTGAGAGAGCACTCGAGCAGCAAGAGATTGATAATGCGACACCTCTCACGGAAGAAGAGCGAGCGGAGAAGGAGGAGCTCTCCAACCAGGGATTTGGTCACTGGAACCGCCGAGATTTTCAACAGTTTGTGAATGGATCTGGCAAATACGGACGAAATGATTTCCAGGGCATTTCCAACGAGATTGACAGCAAGACGCCAGCGGAAATTCGTGCCTATGCCAAGGTGTTTTGGCAGCGGTACACTGAAATTCATGACTACCCTAAATACCTCAAAGTAATTGAGGATGGAGAGGAGCGAACGAGGCGCATCGACCACCAGGGCAAGCTTCTTCGCAAGAAGATGCAGCAGTATCGTGTGCCTCTCCAGCAATTAAAGATCAATTACTCGGTGTCTACGACCAACAAAAAGGTCTACACTGAAGAGGAAGACCGTTTCTTACTGGTTCTTCTTGACCGCAACGGAATCGATTCTGAGGGTCTCTACGAAAAGATGCGGGATGAGATTCGCGAGTCCCCTTTGTTCCGATTTGATTGGTTTTTCTTGAGCCGCACGCCCATCGAACTGTCGCGACGATGCAACACATTGCTTACAACTATTGTCAAGGAGTTTGAGGAGGGCGCTGGAACCGGCAAAGGTTCAAATGGCGTCAACGGCAAATCGAAACGCGATCTCGATGACGAAAATGATGAGGATAGCATTCTGAGCTTGGCTCCGGCAAAGAAGAAGTCTAAGAATGGCGTCAAGGTAGGATGAACTATTCATACTCCAAGCAGAAAAAGAAGATCAGTACTAACATGTCTTGTATAGAATAAGGCTCTTGATAACGTCAAATCAAAGTCCAGCAAAGCCAGCTCTGCTTCGCCATCAAGAGCTTCCAGTGTTGCTTCCAACGCCAACTCAAACGCCGGTGGTTCTACAAAGGGCAAGAAGACTAAGGCGGTAGGTAGAAAGAAGAAATGAGTAGCAAACAAATTCTCTTTGTGTTCTTTTTAAAAAGAGAACCGAAAAGGAACGAATAACTTAAAAAGAGAAGTGAATGAAAGATGATGATGAGCTGGCTGGAGGGAACAAACCAGATTCTAGGAGGACAGGACGTGGATACGAAATTTTAGAAAGGTTTTATAACCAAAATATTACGGAGGCGGCGTTTCATACTTGGGAGAGACTTAATACGAATCAAATTGAACTTGGTTGGAGGGTTGCTCTCTGTCTTAAACAAGAGAAAACAAAGATATTTACGCTAAGTGTAAGTAGGTAGTAATGCAAAGAAACCATCTGACTTAACAAAAGCCGTAATAGAAAGAAGGCACGCATATATCACGTTTTCTCGAACAGGGTATCAGGCGCACGATTGCAATGGATTAAGCGATATGCACATCTCTATGTATCAAATTTATCGCTTTTGACGTTGACAGCTTGTTTGTTTTTACTCTTCTTCTTTCCCTCTTTATTCTCTCTCTCTCTACAGCAACAAAGAGACACCTAGTAAGGATTACATACGGGAATTCAAGCATCCCACTTCTCTCCCTTCCAGCAAGAAGACTTTGTTTGTTTCCCTTTCCGCCCTCCCAAAACGCCGTACAATATGTTTAACGCATGCAAGCAAGCAAGCAAGCAGTCCGCAATAATCAAAACACAGACTGATCATTTCTGTCTTCCCTTATTTTTCATTTCCCTCCCTCCCTTTCCCTCTCTATAAGTCTTCCCTTCTTCTTTGGTTTTAACATCTAGGCCAAAATGAAACGGAAAAAACGGAGGATTGAGAAAAAAAGTTGTTCTTTCTTTCAAGAGGTAATTTTCGTCTGTCCGGCCGTTTTTACTCCTATCGGTTCATGCGCTCCCTCTCAACCTCGTAGTTGAAATCGAAATAGCCCTTGTCGAAGTGGTGGACACGGACGTAACCGTCCTCTCCTCCACTGGCATAGCTACGGCCGGTGGGATCGGCGGCAACGGTGTTGAGAGGACCAAAGTGACCACGGACACGGCCAATCTCGTCTTCGAAAACCTTGTGGTAGAATCTAGCCTCGAATCGACCCTGGCGGTTAGAGGTGGTGGTGACCTCCATGGCGGCCTGACCACCTCCCAGAATAACAAAGTCTTTCTTGGGGCAAATTGTGGCGCTGTTGAGAGGGGTGTCTGCCGGGTATGTCTTGAGGGTGGCGAGGTCGCGAGCAGAGATGAGCTGTTTGGAAGGATCCTTAGTTAGCAAGACATAACAAGTTTACGAGTAGAAAGTGGTAGCCGTACCTTGGCAGTCTTGTCTCGGCAAGCAGTGATGAAGTAGGTCCTGTCGGGTGACCACTGCAGGTCGACGATGGGCTTGTCCAGCTCGTGGGCAGAGACCTTATCCAGCAGCTCGCCGGTCTTAGCGTCGTACTGGCTGACACTGCCGTCTTCGTGGCCGGCGATGATGTACTGGCTGGCCTGGCTCCAGCCAGCAACGGTGGCCTTGCTCTCGTCGCAGACAATGGTCAGGGATCGCTCGTCGGTCTGCTCGGCGTTGATGTCCGGGTTGATGTCGATGACGACGATGTTGCTCAGGTAACCCATACGCTTCTCGGTAACGCCCAGCAGCTTGGTTCCGTCCTCGTTGAACTCGACACGCTTGACGGCGGTGGGGAACTCCCAGGTCTTGAGGCACTTGCCGGTCTTGACCTCCCACAGGCGGATGGTGTTGTCGGCTGAGCCTGAGGCGATCATGGTGGACGTAGGGTCGACGTCGACGGTCCAGATGGCACCGACGTGGCCGTGGTAGGTTCCTAGACGCTCGCCATTGTGGGAAAACCAGACACAGATCTGCTGGTCCTTTGCGACGGAGAAGATGAGATCACCATCGAGGTTGTATCTGACGCGCAGAAGAAAAACTTGAGTTAGCTCGGGCCTCTCTTATTGGCAGAGTCGAAAGGAAGAGTGAGGAGGGGCTGGCGCGAAAAAACAGCGGAATAGAGCTATGCTTCTGCTTCTCCTCCTCTCCTTAGACAGCAAGCAAAACGTACTTGATCTGGGTAAGAGCACGTTCGTGCCCGGCAAGAAGGATGGGTCTCATTTTGTCGGTGATCCTGATGCTGGAAGGCTGAGGAAAGAATCAGGGAAGGGGGGGATATAATATGGGCCAGCACGAGGTCGGATTGGAGATGGTGGTGCTTGGAAATTTTGGCGATAATTGTGCGTCTTGGTGGGGCTAGAGTTGTGGCGCGGGGAGAGTCATTGGTGGCGTAGCCCAAAGGGGGAAGTCTGGGCGTGGCAAGTGGCTGGGATGTGTGAACTTTTAGCTCCATCTCGAATATTCTCACCTGCTTGTCCAAGTTGTTGTCAACGACCATTGGAGCAATACCAAGGTATTCCGGCAAAGCCTTCTTCACACCTTGAATCCGGGGTACGAAGTATGCGTGCGGCGATTTCCTAATAGAGCCAAAGCACAGTACTTGGATGATGACTGTCTTGTTTCGCCATTTCCTGAAACAAGCACATAGTGAGTCACTCAAGGTACGCTGTTGAGTCACTGTCATCACCAGGAGTTAAACATCGCGCCATACTGCATTAACTATAGTACTTCTACTCTTGAAAATCTGACAGTTCTTCATGATCAATGGTACTAACTTATTTACCTGGAGGGCGGGTATGTTTGTACGACTGAGATGCCGACATATACCCGCTCCTGATAGTTTACATGGGGGGATGGGCTGAGCTTTGGCTGTTCATTATTCCTCAACACCAGACTCTAAGAAGAAAGCAATTATTAACCGGCATGCCTGGCAGGTAGACAAAGGTGGTGCGGACTCTGCACTCCTTACATTTGATAGGTTCAAAATTTCAACACGACTAATTGTTTCTAGTAATATATACTACTAATACGCAGTAATACACAGTAATACATAGTAATAAATGTTACACTTTTCTCAGCTCCTCCCTAGAGTAGCATCTTGCATCCTTAGCGGATCAATGTTGAAGGAATAGTGGTATGTTTCCCTTGCATTGACCCGCTCTCTTTTCTCTCTTTCCATATTGCATCAAGTCGTCTACCTACCTACCTACCTAAGGTATGAATAAATGTGCTGACACACGGCTTCCAACGGGATGTTCTTTCTCCCTGCCGCTCTTGCCACGTCAACACGCTGATGATCGAGCTGATACATTTGACGCCATTGCCGCCTCAGTTGTCAACTTGCATATGTCAACATCCGACTAGAATATCAAAGTACCGTACCGCCTACTTATAGTACTTCTAATGAAGGTAGTGAAATATGGAAAGAAGAACAAAACCCCCACGCTGGGCATGCCTGGTTGATAGTCGTATAAATGGAAGCCTCGTCCAAAGCAGCAGTCGCAATGCCGCAATGCCGCCATGCCGCCGGTCTAAATATGTGATCCGAAGAACAAGCAACTGCCTGAGTTCAGATCTGCCCGGGCCCTGTCCGGCGACGGTCTTGGACCAAAAATCAAATCTCCACATTACAGGATCCGACACCGTCCCGACACGGTGTTCTGTGAACCATGCATTGCGTTCTATAAATCTGCCCGTGTCCTCTGCCAAGTCGGCGTAATCCTCAAAAGCAGGCCATTTTCCCTCTGTTCCAGGCATTGAGCCATCTCGTCGTCCTTTACTTGCCCTACTTTTTCGCTTCTCTATATATATTCAGCTACACCACTGTCCGAACTCGATTCAACCAAAGCGCAGGTCGTTAAAAAACTTTGCGCCACTATCAAGGTCACGGACGATCAAGCGAGCCAACCACGAAATAGCGCCCTGATCTACCTCCGTGTTCCGGACCCTAGATAAGCTAAGGGGAAAAAAAAAAATTCGACGAAAAATAGTTCCCAAGAAGACAAACCAGCAAACAAGCAAACAACCGAAAATAGGACTTCGGTGCTCAAGCTGACCTTGAAGGCCCAGTTGCCTGATCGATTTCTGCAAGCACTCCTACGGTAGCCCTGCTTGGGACGTTGTACAGGCTTACGTGCAGCACAATTGCTTGAGGCTTACAAGATCCAAAGTTCCTACCTAGGATTTACAGAGCAACATGGCGCCCCATCAGCGCCTGCGCATGGCGCCCAACAGGCTGCTGTCGCTGTCTTCCAGAACGTCGCAGCGCTGTATCGCTAGCAGCGCTGGGAATACAGCGGCCATTGCCCGCCGCTTGCCGTACCTTGCCGGCAGCAGGGCCCCGAGTGCGGCGACTTTCAGCCCCTCAGCGGGCTCAGCACAAGGACTTTTGTCCGCTAATCCTTCCAGCTTGGGAGCTCGTCATTTTTCATCCTCGTCGGCGACTTATTCAGTCTCTGCTCCTTACTTCTCCTCCTCATCCTCCTCTTCTTCCTCGTCTCTGCCATCTACAGGTCGATTGCCCTCGCGACTCCAGCAGCAGCGATCGTTTGCGACGACAGCCGCCGCCATGGTTGCCACAAAGCTTGACGGCAACAGCATTGCCAAGGCCATTCGCGAACGCCTTGGCGCAGAAATTGCAGAGAAGCAGCAGAAGAACCCCAGATACCGACCCAGCCTCAGGATCATCCAAGGTATGGCTGCGCACGCGCAAGACAGCAAGACTGGAGACGTATTTTCTTCTTGCTCTCTTGCTCCTTACCTCTTCTTGTGCAATAATAATTACTAACTGGCTGTTTCTTTTCTCTCATCCAGTTGGTGATCGCTCCGACTCTTGTAGGTTCCCCCGCCATCCTTATCTTGCTCATGATCCTTATCGGGTCAATTTAGAGCCGCGGCTAACTATTCATGCAGCTACGTATGTGCGTATGAAGCTCAAGGCTGCCGAGGAGGTAAGGCACAAGAAACAAATTCTAGGCTCCTTTAAAAAACAATCGTTGACCAAGATGTCGTCTCCAGGCCAATATCGACTGCAAGCTGCTCCATTTCCCCGAGGATATTGCTGAGATTGAGCTCCTCGACCAAATCCGCCGTCTCAACAACGACGATGCCGTCAACGGTATCCTTGTTCAGCTGCCTCTTCCCAAGCACATCTCAGAGCCTGTCATCACATCCGCCGTCGCGGACGAGAAGGATGTCGACGGCTTCGGCACCAACAACATCGGCGAGCTTGCCAAGCGTGGTGGCGCACCCATCTTCACTCCTTGCACTCCCAAGGGTGTCATCACTCTGCTGAAGGAGGCCGGCGTTGAACTTGCTGGCAAGAACGCTGTGGTTCTCGGCCGAAGCAATATTGTTGGCGGTCCCGTTGCCCAGCTCCTGAACCGAGCCAATGCCACCGTTACCATCTGCCACTCCGCCACGGCCAACCTCCAGGCCCATCTCAAGAACGCTGACATTGTCATCGTTGCCATTGGCTCCCCCAACTTTGTCAAGGGTGAGTGGCTGAAGCCTGGTGCTGTGGTTATTGATGTGGGAACCAACTACATTCCGGACGCCTCGCGCAAGTCTGGTCAGCGACTCGTGGGTGATGTCGAGTTCGAGACCGCCTCCGAGGTCGCCTCCGTCATCACCCCAGTTCCTGGCGGTGTTGGACCCATGACTGTTGCTATGCTGTTGGAGAACGTTGTCGAGGCCACAAACACCTTCTTCGAGAAGGAAAAGATCAGACAGACCGTTCCTCTTCCTCTGCACCTACAATCCCCTGTCCCATCAGATATTGCCATCTCCCGAGCTCAGGCGCCCAAGCAGATTACCCGCGTTGCGACTGAGATTGGCATTGAAAGCCATGAGCTGGAGCCCTATGGAGCATACAAGGCCAAGGTCGATCTGAGCCTACTTAAGCGACTTGCCCACCGACGTGATGGTCGCTATGTCGTCGTCACTGGTATTACCCCGACTCCTCTTGGTGAAGGAAAGTCAACCACGACCATGGGTCTGGCCCAGGCGCTCGGCGCTCATGTTGGACGTGTGACTTTTGCCAACGTCCGACAGCCCAGCCAGGGACCGACATTCGGTATCAAGGGTGGTGCTGCTGGTGGTGGCTACAGTCAGGTCATCCCTATGGACGAGTTCAACATGCATCTCACAGGCGACATCCACGCCATCACTGCCGCAAACAACCTGTTGGCTGCCGCAATCGAGACACGCATGTTCCACGAGAACACTCAGAAGGACGGCCCGCTCTACCGCCGCTTGGTTCCTGCTAAGAATGGCGAGCGAAAGTTCTCTGCCACCATGCTTCGCCGCCTCAAGAAGGTTGGCGTTGACAAGACCAACCCCGACGAGCTGACTCCGGAAGAGATCCGCCGCTTCGTCCGCCTCGACATCGACCCAGAGACCATCACCTGGAGACGAGTGCTGGATGTCAACGATCGCCACCTCCGAGGCATTACTGTTGGAACCGCCCCCACTGAGAAGGGACAGTCTCGTGAAACTGGCTTCGACATCTCTGTTGCCAGTGAATGTATGGCCATCCTGGCGCTCAGCACTGATCTTGCTGATATGCGAGACCGCTTGGGCCGTATGGTCATTGGAACTTCCCGCAGTGGAGAGACTGTCACTTGCGACGACATTGGTGCTGCTGGTGCTCTTACCGCTTTGATGAAGGATGCTATCAAGCCCAACCTCATGCAGACGCTGGAGGGCACTCCCGTCTTTGTTCACGCTGGTCCCTTTGCCAACATCAGCATTGGTCAGAGCTCTATCCTCGCCGATAGATTGGCCCTGAAGCTCGCTGGCACTGAACCTGATGAAAACCACAACGAGAAGACTGGTTTCGTTGTTACCGAGGCCGGCTTCGATTTCACCATGGGTGGTGAGCGTTTCTTCAACATCAAGTGCCGCACTTCAGGCCTTGTGCCCGACGTTGTCGTGGTTGTCGCCACTGTCCGTGCTCTCAAGGTGCACGGAGGCGGCCCCCCAATTGCCCCTGGCGCTCCCCTCGATGCTGTCTACAAGCAGGAGAATGTCGACATCCTCCGAGCTGGCTGTGTCAACCTGAAGAAACAGATTGCCAACGCCAAGTCTTTCGGCATCCCTGTTGTTGTCGCCATCAACAAGTTCGCGACCGATACCGATGCTGAAATCGCTACTCTCCGCGAGGAGGCTCTTGCCGCTGGTGCTGAGGATGCTATCCTTTCTGACCACTGGGCCAAGGGTGGCCTTGGTGCCATTGACCTGGCCAAGGGAGTCATTGCTGCGAGCGAGAAGCCCAAGGAGCTTCAGCTGACCTACGGCCTCGACGGTACCATCGAGCAGCGCCTTGAAGCCATTGCCCAGAAGATGTATGGCGCTGCCAATGTCGAGTTCAGTGAGCTTGCTCAGAAGAAGATCGACACATACACCAAGCAGGGCTACGGCCACCTGCCCATCTGCGTTGCCAAGACTCAGTACTCGCTGTCGCACGACCCTGACCTGAAGGGCGCGCCCACTGGCTTTACTGTGCCCATCCGGGATGTTCGTATGGCTGCCGGTGCCGGTTACTTGTAAGTTATTCTTCTCTCTACAACTATTTGGGATAAAGGTGCTCATGCTAACTTCTCTCCAGGTATGCTCTGGCTGCTGACATCCAGACCATTCCCGGTCTCCCCACTGCTCCTGGCTATCTCAACGTTGACGTCGACTTGGAGACAGGCGAGATCGATGGTCTTTTCTAAGGCAAACGCAGATTTAACTTTTCTTCTTCTGTCTTCTTCCTTTCGGCATTCATGACTGGCACTGATTGCCACATTATCGACTTTTTTTGATGAAAACATTATATACCCAGAGACTCAACGTGGGGCACAACAAGGATATAGGGAATTTTGGATTTATGACTGGTGCATCTTCAACATATGGCGCAGGCATGCGAGGCACAGGGCTATGATTGGGACAATTAGCCCGTTTAGAGTTAACAAGAACTACTGCTAGAGCACAATAGAATGGCTTTAGAAAGCACTCACTCTCTCTCTTTCTCTCTTCTCTCCATCTTCTGTTTCATTCATGCTTATGCATACATAACCCCTCTCTTACAATATGGTAAGCACGTAGCTGTAAACTGAAGTATTGAAATCAGCTGGAGTCTCATATATCTTCTAGAACGCAAAGAGTACTACTGTCTCGTCAAAGAGACTGCATGATAGGGGCGGCAAGCGAAGTTGCAGGCGGCTACCAACAGATAAGGAGACTTGGGCCGGTTGGATGAATCGATCCGGATTGGGATTCGGGGGAACTGATGGCCGAAAAGGCGCTTCTACTTTATACTTCTGGAACAGCCAAGTGGAGTACTAGATACGGAGATGAGACGAGCTGGTCATTAACATCTCAAATTAGCATCTTGGAAAGAGAAATGTCTACTTTGGAATGAGATCCCAATTTGCATAGCGAATTACACATCACATGTCTGTAGAAATTGGTGAAGGGTATTAGGCGTGATTCAATCAATATCGTTATAAGTTTTCATCAACAGCCTGTCACCCCCAGAAAAAGAAGAAGAAGAAAAACGCCCAAGCTAAAGGCGCCTCAACCAATTGCTTTCCTAAAATTCCAAGCCAAATGTTCCATCGAATCTGATTGTCGCGGATTTAAGTGTTTCTCGTACTCTGTCGTCTATAGCTCGGTCGATGTTGTCCAAGGCGTCGTCGCTTGATTGTCTCACTTCTTCCTCCAGATCTTCCTTCAGATCTTCCCTCATTTGAGTCAATATCCTGCCGCTCTCCTTCTCCATTTCATTGATTGCATCTTGGCAATTCCATTTTAGGTCCTCTGTGCAGCTTTCAATCTGGTTGGTCATCTCTTCATAGATTTCTTGTCTCTCTTCTGTTCCATATCGACATGGGCTGCGGCCATTATCCAGTACGTCTCTGAGGTTGTCTTTGATGTATTGTTCCAGCCCAGAGACTCGGCTTTCCATATCATCGAAGCGTGAGTCAATCCGACTTTCGATATTGTCCAATCGGCAAACAACGTCTTTGAGAAGAACTAGGACGCGGGCTACACCAGAGGAATCTTCATCACAGTAATCGGCTCGGCGGCGTTTTTCTGTTACAGTTAGTTTTGGGTCCAACAGGGATAGTGTAGAATGATGCACAAGATGAATTGATGGTGCTTACTGGAACTTTGAGCGTTTGACGCAGAGCCAGCGTACGGAGGAGGGCTTTCCGCATTATGCATAAATTCATTCTTCTCGGCAATCTCGCCTCCATTACCAGCATACAGTGTAGCCGGGTTTGCTCGTGGTAGATCTGTCCGCGGGCGGCCTTCAGGACGATCGCCCGAGAATGTCTTTTCGAGTAAATCGAAGTCTGGTTTACTTAGGACTGCGTTGGAGCTGTCGAGATGCACGATGAATTCGGTGACGCTGGCGAGGTCTTCAATCAAATGTAGTCGAGTTTTCGTTTTGCCTTTAGAGTCTAGAGGACGTCCTTTGGGGCGAATCAAATCAGGCGCTTGCGTCATGGAGATACATAGTGAGTAATGCCGAGGCTGGAATGTCTTGGAGGCTGAAGGCTGTGGATTGTGGTAAACATTGTACTTTATAGCTTGAACCCTTTCAGGATATATGTATAAATAAACAGCTTGCTTATTGCTCTTGCCTTTGCCGCCTCTGAGGATAACATAAGCATGAAGCTTGAACATTGCTGTATTGGCTGAAGTGTTCAAGTACGCGTCGAACGAGACATCTTCCATCTGACAAAGCTGTTCACTAGCATCATTCCATGTTACTCTGTTCTTCTGATAGGATATGTCGATCACGGCGACGTTGCCTTCTTTTGCAGTTTCAGTCACGGCTAGCGTTTCATTGATGCTACTCTTGGTCACTTCATCTCCGTCGTCATTGTTGTTTACTTTGTCAAGGCGATTGATTTGGGAGGTACTAGAATATCTAGAGTCAGAATACATTAGCAAATCACATATGGTGAAGAACACGGCCCGATCATATGCTGTTCCCCTGATCATAGCCGTGAATACAGTGAGTAGCGCGGAGCTTCAAAAGTCCCCCCACTCTTCAAATGAAAACACTGCTGCGGATAATGTACTGGCAACGGTAGCAGACAATAGTAGCTGCTACCTAACAAGATCCCAACCCCTCCACTGACGCAAGTCAAGCGATGGCCTGAGAGCACAGGCAAGTCAAGCGATGGCTGGATAGCACAGGCAGGTCGAGCGATGGCTTGAGAGCGCAGGGCTGGCATTGGCATTTTACGACCTTGTCTCGCAGGCAACAGTTCCGAGGAGTATCTTCACCGGAGCAGGACAGCGATCCACGCGAAGCGACAGCTTGCCATGAATGCGGAGCTTAAAAAATCCTCCGCTCCTCAAGGAAGACATTGGCTGCGGATAATGTACTGGCAACGGTAGCAGACAGCAATAGCTGCTACCAAACAAGGTCCCGACCCTTACAGCGGAGTCAACTCAAAGAGCCGACCAGCGCGTAGTGGGCATCGGAATTTTACGACCTTGTCCCGCAGGAAACAGTCCCGAGCAACGTCTTCGAGAAGAGCAGAATTGCTATTCACGCAGAGCCATGGCTTGCTGGAGTCGCATAGGGACATCTCACTGACCCAGGCGAGGAAACAGGTTGCGTCGCGTCGTTGTCTTCCTCGTTGTAGATGGCGCCGTCATTCATTGCGGGATGTTCTAGGCGATGAATCGATTAGGTGAGATGCATTTGATGGCTGAGTGGCTGGTTGGAAGGTTGGTGAGGTAGAAGAAATGGCGCAGCAGCGCGTACGTTTTAAGATGAGACCTCCTGGCACTGTCACATGACTCGGCCAACCAATCAAAGCTGCAGTTACTAGACTGCAGCTGGAACCAGTTAGTGAATTTACCGTGTGCTCACGTGATTGAAGCATGCGCTAGGTACAGTATGAATACAATGTCTGCACCGCCTCGCCGTGTTGATTTAGCGGCAGATGCTACTGCTTGGCGAGGTATTGCATTCACGTTTGCATTCACGTTTGTGGTAGAATTCTTAAAATCACGGAATGCCCCAAAAGAATTCATGGATTTTTCCTTTTCCTCTTCTCTCTTCTAGCTATGGCGCTCGTCAACAAGTTCGGATGCGCAGATCCACGTTGCACCACGACAACTTTCGTTTCAAAGTTGCAGTACAGTCAATAAATGGCAATGAGGGGAGCTAAGAAGAGCAATCTCCCAAGGTGCAGGATTTCAACAAGCCTGTTGTACACTGCATACTGCGACTCTTCCACGGCATCTCTCCCACTCAGCAAGCTAGAAATAACTAGATATGGTAGATTCAATGAATCGACAAGAGGTACCAAGCTCAAGGTTTCCCTTAGTACCCAAGATTATCGAACTGGTGGTGTGGATTACAGGTATAGGAGTTTGATAGTAGCTACATTGATGTAAAGAGCCATTTGATACTGGTGGCATCCAGAGCACTCTCTGCACCATTGCCGACTGCGAGATAATCCGTGGGGTGTGAGCTAGCAAATGCTGCTACTACTACCTAGCTACTACTGCTCTCACTCACACAATCAGCACTTTGGTCATGCCATGCAACTTATCCTGCGATGCAAGACGTGATATTAATTTATGGAGTACGGAGCGTTTCCACATACATGCATACATGTAGGTAGGTGTAGAATCGAAGGATTTAATGGGCGAAGGATTTAAGCAGTGCCCAATAGCGTGTAAAGCAAGCGACCTGGACGAGCTGAATTAATAGTAGCAATTTTACATGAAATAAAAGAAGAGCTGAAACGAAAACGACAAACGGAATGTAAACCAACAAGAAACTATTTCCATGAATCATGCCCTCCATCTCATTTTCAAAATGCAACCCCTTGGTGGCCGTTAGTCTGCGGACATGTTGCCCTTTTCTACAAACCCGGGCGGAAACGAAATCCGTATCCCGAAGCCCTGCGAACACCCGCAGTTGCCTCGTCCCCTGCATGTGGAGTTTGCGAAAGCCACTGTGCCGGATCTTGGTCATCCCGAGGAAGACGATCCGCCACTGGTATTCGAGGTATTGGCAGCATTCTACTTTGTTAGGTAGCAGTAGGTAGGTTAATCATCGGTCTCTGACGCGGGGGCTAAAAAACGACGACACAGAAAGCTTAGGTCGTTGGTGGCCAATATGAACCGGGGGAGATGAAGCGCTTCGATTAGGGAGCTGTGGTGGGCATATCCACTCTGCAGTGCTCAGTCCCTGCGGAGGGTTTTGGATATATTACTGTTGTGCTTTGCTGTTCATCTATTGCATTTCTTCATCTTTGCTCCATTTCCCTACTCTGCTTCTGGAGTATAAGTCGATGTCCCTTTAACGTAGGGGCTGTTCTTTGTCTGTTATCGGCTTGGACGGAGCGAATAGTGAGACTCTCACTCGCCCTAGGTCGAGAAGATTTGAAGGACACTTTTCCCCGCCTCTCTTTGCTATTATACTTCAAACACCGAGAGGTCCGTCTAATTACGGTGACGGCGTCGTCGATAGGCCGTCGTGTACAATCATGGCCTTGATCCCCATCGCCATTGCGGCGCTGGTCGCCTACCAAGTTATCTCATATGCTTTGCGCCTGCGATTTCATATCAATGAAGCCAAGAGAAGCGGCTTGCCTTATATTGTTCTTCGTGCGTCCACTAACATTCACCCTCCTGCGAGCCTCCATGGCCCTCTGTAAGCCATACTAACATGATGCCTTCAAAAAACACAGCTTGTTCGCCGTTCTGGATAGGGTGGCAAGTGACCCATAAGCTATGGATTCCTCTCATCAAGCTACTTCCAAAGTCATGGTGGGATGGATGGCTCGAGTATGAGATGGCCCCTCTTATAGACTGTTCGCTTTCCCAATATGGTCGACTGGCTAACAACTCTGGTCTCCAAGTATCATGCGTCCCAACTTTGTATATACAACTCGCCATGAGTGGTTCGCCAAGGTTGGCGAAACCTTCTTCCTTGTTTCTCCCGGCAGATTGATGCTGCTCACGGACAATGCCGAAACGATCCGTACCATTACGTTGAAGCGAGAGCAATTCCCCAAATGGACTGCCGTCTACAACATCTTGAGGCAGTTTGGTGAGAATGTCTTGACTACTGAAAGCAGTATTTGGCGGATGCACCGGAAGGTGACCTCGCCTTCATTTAACGAGAGAAACGCCGCCTTGGTTTTCCGCGAGGCCATTGTTCAGACTCAAGGCATGCTGCGTATGTGGACAGGCCCTGAAGGTAACACCAGAAAGGAGCCGCTCAACTCTCTCCAGAGGGATACGATGAGACTAGCTCTGAATATTATCAGTTATGTTGGTTTCGGGATGCGATTGCTGTGGCCAGGAGCAACACATGCTCCAGGGACGGATCCCAAGCTGTTGAAATACGGCTCGCATGAGCCTTCGGTAGGTCACGAGCTGAGTTTCACAGATACCATGGAGTTTCTACTTGAGCGCCTCCTGGTTTTACTGCTTTTCCCACGGTGGTTTCTGCGTAAGTGTCCTTTTTGTACCTTATATCGATATGTTTCTTCGTACGAGACGCTGATGCTCTGGATTACAGAATTACTGCCTTTTGAGAAGATCAAGAAGGCAGTGCTGGCTTACGACGAATATGTGAAATACATGAATGAGCTTCTGGACGAAAAGATTGAAGACGCACGCAAGGGAGACCACATAGAAGGCATGGATCTCATGGGCCAGCTTGCGAAATCCTGTTTTGGAACCGATAACAAGGATGCTACCTTGAGTCGCGAGGAAATCATCAGCAACGCTTTCATCATGTTTGTGGCTGGCCATGAAACAACAGCCAACACCATCCACTTCACCCTCATCTTCCTAGCAATGAACCCTGAAGCGCAGCGCAAGATTCAACAGGATATTGATAATATCACCCAGGGCCAGGACCCGAAAGACTGGGACTATGAAAGCTTGGTCAACCCCATGACTGCCAGCATGATTGGTGCCGCCATGCACGAAACGATGCGACTCATGTCCCCTGTGGTTGTGATTCCCAAAACTACGTACAGCGATCAGCCCTTGGTCATGGACGGCGATAAATATGTCATTCCCAAGAACACGGGTATCTCATTGGTGACGATTTCTGCTCACGTCAACCCTCGTTACTGGCCAACACGACCAAGCAAAGTAACCCCCGGCAAATCCAATATTCTCGACTATGTTCCAGAGCGGTGGTTCCAAAGTATGGACAAGGACAGCAGCGCGGGCAGCGAAGACGTCGCCGGCGCCGACTCGGAAGATTTTGGCGGTTTCCAGGGCTCGGACATCAACGCGCAGCTCTTCAGACCCGAGCGAGGATCCTACGTTCCCTTCAGCGACGGGGCCCGATCGTGCCTCGGACGCCGCATTGCCGTGGTGGAAATGATGGCGGCGCTGGCAGTCATTTTCCGGAGCTACAGCGTCGAGCTCGCCGTGGACGAGTGGGCGGCGCCGGCGCAGGTCGATCAGATGAGCCGGGGGGAGAGGGCGCGCATCTACAAGAAGGCTCAGGACAAGAGCCGGTGGACGGTGGGACAGGCGACGTCGAGGCTGACGCTGAACCTGCACGACGGCCAGTACGTGCCGGTGCGGATTGTCAAGAGGGGAGAGGAGAAGTTTGTGGACTGGGTGGATAAAGAGTGAATGGATACTCTTGGAGGCTGGTTTTTGTACAAAGATGTGAATGTTTCATACAAGTGTTCATATAACGAGCCGGCTATGAGAATCACAATATTGCACACAGCATTGGCATAATATACTACATGTAAGTAGGCTGGAACAAGCATTGACAAATCAAAACAAGTATGAATGTAGGTGTTTCCATCAAGGCCCAATCGCAAGGAATGCAGCATTGGGTAGGAAGGCAAAGGAAGCCGCTGCAGATACCCCATATCGCCATCACCATGCCAGGCATCAAATGCGGAGCTTTCTGCAGTGTGCCATTTGCAGCCCCCCATACTCGATGGCACTCTGGATCAACCGGGGTGATATCAGGCAGTATCAATCGATACTACCGCATCACCATATTCCACTCTGGCAACATGGAATACCTGATAGGTAGGTAAATGTGCTCCATATGCAGCAGAGTCAATAATCACATACTACCAAGTCCATCACCGCCTGATATCCCAGTAAACCTCAATGCATTTCCATTTCTCATAAGAAACAGCGGCAGCTTCACACGCAGCTTCTGCTGTTGGTGACAGCTCTCTTCGCATCAGCGGCGCTCTGCCCCATTTCATCCCAGCCAATGTCGATCTATCACTCACTCTCCAGCTCCATCCCTCCAGCCACGCGACGTCCCCTCGAGGTACCGCTTGTTAGCGGGGAACCTCGCAAGCGCCGGCTCCCAGACGCCTGCCAGCGTGGCACTGGCAAACGCAGCAACAAGCGGGCGACTTGTCCCCCTCCTTGCCGCTGCTGCAGCGTTCAGCCACACGCAAGCAGAAAACGGTGGGAGAGGAAACAGTCGGGTCTAGTCCTAAAGAGGCCAACATAAACAAGACAAATAGCCCGCCTTATCCCGCGCGAGCCTTTTTATCATTTTTTCTCAATATCCTACTACTATCCGTACTTACTGTACAGTACGGCCGCTCCCCGCATCCGCCCAGCAACGCCCAGCAACCAGCAAGAAAACATTCGACATCCCACTTTTTGGGCTTTGGACAGCTGTTTGTAGCCGCAGCCCTCGCTGGCACAACTCACCACAAGCCCTTGTAATTTTTCATTACTCATTATATTGATATTACTTGTTACAAATCGCCACTATCAGTGAAGACACACTTATAACGATCACAGAAGAGAAAGAGAAAGAGAAAGAAGAAAAACAAAGATAGCAAACACACACACACGTTGCTTCTGCCAGCTGCCGTTCTGAAATTCAGCGCGAGTGCTGCGGAGAAAACAAACCGAGCTCTGCAATTTAGCCAATCACATAACAGTCTCTTTTTGGGGAACGCAACACACACACACCGCAAGAATATCATTGGGCATTTGAATCACTCGACCTACCTCTTATTTTATTTTTATTTTATTCTACTGCGACTAAAGAAAAAGAGACAACCGCCTGTCATCGCCTCGCATCGCATCGCATTACGTCGCATCGCCGCGCACCGCAAGAATATCGCTTCCGCATCGCCCTCTCGTCTCTGCAAACCGTCCCCATGACCGCCACTGCGCCCTCCAACGCCTGGCTGCGCGCTCAGCGCAAGAGCGATCTCGTCGAATTGGCCGAGAGTGTCGGCCTCCAGAAGTGAGTTTTACGGTTCTATTCATTTGATTTCCCGCTATGACCTTTTGTTCTGCCCGGATGCGAAGCGCATTTGGACAATGCTGTCGCATCTTCATCCCTTGCGTCATTGTTTTGTTTGCCATAGCGCTCGCCGCCTTTTCAGCAGCGATGGTGGCGGCTGTTTGTAGCTGCGCGCGCGTAACGATTGTTGCGCCAGGCGCGATGGAGAGGCTACAGCTTCAAGAGCAAGCTCGGCTTCATTCGTCTTCGCTTCTTCTACTTCCTTTTTCCTAAATCCTGTCTTTTCCTTCTTCTTTTCTTCCTCAACCGCGCAATCCCACTACCCCTCGTCATGAGCGCGTCGCCGCATTGCCACCGTTGCTTCTAGACAAAAGTAAACAAAAAAAAAAAGCAAGCTAACACGGAATCGTCCCGCGAACTAGCTACGATGGTCTCAAAAAATCGGAACTCGAGATCGTTCTCGATGAGTTCATTGCGGGGAACAGCAGCCGCTTCAACAGCCGATCTGATCTGTCGGGCTACTTCAACAGCCGGTCCAAGGCAATGGGCTCTCCCGTCAAGCGAGAGTCCAAGGAGCCCATCAAGGAAGAGCTGGAAAAGGGCATCAAGACGATCAAGCGGAGGGCGACCAAGGCTGCTGAGGATCTGCTGAACACGTAAGTACTTCCCATACAGTTCCTGCCTGCCTGGGTCTGAGATCCGCTGCGGTCTTGGACTTGGCCGAATCATCATCGTCAATCTCTTTCTAACCGGCTCTCCAGAGATGCTGAAGACGTCCGCGCCGCCTCAACTGCCCTCATCCAGACCCCTGCTCGCAGTCTGTCGCAAGTTGCCTCGCGCATCTCACTGCCCGCGACCCCGGCCGACGTAGCCAACGCTGTCGATCGCTCAGCCATTGCCGTGCGCCGCCGTGTCTCGTCCATCTACCAGGAGAGTGGCATTGGCGAGACTTCCAACGCTGCTCGAGAGACTCTCAGCAGCGTTACCAGCATTCTGCTTTGCGTCTCCGCTTTCGAACTCTGGTATATTCGACCCGAGATCCTGGCTAACCGCTACGCATTCACCGTCCCTGCCATCGGCTTCCTCGGCACGTCCGACCACCCCGTGTACCTGCCCGATATGTTCCTCCTGCTCACCGCGAGCTTTTGGTCACCTGCTCTCACCTGGGCCTTTACCAGCTTCATCTTGCCCAGCCTGTTTGGCTACTTTTTCAACCTCAGCTCTGCCAGCGGCGCCCAGGGCGCTAAGACGCGCTCTCGGGTTAGCACTCCGGACACTGCTGTCGATCCCTTGACCTACAGCATTGTCAAGGCACTCGTCTCATTCGTTGTGTATGGTCAGGGTGTCACCTTTGGCGGTCTCCTGTCTGAGACAGCTATTGATCGGCTTGACGGAGCCGTGTACGGAGGCTACAAGGGCATACTGACTGGAGCTGCCATTACTGGATTGCTTAGCATCTACGATGCGGTCCTGAAGAAATAAATGCGCAAAGAAGAAACTTGCTATTGTGGAATGAGACTTCCACAACCCTGATCAATATCGGGGTACTATGCGATTTAGCATAGTGGCGTAACAAAGGAAGGAAGGGGAAGCGGCGTTTTAGGTGTTGGACGGCGTCAAAGCGCGACTCTAACTAATGCTGTCTTTTTTTCTTGCCGTGGCTATCCTTTTATTGTTTCTGCTTGCCTTCGTTTTCTTCGGCTCTTTTGCGCGGTTTTGGAAATCTGCTGGCTTGGAATGCTGGTAAACTTACTTGGACAGAAAATTGGCTGTTTCTCTCGTTCAAGCCAGAAGCTACCTCTTTATCGTTGCTTTTCTCTCAAAATCATCATTATTTTTTATCAACGTTTTTGACGCTAGGGGTGTTTCTGCCATTTTGGTTTGCGATGGTTTATGATTTTCAGTTACCTGGGCTTTTAAGGGAGAGGGGAGCAAGGTTTTTTTTGGTGAATTTTATCTATCTCTTATTTGCTTCTGAAATGGGTTGGATTGGCGAGTCTTCGCTGGAGGATAGGGAAACTTGTTATTTTATTCGCAGTAGATGAATTAGGCCACGAGTTATATGAAAATGCTTCTTCTTTTTAAAATACGTATATTTATATCCAAGAGCGCTTCATGCCTGAATGCTTATTCATGAAACCTCTATATCTATAATGCACAAGCCATGTATTGGCCGAATCCCAAATGTCTATCCTTATACCAAAAGAACGTGAATAATCCATCTTCTCTCGCCTGACCAGTTCCCACAGGATATAGAAAAACAATTACTGTGTTGACCTAACATGTTCCGTTCAAAGTAACAGAATCAAAGCCGTCATTCTCAACTTGTGTTATGTATATTGGCGTTGAGGAGCAAACAAGAAAGAGAGAGAAAAAGTTAAAAGAGTATAGAAAGAATAAACGCCGATTTCCATATGCATCCGTCCAGCTAAAAATGCAACTGCGCCACGCTTCAAGTTTGCTGAAATCCATTTTTTAGCACCCTTGCTTTGTTATTTTTCAGGGCTTATCCTCAGGGCTTTCCCATTTAATCGGGTGCATGAGAAAACTCCTCAAACACATGCGGCCGCTGCTCGTTTCGGCCTCCTCCTCTGCCTTTCCACCTCGCAGCTTACCCCCTCCTTCCTTTCGATGGCCATTACGACCTCTGCCGTCCAGTTGAGCAAAGCCCAACCATCGCCGCCATAGAAGGCCTGAGAATTCACTGTTGTAATACCAGCTTGTACCTCTGTGGTTGTGTTCGTTGCGCAGATCAAACGGGCTGCCCACAGCCGAAGTCGAGTGGTCACGTCCACCGTTGAAAATTTTATCAACTGAACTGCCAAGAGGATCCCAAGCACGGTCCAGGAATGTTGGGTGAGGCGCGTATACGGCCTTGAAACCATGGTGAAAGGCCACACTGGAAGGGAACATTTCGGTCCACATCGTGCGGTGATGGCGCCATATCTCCTCATGCATCGCCATCAACAGCCGACGACTTAGTCGAGATGCCGTGATAATGACACATCTTCTTGGAGGAGTCTTTCCATAGCCGGTTGCGTCATTAGAGAATACCCAGGCTGAGCCATGCACGTCAAAGATCGGATTCAACGTAATGAGATCTGCTGCCTCACCAACACCACATTGCGGGCTGTTTTTATCACTCGCACAAGAAGTGGGTATGATGGACTTTCCGTGCTGCTCAAATCGGAGCTGCTTCGTTTCAGGGAACTCGACGGGACCAAAGACGGGCGCCTCGCCAGAATCGGCCGTATATTGCTCGACGGCAGACGTGAAATTCTCCCAGCTACCGTGGTGAGCGGGGATATAGTAGCGTGAATTGCGCTCCCAAAGATACGGACGGGGCTGTTGGTCTGCCCAGACGCCCAAGCGGTCAAATAGTTCATACCAATTGCCCAGGTATCGCATATCCATCTCCCAGTTCCAGAAATGCTCGTACTCCGGGTGCTGCAAGGCAAAAACCTGAAGCGGCATATGGGCGCTGCGATATACATCATGAATTTCCTTTTTGCTGGGATTGCCAATTGGCTCCTCGAATTTACCAGGATAGAATAGCTTCATCTGGGCTTCGCTCCATAGCGTCACCAATCCATGGAACTCGGGTGGTACGTGGGCGTCGAGCAACTGTTGGACTGTCAAATCATCAGACCAGATTGGCGAATCGTTGTCCTTGACGTGCAGCAGAAAATGGACATTATAATCTCCGCCAGATTTGAGAGCTAGCTCGTTGATCATAGCCCGGAGGTTCAGTACTGAGAACTGCGTCCACTTAAATCCGGTATATAGGCGGAGCACTACGGCGATCCGATTCTTCTTACCCTCCTCCGGTTTGAGCACTTCGGTCTCTGGGTCTGGCTCTGTGAACCGGTGCTTGTTGGCGGTAACACATCGTTCCTGCACGTCGCCCCAATCAATCCGGCCATAATCGATTTGGCCCGTTTCCTTCCAGACAGCTTCGCTTCCTGAGGACTCTGTGTTGAGACCCACGCCAGCGCCACCATCTTTAATGTCGTAGCCAAAGCCATATGGCCCATAACGACCAAATCGATCAAAACAAACATCATCGCGAAACCCAAACATGGAGTAAGATCCAAAGGCTGGATCAGGCATATATTGCGGAACGCCTTCATAGGCATATATGCTGGGTGCTGGGATCTTCTCTTCGTTGTCGAGATAGCAAGTTTTGATGCTCGAATCGGACGTGTTGTATGGATTGTAGGGCTTAGGTTTAGGGATCTCTTGGCTGAGCGGAGGATCGCCAAGAGGAGCTTTCTGAGCGGGATTGGGATATTCAGCAATGTGCTCAGATTTCTTGACCAGAGCTTTAAGACCATGGAAGTAGCCGTTCAAACTAATTGTAAGAGCAATGTTAGTAGTCTGATGCCTCCCTAATGCGGCTGGGGAACTCACTGAGGGAACCGAAGCCATGGCATCTTCTTGATGTCTTCGTCCCACATCTTCTGATTCTCCGCGTCCTCTTCTGCGCT
This sequence comes from Trichoderma gamsii, assembly GCF_001481775.2. Classification (NCBI taxonomy): domain Eukaryota; kingdom Fungi; phylum Ascomycota; class Sordariomycetes; order Hypocreales; family Hypocreaceae; genus Trichoderma; species Trichoderma gamsii. Next base: position 155,146 of record NW_020171340.1, read on the forward strand.
CAGTTCGTCTTTGTCGTCTATAGATGACTGGCTCTTCTGGTCATCTTTCTCTTTCTCTTGCTCTGTCGTTTTCCCTTGCTCCTCTTTTATGATCTTCTCTTGGTCCTGTTCACTGCTACCCTCTTTCTTTTCGCCTTCTGTTGGTGTCTCTTCCGGTTTTTTGCTCTCGGTAGGTTCCTTCTTCTCGTCATCTACCTTCTCTGGCGGTTTATCCTGGTTGTCTTTGTTCGTAGGTTCCTTCTTCTCGTCATCTACCTTCTCTGGCGGTTTATCCTGGTTGTCTTTGTTCTTGCCCTCCACGATCACTAGAACAGGACCACCATCTTCATTCCCGATTATTGTAGGCTGAGGGGGCGAATACTTTGTTGCTGTGGCAGGCTGGGAGAATGTCTCAGTGGCAATACCGTCACCAGCTTTGAAGAGAGCGAGCGACACAAGAATCATGCTTGCGACAGTCCATATCAGGATTCTCCGATAAAAACCTCGGCCGAAGATAGAAAGCCCTCGAACTGATTTCGTTTCCATGGCACTTTCTGCATATGGTAATAAGGGCTCATTGTTTCTATTCGTCGAAGCGGAGGAGCTAGAACGGCTACTGAAGCTGAGAAGTGAGGCCGTGCGCTCCATGGCGGATGGAGCGAGGCAAGGTGACGAACACCCGCGGTTCTGAGGGTCTTGGGCGTCGCAGTCGCAATCGCAAAGATTTGGGCGTCGTCCACTTTAAATTTGTAAATCCGCTGGCCAAAGAGAAATAAGGAAAATAAATAAAATAAATAAAAATATAAACCAAAAGGATGCAAACAAAAAAGCAAACAAAAGGCGTATTGCGTGACTGGTGAGATAGTGGCAACTACTGCCGTCTCGGAGGGGCACGATGAGGTGGGAGAGAAATCAATGAGAAAAGGATGAGAAAAAGAAAAGAAAGGTCTGCGGATGAGATGGAAAGCCTACGAGAGGCTTCTTGAGGGTTCCGCAAAAGGAATCGAGATAATAGAGGGGAGATAAGAAAAGCACAGGCAAGGGTAAGGTACTAGTAATGGATGTACAGGTTTTTTTTGGAGATCGACGACGACGAAATGGCCGGTACAAGGACTCCGTAGTCGTAATAACCATAAACCTTGTATAGGAGACCAGGCGAGAAAGGCTTTGCAGGGGCCGAAGAAGCCACGGGCAAAGTGGAACAGGCAGGAGCCGCTGGAGGTTCGATCCTGCCAACTGCCTGAACTGCCCAGGCGCGCGCAAAGAGCGATCGACAGGCAGGTGCGGGACAGAAGCTTCAATGAAAAAAGAAGGCACGAAGCGAAGAAGTGCAGACTGAGACCCAGATAAGGTACCGGGCGGCAACTTCTTCACCAGATAGACTAGACTTTTCTTTCCTAATGGCCGCTAACAAAAGAACGGTTGCGGCGCTTTGTCTGACGGATCCAAGAGCCGGGCTCCCTTTTTACTGCATCCTTCGATTTCCACCTCCACAAGGCAGACTCCGTTTTGGATCTGGCAACGGATTGGATTTTCAAGAATGCAAATCCCAATTCAAACCGCTCTCGCCAAGCTGGGTTCATCGAATAGGAGCGCAAGGCGCATGTGAGACGATGGGGAACGAACTGCAGCCATGATACGAGCGCATCCACACAGACGCACAGAGACACACAGTCAGCTTTGAACGACCGCCCAGTATTAGACCGCTAAGAATCTGGACCATGCGTTGCCTACGGACGCTTCAATCTCTTTACTATAGTAATGTCCAATAATACCCTGTTGAACGGTGGGTGAGCTGAACCCCCATGACTTATATGCTTGTCGATTAGGACTAAATCAGCCACAAAGCATGTTCCCTGCTAAGAGCAGTTGCCGCCACAGACGAATTCCTACACAGATTTTCAGCTCAAGGGAAATGGCAGCTATGAAGAATCAGAACCATGGTGAACTCGTCGAGCGAAACTCAGTCTGAATATCGCTGGCCACGCGGCTTTGATGCTGCAACATGCTCCAAGCGTAAATGCGATAGCGCTGCGGCTAAACTTCCATGTCAATCGCACCCGCCGTTACAACCGCATCGTGCCCTTTTCGAAGCCACTACGGCTAGGCCCAGGGCGGCTGGGCTTCGCTAGTCCAATCCGTCTCCCATCAACCTATTTCGGCCCAGTCCTCTCAGCGCGGTTTGTCTCTCCCTGGCCAATCAGCGGGGCACGAGCCTCAGCCGGGACCGCATACGGCTGCCCCGATACTGCTGCCACAGAACGTACCCCTGTGAGCCTTCCACCAGCGTTTGGCCTTTGGCCTGTCGATCCAGCTACATATTGCGTCATCGTTGTTGCAATACATAGAAAGTCTAGCTGAAGCGCAATTGTGAAGGGTAATAAAAGGAACGATCCAGCCAAAGTTTGAGGCTCGCTTGTTGGCTTGGGAGGCTTTTTGAGGAGGGAGTGGAGGGCACAAAGCTGCTCAACAAGCCGTATTGCTCGTGCGCCCTATTCCGGGATGATCGGGCTTCCTTGCAGCTGAGAGTGGAAATCCGTTGATGCTGGAGAATGGAAAAACAATACAGTAGGCGGGACACAGTTGGCGTGGACCCGTCGTATCCTTGCCGTCCAACCATCCCGCCGGCACAACATGAAACACGCGTCGACGGCAAGGGTGGATAGCGCAGTGCACATTCTGAGCCTCCCGAAATCCGACGTTGCTGCTTCTTTACGGCGTAACAATAGCCACTCAGCATGGAGATGCATTCATTCAGCCATTAAATGCGAAAGCAGTGGAATTCAACCACGCCATCGTCCATCGCGCTCTCTCCTTTACAGTTCATGATAACACACTTACTGCCCAAAACTCAGAACTCGTGCTCTGCCGAGATTCTCCTTTTCCAGACCGGGGGGCAAGCCATCTCATCAAATATTACGGAGCAGCAGAATTCTCATTCCGCTACCACCTACTCGTACTAATATCTTGTGGAGCAGGATTTCTATTGTCATCTCGTTCGCTCGCCCCCATGGAGACTCTCTTGGCGTAAGTCATAAAAGTGGCCCGTTGGTTGCATAGGGTGACAAGAATCGACCGCCAAGACTCTTCTACGCTGGTTTTGGTCTACGCAAACGGATGCCCGCCTAGCAATTCGGCGTCGCTCGCCTGGTCTCGTCCAAACCCCCTCCCCAATACGCTTCTCGATCGCTCGCCATGATGCTGTATGCCGATACGCCCAGTGTTCGACATGGCTGGTTTCGCATTTGAACCTGCCGCTGCCGAGCAAAAACTCGCTGCATCTCGTGCCGACGACTGAGACATTCACAGGTACCGAAGGCGGAGGTCAATCAGCCCTAATTGATTACCGTCATTATCGATCAGTGACATAACTGGCGCTTGCCAGGGTTTAAAAATAGATTTACAATCGGGGAGTTTACGGAGTTTTATCAGGTCTAATATTGCTATACAACTTACGAGTTGCCATTCATGCAAGCATCAGTGCCGTGCAAAATAGGATAGCGAGATGCTTCCAATCGACGAAGCAGTAAACAGTTTAGTAAGGGCATCAAATCACCAAGCCCACATTATGAGGCCGTATCGGGACTGTATCGAGTAGGGGACATAGCACCTCAGGGCACTGATAATCCTGGAAACGCTTCACTTCCCATCAAGGCTTACAGAATTACAAAGAGAAGAAAGATAACATGATATTAGATCTACTTGCCATATCCCAATTTTACTTGCAATGCGTATGCAGACCTATTCCAGCCTATGTTGGCGTTTCATTCCCAGCCTCAAACATTATTTTCGCAACCACATTTACCAGAATGCTAGGACTTATCAAACTGGTTCCTTTGGCTTTTCCTCACCTATTGCGTTGGCCTCGTCACTTTGTTGGCCGTGATTGCTTGCCTGGTCTTCCACATCAGTCACCTCGTCACTCTCGCCGCTGGCCAAGTGCTTCTTTTTCGCGTCGATACTTTCCCTCCACTCTTTGCCCCATCGAATAGTAGCTATGACGCCGAGTGTTGAGAGGACCATCAATCCCGTTGAAAGGGTCTCAAACCAGCCGACGCCGATTCCGTCGATGGCCGGCAGAACGACAGCAGTTCCCACGCAACCAGCCAGGTACCGGACAAAGTAATTTGCTGCCGTTACTTCTGCGCCGCGTCCGGGCATTACGTCCAAGCAGTACGTATTCAGTGATGGAAAGGCAAAGAGCTGCCCAACGCCTTGCAAGAAGAGCATAATGACCGGCACAGGGATGCCGCCTACAGCTTTGTCTACCGCCCACCCATATACAAGTACGCAGCTTGGCATGAGGATACCCATGAAGGGCAGTGCAGACCGCAGGCGATCTTCTGGGATGCGTACACCATTGCGCTTCTTGATCCATTTCTTTACCGTTCTGTCTGCCCATCTCCCTCCCATGAATGTACCCAGCAGGTAGCCGCTACCTGGTGCAAGGTAGAAAAGCCCCGACAGCATCGGAGAATCCAGGTGAAATCGCGGGTTTAGCACGTACCGGATGGGAGTGAGCAAGCTGTACATGTTCCACACGAGTGCTGAGCTGGCGAGTGCTACCAGTACCTGGTTCCCATATCGGAACAGCCGAATTACTCGAATCGGGTTAGTCATACGAAGTACGGCTATGATCTTTTGTTTCCTAGGTTGGCCTTTTAAATCTTCGATTTGTTTGTGGTGGATCGTCTCAGGCACGAGGAAAAAGACGCCCAACACGCCGGCGCCAGCCAAGGCTGTCTGGAGCCAGAAGATGGATCTCCACGTTGCATAAGTCACCAAGATGCCGCCGATAAATGGACCAAGTGCGGGCCCAATCAGTGTTCCAGACATGAACCATCCGAGAGCAGTCGCTCGCTCCGTAGGGCGATATATATCTCTGCTTCTTTGTTAGTCACTGCCAATTATACGTCAGACACCGTTGCTCATTAAGCTTGTGGGTTGCTTATCAGGTGCATACCCAACGGTCCAGGACTTATCGCGAAAAGACTATGCTCGTGGCCAGGTTACTTACCCCAAGCAGGCTGCTCCCAACAGGATGAAAGCTGTTCCTTCAAAGGCTGAAAGCGCTCTGAAGACAAAAAAGGCTGCCAGATTAGGAGCAAGAGCAGTAGCCATGCTCAACAAGAAGAACAGCACGGCTGTTAACAGCGTCATCTATATCACTTAGCATGCGTGCCGCTGCAAGTTGAAAGCTTCGCCTCTCGTGATAACACGCGGCAGCATGCAGCGATGTACATGGCCACGCATCTTGTATAGAGGAACAGGGGTCAGCTCAACTTACTGGTCGCCTGCCGAATACCTGGCTCATTGGCCCCCAGATAACAGGTGATATACCCATCAGAGCCATGTATGCAGCATTGCTCACATCGATAATAGAGCCGGTCGTGTTATATGTCTCTGCCACTTCAGGAACAGCAGCCAGGATGCTAGTGCTTGACAATGGCGAGAGAAAAGCGCAAAAGGACAACACCGTTACAATGATATGTTTGCGGCGTAATGACACGCGATCGTATATTTCATCTCCTCTCTCATGATAGCCACCATCAGAGGGTAATGGCGACTGTGGTGAGGATGGCTCAAATGCATCTGGTCCAGACACATGAGACGTCGATCGATAGAATACCCCCACTGGTTTTGCCGGCTCGATCATTCGTTCGGTACCATTTTTACCGTGAGGCTGCTGAGGCTGTTTGGAAATCTCGTTGGTCTCAGGGGCCCTCGAGAACGATTTCTCTTCGGAGGAAACCATGATTGCGAGATACGATATACTCGATCCACAGCTGTTTCCCAAATCACGAGGCTGGCATATCGCCCTTGGCTCGACCGAATAGAAGCACTCTTTCAAAGTTGAAAGACTTCAGTATATGAAGGAGAAGACGATATGCAAATTGTCACGAGCAGCCATGTAGATGCAATGAATATGGCTTAACTGTTTGTCTTCGCAGCTAAAGAAGGTACGAGTGCTTATACAAAGCAAAACAAGGAAGAAACTTCAACACATCGATACATCACAAGAAACAGGTACAGAAAGGGAAGCTGAAACGCCGATTCAAAGGGGCCCTAGACAGAATTTATTGTCCACCAGCAGCCGGAAAATTGGTCAAGGTGTATGTAACCGAATCAAGAAGCCGCCATATAGCCTTCTCGACAAACCCGTCCGGTTGTCTTATCGGAGCAGCCTCCCCCCGGGAAGCGGAGCCGCTCCCGGGCTTACCCAGCCAGCCAAGCTCTTTGGTTGTATGCTCGCCAGGGACGAAAGAATCCTTGTAGATCGAAGCCGCCATCGGCCCGCCTTTAGGCTCTCGAAAGCTTCGATTCTTTCCGAGTTTTCTACGCAAGTTGGGAGTAAGATTAGTGTATCACCTTTTGACCGTGCCTCGGCACAGGAACGGCCGCCCTGCAGCTTTTAGGGCAGGATTTGCTTGCGAAAACCGGATTCATTCGTTATATTTGCTCCGAAGTGGGCTTTTTTTCTGGATCTTCTTAGATGATTGAAAGTATGGCAAGCTGTAGATTTTGTTCTTCGCGGCAAAGCCCGTGCTATTGCCGGCCGTGGTTCGGGCACTTTTTGCCTCGAGTTCGATGCTCTGCATTAGCCAGCAAGACGTCGTGGCTACCATTCTCGTGCTCTGCCGTAAGAAAGACGCACATAAATCGGCCCCCATTGATGATAAGAGTCACTCTTAGAAGCCGATTTACATTAGTGTGAAATAAGCGATTGTAACAACAACATCGGCGAAGGTCCGTCTGTAGCTCCTTTGTCATGCATGGTCGGACAAAGTCGAAGCTCTTGTAGTTCATCAGGTCACATTTGGCCGGTAAGGTATATGGAAGAGAGGATTTTGTTCAGTTTTTATAACTTCTTTGAGCTTCCAACGTACATCCATCTTAATTGATACTTGAAACTTGAATCCATTCGTTATACAAGAAAAAACCCAACCCTGTACTCCAATGCATGCATCGTCTTCTACACTCACTCTGTAGACTTTTTCTCTCCGCGGTGTGAAAATGTGATACCGACAAAAACGCAGCGCAATGCAATGTCGAAAACACCCAAAACGTTCTTCAGAGCCTCTTTGGTATAATATACAATTCCATTCGATATTGTTCGCAGTGCAGTTGTTAAAATTTGACACAAACAAGTGTCAAAACAAAAATTCTCCATCACGCCAGTAGCTTCTGTACTCGCTCTTGAATCACACGATCAACAGGCTGGAGGCCTCTCTGGATCACGACATTCTCTCTCCCGCCAATTGTGACAACCTTGAGCCACTCGGGGGCGATTTCGTGGGCAATGAGTCGTATACAAGTCATCCCTTCTTCTTTTGAAAGCGGAACTCGTAAAGAGTCCCTGAGCTTGTCTGAGATGAGTGCCATGGTAAAAGCTTGTCTCGGCAGAGAAGCTGTGTTAGACAAGCTGAGCATGGAAACAGTGGCACAAACGTCGGTGACTCGGTTCAAAGCAGCTCGACGCTGAAGCTCCGGTCCGGATGGGGGGAGAGGTCCGTTGGCTTTGGCGAGCTGCTTATGTCGTAAACGATCCAACAGGCTCATTTTGGTACCGTCGGGATTTACCGTGGCCGTGGTAGCCTGCTGCTTGACATCTTTTTCCTGCTGCTTCGCAACGATTCCTTCCTTGAGCGCTGAAAGGGCATTGTGTCCCTTGTTCAGGATTGGGTTGATTTTGATACTGTTGTCCATGTTCCTAATTTCAGCGCGAGGCAGTTCTTTCAAAGACAAGCTGGCTAGAGGCACATTTACATCGGCGACATCGTCTTGTGCTCGGCCAGCGCAGAGTGCTCGGAGATTCCCTTCAAACTGCCTGGAAAGTCGCTCTTCATTAATGGATACACCGCCATTGTTGTGGTCAGGGTGCAGCTCTATGCAAGTCATTCCACGACCATAATCGGACACAATAAAGGGAGAAACCACGTCGGGATCTGTTGCGGATGTCTGGACGGCAATGCATATTCGGATGTCGTCGACCGTGACCTGTCGTTTGCCCCAGGTACGAGAAATGTGTGGAACCACAGACGAAATGTCAATAGGCACGATGGTTCCGTTGTGGACAATCTGGAGAGCGATAGTCTGGAGGAAGGCCTTGTGCAGGCGGATCAGATCGACCAGCTCTGGGCTGAACTCGCCTTCAGCCTCCTTTGTCTTCTTCTGGCTAGTTACGCGATATGCCTCAAGCTTTGTCTGCACAGTCTTGCCGCCCTGCTTGGATTTTGCGATGATGGTCGACTCGCTGGGCTTATGTGCAGAAGCAGCCCGTGAAGGCGTTGACTTGGCAACCTTCTTTCCCTTGACCGGGGTCTTTGGTGCAGGTTTCGCAGCGGGCACTACTGCTACCGGAATGGCTGCTTCGACGTTGGATTCTCCTCTCCGGGCACGCTTTGCCGGCGCTGCAGGCACTGGTTCTTCATCGCTGCTGGGGGTGAAGGAGACGGTCCTTCTTGTGACCCGAGGATGGTGGTTGCTGTCGGCATCGTCGACTGCGGCCTTCCTCTTCCGTGAAGCTGTCGGTTCCGGTTTGGAGATGGCGGCCTTCTTGGATGCTGCATCGGGGAAAGCCTGGCTCTTGGATACGCGTGTGAAGCTGCTGATGGATTGAGTTGTTGAGGGAGCCTCGGCCTGGCGCTTTCTTGTTGTTCGGGCCATGATGTGTTCTCCTTCCTTATTCTAATATGTGTGGTGTGGTGTTTCCGCCTGCTCCTTCTCTTCCCGACAGCGTGCCTAACCTGCAGTTCCAAACGATGCAGAAAGTAATCGGCAAGAGCCGTGCTTGCAGCCCAGAAGCGCGGGTTGTTACTGTTACACAAAAAAAAAACAATAGCTAGTAGGAAAGAGTTGTCTGATGATGTAAAACAAAGTCGTCACTGCCTGCAGAAAGAAAACGTCGAAAAACGCGGGAAGCTGCAAAGTGCTAAAACGCTGCAAGCTGAAAAAGAGAGGAAGGAGCCGAATAGAATTGCCTTGACAACGGAATTGCTGCTCCATAGTGCCGGGGTGGGAAGATTTCACGACGCGACCCGCAGACGCGCCTATGAGACGCGGTCTCAGTTTTCTGCGCCGCGCTGAGAAATGTGTGTTTCTGTATGCGCGTAAAGTGGCGCCGGCCCCTCCCCCACACTGATACCTCAGCTGCGTAGTAGTTAGCCTTTTAGCATTTCACCTTACAAACAGGTATCAAGCATCTTCTGTCTTCTTCCATCATGTATACGTTCTAGTATTGAGATGCCAAAGAAAAAGCTAAAACAAAGTGGGTTTTAGTTTATAGTAACTCGTATAGCCCTATCTATCCTCATAGAGCAGTCAAGGCCTTTGCCATTGTAATGTTCCATTCTGCCTCCATCTCTTACTCTCATCTCCAAACCCGCTGTTACAAGACGATCATGTACATTTCTATTGATGTTTCTGCACCAATTTGGTATTGCTTCGCGTTTGCATATAATCAGATCTTGTGCCACGCCTCCCTTGGTCTACCCTTTTTGATGACTCCCATGTATCATGAGTGCGTTTCGCTCAGAGAAAAGTTATCCAGCAATCCAGCTATGCAGAGGTAGTGTGGTGGGCTATCACTGCTATCGCTGCTAGTATTACGTCTACTACATCTGCTACATCTCCAATCTCTACTATCTGCACCTTTACTACAGGTTCCTACTGCTGCTGCTGCTGCTGCTGCTGCTGCTGTTAATGCTATCATTGCTACTACTGCTACAATTTCTTAATGTATTCAGCAGCTGCACATCTCAGATATATGGACTAACAGCCTCTATGTTATTAAGCTACAGCTAGAGTCGTGGATAATGAAATTGGGGTGTTGGATAACTTTTCCCTTCATTTATTTTGCAGCCACGCTAAAGGCGCCGATGATAGTTATTCGCTGAATCTCACCTCATCTGCTCGAGTGCCCTCAATGCGCGCGTGATCTGAATCTGGTTTACCAGTCGCAATCTGCATGTATTCATCGAATTTCCCAATCGTATCAGCTACCATTTCGAAATGGTTCTTGTTGAGAATTGGGCTGGGCATTTTGCCTCTCTCCAACGCTCTTTTGGCCGTATCATAGCGCGCAAGCGACGAGGCAATCTGGAAAGCATTCCTAATTTGCCGACCGTTCCACTGCGTGGAACCGCTTGTGCCTTCGGCCTGCTTGTAGTAATCCCGAGCCCAATTTAAGATACTGTTTTTGTTGATGATGAGCTTCGGATGCTTAATACCAGTATCTGCAAGCTTCTGTTCCTTTTCTTGCTCCAATCTTCTCAGCTTGTCAATGTTGATCTCAAATATCTTCTCAGCCTGGGACAGCGTCAACAGTTCATAGTATAGACTGACGTGGAGTCGAGACTTGAAAGCTTCATCCAAGGTACCCACTCGGTTGGTTGTTAGAAAGAGGATACCACTGTAATACTCGGGAACTCGTAAAGAGACTTTTAAAAGTTTTAGTACACGGGATAAACAAACCCAAAGAGAAGCCCAATAACAAACCTGACACAAGAGCATTTCTCTTCAAATTCCAAGAGTCTCGTCTTGCCAAGAATACGTCTGCCTCGTCGAGAAGTAGCACGCAATCCCAGAGATTTGCCAGCCGAAAGATGCCATTCAGCTCTTCTTCGACTTCTTTTGGAGTAATACCAAGATCACCACAGGTAATAGAAAATAAAGGCTTGCCATTGGCTTGCGCTACCGCCTCGGCTGTTGCCGTCTTGCCAACACCTGGGACGCCGTGTAGAAGAATGAAAAGGCCCAATCCGTTGCCGCGGATTAGGTCTTGATTCATAAAGCCAAGTCCTGGCTTGGCTTTCTGTAGCTCTCTCTTGTCAAAGTGCGACGCCACCAAGGATTTGACCATCTGTTTGTTTTTTTTGGTCTATCTTCAAGTCATCAAATTTGTTTTCCTGTGCAGCGATCTTCTCCATTGTCATTACATCAACACTAGCGAACTTTTTATTGCGGAGGAGATAGGCGAAGAAACGACGGGGTAAGACGAGGGTGGCGGATCTGATTATATTGCCTCTTCCATCTTCGATGTCGTGTGGCCCTGCTGGACGCGTGTCTTTCTTCCGACTTTGCAAAATCTCGTCTCCGCATCCTTCCGACAGCTGTGTCTTCTCTGGTTTCATCACCAATATCTGCGTTCTTTTGTCACTACTCCAATGGTAGGTATACTTCCATCTCATCATATCCATTTTACCACGAACCATCCCCTGAGACTCCATGACTTAACTCAAACCTCAATTTCCAGTCCGGGCTCTGGTTTAAAGCCTCTTTGATGTCAATGATGACATCGCTGTCCATATACTCAGGAGGGCTATAGGCAAGGTCTTCCTTTTCAGATTTTTCCCTATTGGGTTGTCTGGCAATGTCCAACCTTGGCAGTATACATGCTTCTCCTTGACCATATTTTGAAAATGTTGTCCGTGCTTTTCCAGTTCAGTGTGCCGTGGTTCATAATCATGCATATGATGGAGTGGGTATATCGGAAGGTCGATGATCATTTTCTCGCCTTCATAGCCATCAATAGTAAATCTCTCTTCCACCATGCCATATCCATCTCCATCGTTGTCAACGTAATAGCACCATATTGTCAAACCACGATTATCGAAGTCGTCAGGGTACTCGTCTGCAATGGCCGGCAACACCTTCCGATAGATTACAAACGTCGTTTGTTGTTGTGGAACTGATCTGGACGGACACAGATGGCATCTCCAATCTGGAACAGATGCCATAGATCATTTGATTTTATTCTCCCACTCTTCGTGATATAATCCCTAGTTGCTTGCTCGAGAGGCAAAATTATTTGTTCCATGAACTGTATGTAACAACGCATATGTCTCAATGCCGTCGGGTTATCCAGCTCAAGATCGCTAATTTCGGATTCATCAAAGTCGACGTTATCGACACCTGCCGGGATATGTCTTCTTTCTAGCTCACCCTCGCCAGGATTTTCAGCACCGTATATGCTGTAAGAATTCGGGCGATGTGGAGGCTTTTCATCTCTCACGGCACCATTTCCAGGCTCTTGTACTCCATTCGAGCTTGTCTTTTGATCCAACGAGACAACATCATCCCCACAATAGAACGGTCAACTTTGTCGGAGCCCAAATATATCGTTTTATGCAACCGGATGCAGTCGGTGGACGAGGCTGCCAATCAAATCATCATTCAAGCAGCATTTCGCCCCCAACTACAGGATGGATGAGTATTAATGGCTAAGCCCTCTGGGACCTCAGCCTATCGTAACTTGCTTACATGCATCGTAGCTCTCATAGTGATACGTTGTACTGCAACAATGCCTGCCGTTGGGCATCAGTTTTTGGATTTCCCATCAGCCACAAGCAGGTATGGTTGGTCACCACTCTCCCACCGTTAAGCTAGTATTCCACTCCTCTACAGCTGCGAAATAACAATAGTAGTAGAGTGCCCGATCATTGTTGCAACGAAGTTGAGCCCTCGATCTTGCTGGACGGTCGGCTATTATGCTGTCGCTGAGTACAAAGTCGAGATAATGGGTCTAACAAAGCGGAAAGGGCAATCAGAAGCTACTAGCAGTGTCAAAGCTTCGCTTTCAAATCAAGAAGCTTCAACGGTCCGTGTTGCTTTTGGTGGATTACGGGTTGAACCCGATGGAAAACTTCGATATCCGGTGCCGAAGAACTTGGAATATTGATACAGCCTCCTCCTTCACCTTTACCAGATCAACACGCTGATGGGAAGATTTAGGAATCTTCGAAGGGTGGTTGTAGAGTCCGAACTGTTAGGCCCAACATTGGCACTACAGCCCAATCCTTCAGAAGACGAAATGCAAAAATGGAATCGGCAGTTGGATAAGCTTGCCGAAACAGATCTAAAGGCGGCAAACTTGAAAAAAGGCGCTTCGCGAGTGTTTTCTCGAATGCTAATTACCAAAGAAACTATTGACCGGTGGGTCAATTTAATTCCAAATGACTATGGCCTGTGCATCGTGAAGTCGGGCCTTTTGGTCTTGATGAAGGTATGACTCTCAAATTACTGTGTCTAATGCAATTACTAACTAATTGCTAAGCTTGCACAACGACACGCAGATAATAGGCAAAAGATTATGGACGCATTCTCCGAAATCCAACAGATCATCTGCAATGCTACCTTGAAGCGCAGGAGCTTTCAGACAGATGCGCAGGTCTGCGAGTCTGCCGGCAATGTGTATGTCAGCATTGTAGATGCTATTGAAAAGCTATTAGACATTGTCTTGGCGCCGTCTACATCTTCAAGATGTATGTGGTTTTGAAGGTTAAAGAATGGAGTCCCAAATCCATAGCCTACTCTCATCTCATGTCCATCTGCTAACGTTTACAGTGCACTCAAAGCTGCTGATAGAGGAGAAAAAAGACGCTATCGGTAAGAAAAGAGCATTGATGGGATATTGGACAGTGTTCACAATGCAGGCAAAAGATTCGAAGCCTCTGTTGATACGTGTCGAGACCAGCATATCGAAGCTACACACGCGAAAACTAATGAGGTTCTACATGATGTAAAACGAACATCAGACCATATATGGGACATGAACGATCAGGTTTCGAAAGGGTTTGATGATGTTAACCAACGCCCTGTTTTACTGTTGCAGAGCAGAGAAGAAGCAACCGATGGGTTAAGAATCTTATTAAGCGAAAAGCTGAAAGGCAAGTATATATATCTCTGAATCACAGCCACAGTTTCTAACCCGGTATCTTAGAGAACAAATTCCTGGCAGAGCGACTTGACGAGAAGGAACAAGAACTACAACTCTACAAAAAAACCCAGCAAGTCAACCTGGTCAACACTCCGCAGCAAAAGGCGGTCATTTCATTCAGAAGACTACTTCAAATTCTATCAGCCCCAGCTCCTGATCAGATTCTTGTTGGAAACATCGAAACTGACTTTCAACGCATTTTGGCACAACGCGACGAAGACCTTGAGACCGTCGTGAACTGGGACTCGAGGGTAGATCCTAATCCCCAAGCACAAGCTCACTCCATCCTTGACCAAGAGCGCTTCCTGCAGTGGATACGCGGTGAACATCCTGATAAGCTTCTCATTGACGGAAACTTTTCCACTCGCGGCGCTGTTTCCCTCGAAAAAATTTCTGCCATGTCTCTTTTCTGTCCCAACTTCATCTTAAGCATGAATGACCTGGATTCATCATATATTTTGCTATACTTCCACTGTGGCCTGCAGTCTAGGCCTAAAGATAGATGGTACGGCCCGACTGGCCTGGTCCTGTCAGTGATTATCCAGGTACTGGTCCTTCTATACGACAGAAGTCTGCTGGATTTGAACATTCTTGATCGGCGGAGCTTCGTTCAGGCTCTGGAGAACCACAGCCTAGATGAGCTATGTGACTTTCTGCATCAACTCATCTGCCAATTTCCTCCCGATACCACTCTTTTCCTTGTTATTGATGGAATATCTCATTTTGATTTAGATCTCAATGGGCTATTCAAGAAATTGGCGATAGTGCTAGAATGTCTGCAGCGGGTAGTTGAGGATTACAATCTGAGACCAAAGTTCAAAGTGCTTATGACTTCTCCGACTAATAGCTCGTGGAGGCTAGGCAGAGTGGTTGATAAGAAGTATCGCCTTGGGCTATCATCGAGGAGGCTGGCTCCACTTCAGTTTTCGCAAGCAAGAATGAAGACGGCACTTGGAAGTGGTCGACCGGTATGAGAGATTATGGCAATGATATACGTAATCAAGGTAGCAAAAAAAGTATTGAGTTACAAATATAGACGCAGGTCTATAAGTTGAAAGTGCCATACCTATACGGAGCACTGCAGCTTGCTCTAAATAAACTTGGAAGTTCACGAACAGGTTATTCGCATTGAGCAATCTACTATGTAAGACCTTTGGTGGTGAGCATACTCGCCCATGTGAATTAGGGGCATCTGTAAATGCTATCCTCTAGCCGCCAAAAAGGAAAAGATTCCCATCTCCATCGGAGTTAAGATAACGACGTCAAAATTATTCAGAAATATGCCCTAAAAATTCGGCACACTATTATATTCAGATTGCTCCTCTCACCATTACAGCTGCCATTTCCCAATTGATGCTACATTTGCCCCCTGTGGGCGCGTAAAGTGGCGGCCGGCCCCTCCCCCACACCGAGAGCCACACACACGCTTCAACGGGCACTAGCAAATAGAGCTGTTCGGAGTCTGGTATAAATAGACATCAATTCTCAGTAGTAGGATATGATGGCCAGGATTCCTGTTGCTACTGCTACTACTAGTATATCATATACATACATGTATGCAGCCAAGTATATTGCCTGCCTGTACTTCCGTGCGGCATCCAACAACTGCCAATAGCCGTCCCATCTTCGCAAGTAGCTTCGTCGCTAGCGAGAGTGGCAGTGGCAAGCTTTTCGCTGATGCGTCTCGTGTAAGCCAATGGCAATGGCGGCGAGCGTGGTTGATTGGGCGCATGCATGCTATAGTTACATCCTTGCGGCGAAGGATGGAGGCATAACGGCCAATAGCTACTGTACTCTG
Organism: Trichoderma gamsii; assembly: GCF_001481775.2. Lineage (NCBI taxonomy): Eukaryota > Fungi > Ascomycota > Sordariomycetes > Hypocreales > Hypocreaceae > Trichoderma > Trichoderma gamsii. The sequence goes on from NW_020171340.1 coordinate 170,640, forward strand.
ACCGCTCTTATGAGTCAACCATATCCAGCTGTCTTGTATCACATCGAGGCTGAGCGGTACTAGCTCTTCTTTTGGCACGCATTGCGAAATTTGCATGCTGCAGTGGTCTTATTGCCGCGCAGTAGCGGGAAATTCATGTTGTACAGCATTAAAAGCTTGGTTATAGAAGGAGAATGACTCGACCGAAAAACAAACTGAGTAGAGAAAAGCTCGTACCCGAAAAACTATAGCCATCACTCGCCCCGTGTCGTCTGCCAATTGCCTGTCCTGGGCCAGGCCCAATAACAGAGTAAATACAAGCAGCCCACGGGTTTTGTCTTTTTGTCCTCCCAGATATCGCCCAAATCCCACTGTACTTAACCATTAACCATTAACCGTCCCTAATTCACCAACTCCAAGCTAGAGGAAAAGAAATGAAAAAAAAAAAAAAGAAGAAAAAACAAGGCAAGTACCAGCCGTCTAAACCCTAGTGTACAACAGTGACCGAAGTGAAGAGTAAATGATAGTGGGGTTGGCCTGATCACCCCATATCAACTATGCGTCGGGCCTTTTCAGTCTGATGAACAAGGCTGAGCATGGTGTAACAGGACTCGGCTCCTTTAGCGACAAGCTGGCGCGGGCCAGCGATCGACCCTGAAGCTAACAGGACTCGGTGGTGGAGGAGCTGGAACGGTATAATCACCCTCAAAGACGGGATGGGCAGTGGCTGGGGAATTGCTGCCGTCCTTGATCACGGGTGCATGATCAAAAGGGATGATGGGACGTTGATGGCCTTTTAGCGGGCTAAGAGAAGTGCTGAGCGAGGAGTAGATATCTTCGGATGTTGCCAGCCGAATGTTGGCCCGCTGAGTGGGCTTGATGGGATAAGGCGCTGCGATTTGACCACTTGACATGTTGCCGGTGTTGATGCTGGTATAAGCCGTGTGTTTTGTGGGCGAAGTAAAGAGGCAGTCTAGCTGAGCTGGCTGATGAAGCGAACTAAGAAATATTAGAATAAGAGAAAAATAAAGGGCAGATAGAGAGATGGTTTGTTACTGACGCTTTGAGTTGGCAGGCCCGATCAAGTGCAGCTCGCAGATGGAAATTCGGTGGAATCAACCAGATGTTGGGGGTAGTGGAAGAATATCTGCCGACAGACAGCACCAGCTGGCGATTGAAGAACAGTGGGAGAGGAAGATTGGTGAGAGAGAAGAAGCGGCGACGAGTTTGACCGAGCTGATATTTCAGAGGTAGTAGAAGGGCAATAATAATTGCTGTAAATGGAAAGGAGCTTAAGAAGCAGAAGCCAGCCCAGATGGGAGATTAAAGAAAAAGGATCTTGGACCTTTTTTCTTCTTTGACAGCCGAGAAGAGCAGACAGGAGGGAAGGTTGAATTATAAAAGCGAGAGAGATCGGGGCCATAGGGCAGGGAAGAAAAGGAAACAGGTACGAAGTACGAAGTGGAGGGAAGGCGTTGACGGGGCTCGGAAGGGCGGCTCCAGACGAGGAGGGCGTGTAAGAGGGAAAGAGCAGAGTTTGTGCTGCTACTGCTGTTGGGGAGAGGGGGTGCGATTAGCCGAAGAACGTGCTTGGTCGTCGACAACAGGTAGAACAGCAGCCTTGGAGAGCAAATTTGGTACCTGGCCAGCATGTTCCTTGACCCAAGTACCTCTGTGGAGGGGTGTAAAGGTGGCACGATTCAGTGCTGGATGGACTATTACGGTTTGTAATTTTACCATTCTGGGCGCACCAGAGAGGCTCCGGGGAATCGCTTGGGGAATCCGGGGATGCTCGCGCCGCGTTTGTGGCAAGCTGCATGAAGGACTCGGTCAGAGGTAGACAAGCCTACGCATGGGGAGTAGAGAGCATTGCTGGTGCTTGTCTGCGACAGATTACCGCTACGGATGACCGCTAGCACCAACTGCAAACACGCTTTGTCCACGTCAAGGATTTTGTAGATGAGGATTTCTATTTCAAGGAGCTGCTGGGTACTTACCCAGGACCAGTGCCCAGTTCAGATATGGGGCGTGTAAGAAGAGGCAAAAGGCAGAAAAGGGGGGAGGGGTGGGTATAGGCGGGTCCGGGGAAGGTGTGAACAGCCTCGGAAGACCCATGGATGCTTTATTTGCTCTACTGCTTGCCGTGAAAACTGTATAAATGCCACATAACTCTGATATTGGCTATTTTACAGTTATCGGGCTGCCAAAGTGAGCCGAGAGACACGTTGGTACTCCAGTACCCGTGCATTTCACGTACCTATTTGTACACGTCGCCCATGCCGCTAATCAAAATGACACGAAACCGCCTTGCAAAAGGACTGGAAGCAAAGCGTTGGGCAAACCGCCATTCAATGCCGTCTAATCCCTAGCCAGCAAACAAAACACGCTACCGCTAGCAATGGCTCTCCGACGTCCCGATTAATTGGGAGATTTGGGGTAATATTGCGGGGACCAAACAAACTACAGGGGCCCGCCCCTTGGAGAGCTTCGAGTTGACCAGGGGGCAAGTGGCGCAAAGCAAAGCTGAGCGTTGAGGGCAGCAGGCGGAAGCTTACCCGTACAAGCTCTCTTCAAACAAACAAGGCAAGCTGCTACTACCTAGTAGTAAGCAAAGTTTTCTCGGAAGAGTTACTAACGTTGTAAGTTCGAGGTACCAAGGCTTCGTCGTCATGATGGAGAAGGTACTTTAACTGGACAGATGCGAATAAGAGGGTACGGACTTCATACTTTCGGAGTCAAGTTAGGCGAACATTGGCCCGAATGAAACCCACTGGCCACCTCGAAAATAGATGCCTGGGATGCTACAGCACCTTGCGACTCAGCGTTGCCCTGCCGCCGCTGTTGGCACCAGGAATTAGCACGTTGATGAGTAGCTTCAGAGGGCGGTGTCTCAAGCCGTGATTGCAGGCGAGTTGAGGCGCACGAGCGGAAAGGCACGAGGATAGGTAGGCAGACAAATCAGGCGTCCGTTCTTGTGCCCCCAACACCAGCAGCAAGAGCATCGAGGCGGACACGAGTTTCTCCCTTGGGGAAGCGGATCGTGCTATTCTGGTAGGGCATCTGTCCGTCTGTCCGAAGGCATCAATGCGTCTCTGGCCTGGGCCGTGGTCCACTCAAAAGCATCGCTGCCAGCATGTTTGTGTCGCCCGGCCAAAGGTAAAAAAAATTACTTTACAACACTCGTACGAGTACTTGATACCTTGATACCACTACGCAGATGCTGCCCGGCGGAATAGCATGGGCCTGACGTGGCAGACGGGCTTGTGAAGAATTACCAACAACGACAGGGGGCGGTACATGAGACAGACAAACCTGGAGTGCAGACACGATACCTCGGATTTCCCCATCCATGCAGCCATGTGTGAGGGCATGCACGCAATACTGCTAGCGATGCGTATTTCTCCGCTGAAAAACAAGAAAGAAGGAAGCCGAAAGCCTGTCAGAGCCTTACTTGTACGTTGTATCGGACGACCGCAACAAGATGGCTCCACCGCTTGACAAGAGCCCCCCCGGCTTGTTGGAAAAAGCAATTTATAGGGGGAAATTCTGGATTTGGCGACGGGGATCGCTTCCTACGGCATCCCCGATGCTGGCCCTGTCCTCTCTGTTATTTTTTTTTGTTCGAGAATTTTCATGGAAGCTTCACGTCTGGGAAATTTGCAAGGAACAGCGGATAATAATCCTAGGCATATACCTGCAACAGCCCCAAGATGACTTGACGGCGGATTCTGCGATTCTCCAGCGATCGATGCTGATCAGTTTCGCCGTGGCTAATAGCAGCAGTTCCAACACTACTTGCCTCCTTTCTAGAAAGATTATCTGCAACCCAGGCGGAAATAAGGCGCTAAGGTATCGCCATGTTCGCGAATCGAGTCATCTTCCAGCCAATGTCGTCTACGTCGAGATAATTCAAACTACATGTACCTCCTTGGCACACCATTCACCCCCAACGATGCGGCGCTGCGAGACAGAAAGAAATATTCAAATCACCTATACCTATGACATATGTGCTTTCACCGGTGTTTTTTTTATATCAAGCCCCCTTACACCCACACCACCTCCTCCTTTTTTTATCTTTGCATGCCACGACGTATCTTCAGCTTTTAAAGGACTATGTGTAATGCAGACATGTCCTCTCTCGGCCTGTTATATCCAGCAGAAGGGAGGGGGTGAGCTAAAAGTGGCTGCGTGGTTAGGTTACTGGTATTGCTGGAGGAACAAAAACATGCTGTCTTCTCTCTCGTTATGTACATGCTAGCTTGGTGGCAGCTGAGATTCCTTGCGGATTGCGGATTTGGCATCTCCACGTAAGACAGCTGCCACTTCTGGTGGTCTCGTCACCCCCAGAAAGCTTGTCAGAAAAGTAAGCAGGTTGAGCCGATTACTTGCGAGGTTCTACCCTGTGTCGTACCTCGGGTACTCTAACCCTCCGATGACTTTTGATTTCTGGACGAGCTGATAGTTTAGGGAGCAAAAGAACGCCGTAAGTGGTACTTTCGCAAGGCCAAATGGTACAATACGTTGATGGCTTGCCTCGTATGGAGCTGACCTGGAGGAGCCTCGTGGTCATGTCCACAAACCGCTGCCAAGAGGTTCTACGAAACGAGACAGCGGAGTAGGACATGGGCTGCCGTCTATCATTGGATGGTTGCCTCCCTGCTATGCATATCCCGGACAAGAAGGGCCGCGAGAGCTTTACTGGACTGGAGAAACGAGTTTTCAGCCAATACTACGAGAAGATGGCGTAAAGAATAGCCCCTTGCAGCTGCTCTGCGTTTTTTAGTTCTACAGTAGACTATCTGCCTGGGCAAAGGAGTTGCAGAGATCAGTGCAGTAGCCTAACTGTCTACCCCATGTCTTGTCGAGCTTCCCTGCAGCAAGCTGCCATCAAAGACAGGTTTTGGTCTAAAAGCCGCTGTACTCAAGGAATGCATTCGTACATGTCTCCTTTTAGCTTCCATGGAACCAAAAATACAACAGCCTTCATCTATTAAGCTTCCCTTTTCACATCCGTCCTTCTCCCTGCTTCGACTTTGTGGACTAACACCACCCTCCAAGGGCAAGTTTCCATTCCACACCACTACTGTACAGAACCCGGTGTCGATCTTGACGTATGAATGCGCAAGGGTGTCTGTTTCTTTTGCATGAATAGCTAAGACACCGGATGGGGAAAAAAACAAGAAATGGAGATTTGGGAATCGGGATCTGGGATTCGCTACCGCAGGGCAGCATCGTCTGACAGCTTGGGAGATACATCATGCATATGCATAACCAGACTGCGCGTTTTTCTCTTTCTTCTTCTATTGGACAACGTAATTGTATAAGAGCATCTCTTGCGCTAGATCGTATTTCTAACCAAAGCTGCATTCACTAAAGGGTCTCATGCTCAATTGCTCCGCTCGAGACACCATAAAAAAAGTCCCCATTAAGTTAATCAAACGTATCATATAACATCATATCGTGCCCTCGTCGCAGCTTTTGTTCCGAGGAGCCATCAAAAGAATTTCTGTTGGGAGCCACAACACACCTTTCCCTACTCTTTGTTCTTTTATAGAGGCAGATAGCACTTTGTCTCTCCCAACAACCCGTCCATGCTCAAGGCTTGGCCGTGTTTGCCGATGCTGCTGCCGCTGCTGCCGCCGCTGCCGCCGTCACTGTTGAAGCCGTCTTGGACTTCCTCCTTGCAGGCTGGTACACGTCGTTGAAGTTCATGGCAACTCCCAAAAATCTCATGTCGACGTCTGGCTGATATGCCAAGTCTCCCAATAAGATCTGTAACCTGGTGCGGAATGAGGTCCCGAGCTGTCGTAGACGTTCCTGCAGGGCAGGAAATTCGGACGGTACGTCATCAGAAGATGCAAGGCCTCCATCGTCGTCACGGCGTGTTATGTTTCTCAGCTCGGCTTCCTGTCGCCGAGTATACTCTGCGCTGGTCCACGAATATAGCCCGACGATAGTGTCGCGATAATGTAGCATGAACCGGAGAATCTCGCTCAGCTGATCGAGATATGTCGTCCTTTCCTTGTTATCAGAAGGGTGATGTCGGAGTTTCGGCCCGAGAAGGCCTTTATGGGTAATGTCCTCGAGGTATCGTCTGTGTGCTTCGATAACGTCGTCCAGTGTGCAATCCTCCTTTCGAATTCGCTTTTGCAGCTCGCCCCATGAAGATTCAATGACCTCAAAAAGGATATAATACTGCAGCTGTCCCACAAAGTGTATCATTTCGGCGAGTACACCTCGTGTTGACTTCCACGTCTGGACTACGGCGGGTATAGGGCTCTGCAACACTCTTCTGGATCCCGTCATACACTCCCGCCATGTCGATAAGAGTACAAATTCCACCCGCTTGATTCGCCACAGAAAATTGAAGACTTTGAGGTACTGTCGGTTACCCCATTCGGTGACGACGACATCTACGGGAGCGTCGATCTTGTATTCCAGAGTGAAGCAATCCCAACCAATGTCGCCATGAGATAACTGAAGCATTCGAGCGTCTAGTCGCCGCAACACTTCTGGAGAGTCATACTGAGCGTTTGAGCCGCGAATTGCATGCTCTAGCTGGGCTGTGAGTGTATGCCGATATTGAGAACCAGAAGGGCGGTCCAAGTTCGCCGCGAGAGATTCCATAAGCAGTGCAATAAAGTCGCCCTGCCCTAACAGGATATAGTCCTTTAAAGCCTGAAGATGAACAAAAAGGCGAAATTTGGTCTCCATCAAGTCCATTAAGCGTTTCATTGTTGTCTTGTACGCCTCGTCAATCCATACTTCAACTGTTGCGGTATCGCCATATCTTAGTTCTTTTGAAGCAGCTTTGGAGTAATCTTCCACCCATAATGAATCGCTGCAGCTGTGACGGATAAAGTTTAACGATTTTCCAATAAGGAATATCTTTTGAGCAAACTCTTGTGAAATGATGCTGGGAACCATGTCCTGGGCTATCTCGTATTTGTCTTCCCAAACATTGCCCTTGATTCGTAGAGTATCCTCGTTGTCGGTTTGCTCTCTAACGAAGAATTCGAGAGATGGGTCCGACAGCTCTCCGTCATAGATCCAGTGGCGAAGAATGCCATACCAAGGCCGGGTGAAGCTACCCAGCAGCCGTTCTGCGAACGCGGCAACAACGGGGTCTCCATTGGAAGAAGCAAAATTATGTATCAACGTAATAATCTGACCGCCCTTTTTGTTTTCCGACTCTTCAGCAATCAGGGACAAGAGCCTCAGTCCCATTGTTGCCTCTCGTGTCCACACCACGCATCTCTTCAATGTGACACCGGTATTTCCAATACCCCCTCTGGGCGCATTCTCATCCAAAAGAGATAAAGCTTTCCGAATCTGGCCCTCCAAAGTCGCAACTAATGTTAAATATGAGCGTAGTTCGTTGCTAATCGCCGATCGCAAGCTCTGAGCCAAAAGACCGTTGGCAGGGGTTTGACAGAAAGAATCCAGGCGTCGATAAAGCAGCGAGGGCTCGGCAAGGGTGTGTAAAATAGAAACTAGCGGTAGAGGAAGTGAAGGGGGAAGCTTCAAGATATCCTCTCTCATAAAAGGGAGAGTTGTGGAGGAAACACCTTGAAGTGTGAATGGAAGGTCTCGAAGGATGGCCGTTTCTGATGGTTCGATTTCCGCATAGTTGCTAGATAGCAGAGCTGACTTTACCGACACATCTCTTCTCACCAGCTCTGTCTGCTGCAGATGCTGCTGCTGCTGCTGCTGCCGTTCTTCTGCGATGCGCCTCTGATCTTTCGATGGTGGTAGCTTGTGTGGTAGCTCTTCGTGTATCGGAGACTCTCCCATTGGGTCATCTTCTATTCTTGTAAGAGGGATTGATTTTGAGCGAGCCCTAGCACGCTTCTTAACTGCATCCCGGGCAACAGCCTCACGATAGTTCGAAGAAGAAGGCTGGATTATGCTGAGCGGCGGAGGTGGCGCTCTCGGGTCAGGGGAGTCGGCCAGAGCATATAGGAGGTATAAGATTGCCCATTTCGACTTGAGGACGGGGACTGCCAGCAGCCTTGAATAGAGATCGGAAAATCTGAGCGCATGGGAAGGATTACTCTGGATGAGCTTTCGTTTGATTGAATCGGCTGCCCGATCGACGTCCGACAAGACGTCAGGATCGGGCGGGCTACAAGAAGTCGTCATTAGTAAGGCCATAGTTCTCGATCACATACTCCACGTCAGGTGCGCAGAAGCCATATTTACCTGTTTATTATGGCTCTGACAAGCTCATGGCTCAAGTTATACCGGGCTTGCCAGGAGTCTTGGCCTTCGTTTGGGCCTCTGGCGGGGACGATTTGGGTTATCAGGTTGTCAAGGGCATTGGCGACGCGATCTGGTGCCATGGCTGCATTGTTGTGACCAGCAGTAATTCGGATGAAGCAGCTAAAGATGGAGAGGAGAAAAAGAAGATATCAGCAGAGAGCTGCCCTAGCGACAAAGAAATACCTGTAACTGTTTCTTTATGCAAAGTCTCAGGCCGCAAGAAAAGCTGCTGAAGACGCGCAGGGGACGCGATGGCTTTGGAGTGGGATGTAACAGTGGATTTTCCGGCGGGGAGGTATCTGCAACCTTCTGCTCCGGTGTGCTTGGGTGTAGTCAGCGGGTACCCAGTACTCCTTCAGCCGCCCTACGGTAGCGCATCCCTCTGAATCCGTCACTCTATCGGCAAAAGTTAAGACTTCACCTAACCATTAACCCTTTCCCACCACGCCAACGGAACAAGGACGCAGCAGTTTGCCATCGAATTTGCGGCCTCACAATGCGGTTTTCATCAAGATAATTCCACGGCAGCGATCGCATAGCATCCCTGAGCCCATTTATCGACCCATGATTGTTCCCTCGCGTCGCGCGCCGCTCCATCGCTGCACGCGACAACTGTAGTTGACTTTCCGCGATCCACGATGCCCGACATTGACCCCGCGGCCTTGAGCCGCCCGTCTGTCAGCGTTTCGACGCCTGTTCTATCGACAAAGACGCTCACAGTGAGCGCACCGGGCTCTACGAAGGCTGTCAAGACTAGCCAGATAATACCATCTCGAATTGATCTTGAGCCGCTGTATACGGCCCTGAAAGCCGCCATCAGCTCTGAGCAATGGCTCATATATAAAGAATCCACAACTGAGTTTCTAACTGGTACGGATAAGGTTTTCCCAGATTTTCTCATTCCATTTTCCTTTGCGACCCACGAATGCATTTTGATTTTGACATTTTGTGATGTATTTTATATGTATATAAATCCAACTATATTGCTTTATGCTTATCATTCAATCGAGCAGGGCGACTCAACCAGTCCGAATACTCCAGCCGAATCGATCCAATATTAGCATCACCAACAGGAGAGAAAGACCACCTGCACAACCAACTTATCGCTGCGATCTATGGCAATGTCACTCGGGAGATGCCCGATATTGGCCTTGCGCCATGGGTTAGTGCCAATGACAAACCTACGACGACTACGGGCAGTAAACCTGTGTCGGGTGACGCAGCGGAGCGGAGGTTAAAGGGAGAGGTGATGCAACTACCCGCACGGGATCGACGACGCATTAAGGAACTTACACAAAACGAGGTTCGCTGCTATTTTCTCTTCAGGTGCATTTCCCAAGTATTGACCAATTGCCTCTACTATAGTATGACCCCCTCGAGAGCTTGGCAAATATGTTTACGGAGACGCACCGAAAACCGCCTGTGACTGCCGATGTTCCACCAAGTGCGGCCGGCGGCATCAACAACATGAGTTAGTGGCTTGCCTCAAGGTTTCTCTTATTCACGCTTGGATGTTATATCTAACCCCCGTTCTAGACTTTGACCTAGAGATTCGAAAGCGATATACACAGCCACTTGCTGTCGAGTCCGGCGAATTTCCTGATATGAGCCTGATAGCTGGAAGAATGCTGCCTTTTTGTTACGAGGCTGGCCTTGTCAATGGGCATGTTTCAGAGGCGTCGACTCTTATGTCTGTTGCTACAGAGACATTCATCAAGGAGATCTTGACGCAGATCTTTAGTCGCACTCAAAGCAATGGCCCGGGCGAATCGGGCAGCGCAGGCTATGGAATAGGTACCACATGGGTTCAAACACATAAATACAGGCGGCAACTTCACCGCGAAGAAGACGCGGCTCAGAGGGGAGAGATAAGCCGAGATAAGTCAGGCTTGCTGCCCATCGAGTCCAAGGTAGCCAGCGAAAGAGGCCCGCTAGGCATAGCGGATATGCGAATCGCCTTGGAGATGGCAGACTCTGGAATATCCCAATTCCCTATTATTTCGGCACAGATCTTGTACGGTTACCGGGAAGGCGAGCTCGAAAACTGGAACGACTATACCTGGGCTGATGGCGAAGCCCCCGCGGCGCAAGTTGAGGAGATTCTGGCAAATGGCAACGCAGAACTCACCAATGGCACTCTGCCAGACGCAATGGATATCGACAATGAAGTATGGTGGGAGGGAGCCGAAAAAATAGACATGGATATGATAGACAGTGCCTTGGATTCCTGTCTCGCCGTCGGATCATGAGGGGGTGTCACAACGTTCCCGCTCACTAGCTGCCGTTCTGGAACAAACAAACGAACAATCAACATTGACGGCTATGCCGAGTAGAATATTCCACCCAAAGCGCTATAGAGGGAAGGGTTTCAGGGTAAGCTTGCTTTGGATAGATTAAGTGGCTGACAGGGCACCTATCATTATGGGAAAGCCGGGATTTTGACAGGGCACCCACATCGGATAGAGTGGATGGATCGCTGTTGTGTCAGCAAGGGTTCAGCCTTGGGCGCCTAGCATCAATTGGCTGCTGCTATACACGTATGGCTCTGACCAACCCTGGATATATTTGCCTTTTGTTTTTCGTTTTCTTTTCTTGTCCATCCTCTTTTTTTCCTCCGTTTTTTTTTGGTGTTGTGCAATACTGTGTTTGATATGGATAGGATATCAAACGGCGTTGCCGGGCCGCGATGATATTCACTACAGCGTTGATAATTTTTGATTTCATTTGTTTGAAGGGGCAGGGAGGTCTTAATGGTTTCACTTCTTGGGCTTCTATGAATTGTATTTGTATAGGACGATACCCTAGTTGAAGGGGCAAAAGCAAAGCACCATGAGGCAGATGAGGTCGAACGGTATGTACATACAGGTGGATGGATGCACCGCAAGGAGCAGGAGGGCTTGATTGCACGTATACTCCAGCAGCACGTCTTATTGGCTGCCGGAGCAAGCGTCTGACCTGAGATAATATCATTGATAAATACCAAAATAGCAGATAGTAGTAACACCAAAAGAAAAATTAGAGAAGAAAAACGATGAGCCAACGGCATCCAAGACTCTGATGTGCACGCGCAGTAAGCACCGTATGGAGCCCCTGATAATTGAGTCGATTCCGGCCTCGCCTTGGGACAGCACGCTACCTCTGAGATACTATTGGACTACCAGATCAAGACAATTCTGCAGCACTGGCAAGTACCTGTCCAGGTTTGTAAACCTGAATTACTCCTGACTCTGGCTTGATGGCCACTTGCAATAATGTCGCCACCGAGTAGCCACGACGTCACAAAACGGCCGGCAGATGGCGGTACTTGGATACTCAGCGCATGCATGCAGGGTCGCCAGCTGGATCCGGAAACAGCCAAAATAAGGCGGGATGGTGGCCAGGGGAAACAAATCATGGGAACCAACAGCTTCTCGTGAATGCTACCTTACAAGGTATGCAACAGCAGCAAGCAGCAATAAAACAATTCGCAAGAGTCATGGCATGATTGATTGTTTGGCTGGCTTCCTCTTTTAATATTTGATCACTTCAGGTCATCTCCGAAAGGAACAACCACCACAGCTGGCCCTCTAGTGCGCCACTTACAAGGCATTCATCTTAGCCCGCGCTGCACGGTACGGCGTACTCCGTGCCAACGGCGTGAATACGGTACGAAACTCGGGGCTTTCGTCTCCTGTATTGGCAATTGCGTAGGTAGGTGCTTTGGGGTGAGAATCAGGGCCTGTCTACACGTGCTTTGCTACAACAAGGAGTAGCTTGAGGATGCTGATGCACGCCCAAGTTCTGCGTATAGCAAAAGATTAAGTGCTTATCTTGGTCAGACGCGTGCACGCTGCTGAGGGATTATCACCGCTAGTCACCGTCACCTCAAGTATTATTTCTCTAGACTTTGCTGAAAAAAGAAAAAAAGAGGCCCAGCCTGGTCCCTTTCCGGCTCCCAGAAGCTCTGCATCCTAGACCATCTGTCCACCAAACGGCCCAGGCGCGTATAAGGATCCGAAATTAGAAGAAGCAATAGCACCACTGCCACGAGATGAGAGCCCATGCAAGTACGGGGTACTACGGTGCTTGCTAGTCATGTTACCGTCTGGACAAGGGTGCTTGAGTAAGTCTGGTAAGACCCTTTGGAGATTGGGGGTCTGGAATGGGTGTGGAATTGGGAAAAAAGAGAAAGAAAAAAAAAAGTCACCTTATGTTCAGCGATGGTGTGTGTGTGGATGGGGGAGATTTAACAGAATTTGGGATGGAATTCGTTGTTTTGGCGGTTGTGTTTGATTCATGCACGCGGGTGACACACGGCAGAAAAAGGGGCTGATGTGAAGTTCATGTGTGTTCCTTCCATTGTTCGATGGAGTCGGTGCTAGCGGTCTGCTGCTCTGCACGCACAATGTACAGCATCTGTACCTGCAGCAGTACCAGTCAAGCACCTGCTAGGCATGCCGACCGCTACAGTACAGGTGGCGAACGAACCGCTAGAACAGCCCTTCTGCAGAAGCACCTAAAGGCACAGCAGCTGCACAGAAGCCAAAGAAGCCCTGACGGAACCGCCACGGCGAAGCGTGGAAGGGGTGGAGATGAGGGGGCTGGGGCCCTCTGGTGGCCCGTGCGACGCTTCTAGAAAGCTTCCGCAGGGCCCTTGCCTCTGCTGGCTCTCGCGGCCACGCCAACCACAGGCCGCCCTCCCTTCTGGCTGCCTTCCAACCCCACTCGCTGCATTCGCTGCCTTTGCTGCTCATTTCGACGTGCTGCTCTACAGAAAGCTTGGGTCGTGCTCCCGCCCGCTAGCAAAGCTGCTGTGGTGCTATTGCTGCTAGTTTGCCTCTGGGCTGAGGAGCTTCTGGACGGTGGCCACTGCGTTTTGTGCTGTCCAAGCCAAGGTTCTTTTGCCAGCCCTCCCGCCGCCGCCGCTGCTGCTTGTGTGCTGCTGCTGTTTCGATCTGCGCTGCGTGCTGTTTCTGCCCAGTCACTGTTGCTTACCCACTCCAGCACCTGCCGATTGCCCAAGGCAAGGCTCTTCGCCCGGTTTTCGTGCCTTAGGACCAAAGCTCCAGAGCTTCCAATCAACGCAAAAAGCCTCTTCCCATCCTGTCGTTGCCCTTTCATCACCACTTCCCGCATCCTCAATCGACTGCATCCATCCGCCGACCAGCATCGCCAGCCACCGCGCGCATCATTGATCCGGGCCCGGCCCACAAACCTCTTTTTTGAGTCGCCATCTATCTATCCTGCCTTCTTCCCCACGCCGTCTTCCGCTGCCCTTCTAGGCTCGGCCCCTCTTCTCCTTTCGTTAACCCAGCATCCCGTCCTTGTCGATCCAAGGCAAACGCTCTGGGCTCGTCGCACGACCCCTCCTCTGCCCGTTCAGTGCCCTCGTCCCCTTCGCCGCTCTTCTCTTCATCTCCTCATCTAATCTCGTCCTGCTGCCGCAGCCTTGTCCCTACTCGCCTGACCTCTGAACCACTTGCGCCCCGCGCCGCCACTACTTGCGACCGAAAGAGAACGACATTCGATCTCGCTGCTGTTGCTGCTGGTAAGTTTCAACGAGTTTCATCGTGTTTGCCTTCCCGTGCGCCCTCCTTTCCAGCCCACGGCATCTTTGTTTCGATGACCGCTGCTTGGGATAACCCCCGTCCTCGGCTGCAGTGGTAGCGTGCTGGTGACGTTTCTTTTTGGCCGCCACCCTTCTGTGCTTCGAGAATAGCTTCCCACAGAGCAGAAACGCTGCCGGCTGGCGCTGCCGCTGTCACTTTTTGTCTCCGTCTGTGTCTCGTTTGCCGCTGGCCTGGCTGCACACCCCCGTCTCAGCAGTCTGGCTTCCTTCTTGTCGTTTTGCTCTTATTTCTCTCATGCCTGCCCAACCTCTGGTCATGCCGCCCGATCGGGTGCTAGCAGAGCCCTTGTCCTTGCGCTGCCTCTAGTCGTTCGCATCTCGGCCTCCCCGGTTCGACGCCGTCAGGCCTGGGGGGCGTGCAAATGGCCACGACCTGCGGCCCTGGTCGACTGGGCCCCTCTGTTTGAATTTCCCGTCCTCTCTTCTGCGATGGCGGGCCACCCGGTTCTGAACCCCGGCCGCCTGGTAGCGTGCTGCTAATTATCGTCGCGCAGCTTTCGCGGATACAAAACGGCTCTACATCCCAGACCCGCTCCCGCGCAAGCTGTAGGTCCAACTCACTCCGGTCTTTACCTTCTTCATTACGCTCCTTCTTCGAGTTGCTTCTTTTCTGCGAGTTTTACGTCATATCTGTTTAATACTAGCCATCACACAAACCCTTTGCAGACATGTCTCTCCCAGAAGCTTACCAACTTGAGATTCAAGCTCTCAACAAGCAGGTTCTGCAAACCTGTCCTTCCGATATCTTGCAGTTCTGCGCCGACTTTTTCAACTCGCGACTAGCGACCGAACGAGCAGCGAGCTTTTCCCTCTTCCGCGACCGAGGCACTCCGTCGCCGAGATTCCCTCCATCGCCCACCAACCCTCACTTTGGCATGATGTCTAGTCAATTCTCGAGCCCCTTTGGGGCCAATGCCAACCCCTTTGGCGGCAGCTCATCAAACCCCAATCCTTTTGGCGGCAGCGCATCACCAATGTCATCCAGCGTGATGCATCGCGTCGTTGAGGAGGACGAGAGCGATAACCACTTGGCTCCCGGTGGCTCCCTGTTTTCAGGAGCTTTTGGGGGCGACGCATCTACCGAGGCTCCACCTACTTTGAGAGCCCCCCCTACCACCGATAGCTACCCGGCCCAGTATAACTTTTCACGTCGGACATCCGTTTCAGCGGAATCCCTGAAGCCAAGCGCCGATAGCTACGACAACTGGTCACCTCCGTTCACCGAGAAGAATCCGGAACAGGTTGAGCGACTCAAATATGCCATTGAGGGAAACTTCCTCTTCAGCCATTTGGACGATGAACAAAGCTCACAGATTCTGGGAGCTCTTGTAGAGAAGCCTATCCCTGCCAGAGGCATCAAGGTAAGAAGAGAAGGAGAAGAGCCTCTAAAAGAATAATTACTTCTTAGTGAACGATCCACTAACAGCGTGACAAATAGGTGATTAGCCAGGGAGATGCTGGTGACTACTTCTACGTTGTTGAGCGGGGCTCATTTGATGTCTACGTCAACGACTGTGGTTTTATTGAACCTGGCCCTGACGGACTGGGCAACAAAGTCGGCACCATCCAAGCTGGCGGCTCATTTGGCGAACTTGCTCTCATGTACAACGCTCCCCGCGCGGCTACCATCATCTCAGCTGAAGGAAGCTGCACGCTATGGGCCTTGGACCGAGTGACATTCCGTCGTATCCTCATGGAGTCGACATTTGCTCGCAGACGGATGTACGAAAACTTCTTGGAAGAAGTACCCATCCTTTCCTCGCTCACTCCCTATGAGCGTTCCAAGATCTCAGATGCCCTCGAGACGCAAAAGTTTGCACCAGGAGACGTCATCATCCACGAAGGCGACCCTGGCCACTCTTTCTATCTGCTTGAGAGCGGAGAGGCAGCCGCATTCAAGGGAGAGGAACAGGTCCTGAGCTACAAGAAGGGTGATTTCTTTGGTGAGCTGGCGCTGCTTAACGATGCCCCTCGAGCCGCTAGTGTCATTGCTACGTCGGACGTCAAGGTAGCAACGCTAGGAAAGAATGCATTCCAACGACTACTGGGCCCTGTCGAAGGCCTCCTGCGAAGGACAAGATATTTAGGCGTCAAGACTGGCGTTGAAGAGATGGATCCCCTGCACACTCAGTAACTGCCGACAGAAGAGCGAGCAGCATCTTGATGTGTATGTTTGTATCGATTCAAGGGGTATGATTTATGCAATGGGCATAAGTTGAAGTGGTGGTGATGACGCTAGCTGTTCAAGACGCAGGATATCATTCTGGACACGAAACAAAAAAGGTATTGAGCATAGATAGGCTCCACAGATCGGTTCTAAGGGAGTGACAGGAGCGGATTGAGGCATTGGTAAAACGGTTGCATTTTGATTTTTTCTTAACATGGCCGATTGCGAAATCGTGCAAACGACTGCTCGCTTTATCGGAAACCCATTGTAATGGGCGCGGCTTACCGGCGTTTCGGGATACTACTTTTGCTTTTATTTTTCTTTATTGTCCTATTACCTCCACCCTCACTTTTTCTTATCCCTTTGAGAGGAAATATGTCTATTTGAACAGACGCCTTGTTTGATACCGTTATCAATGCGACTATTATCTCCTAAGGGCTGACTGGGGGTGAAACACTCATTCTAATACTGCTGTGATTCCCTTTTTCCTCTCTCGCTCTTACTTTCATTATTTGTTACAGGAAAGGAATATAGTGTAATTCATACGAAGATGTCAATGTATTATTTATTTTTATGCTTATAACTAGTCAAGGTGATGTATACGCCAGCAGTGCTCCTGTGTTTATTGTAGTCCCATATATGCCCTGTAATTATGTTTTGATCTTTCTCCACAATATTTGAAGAAGTAGAAAGAATGCAATAGTTGGAAAAAAGATAGAACAGACAAAAAGAAAAGAGAAAAAATAGAACAAAATAATGGTGAATGTTTATTTCCCCTCTTATTGTGTAGGATTTCCAGCAGCATTAGCGTTGTTTCTCAGCTCCTGTCGAATCTGTTCCTTGAGCTCCTGGACGGCGATTTCCGTCTCGAGAACCCTGCCCACGCCGGCGCGCCAGTTCTGCTCCAGTCCCTGCATCTCAGCTTTGACGTCGTTTTGGCGAGCCGCGCGCGCGGCATTGACGAGATCAATGTCGCGTTTGGTGTCGGCCAGGTCGCGCTCGAGGCTGCGTAGCTGGTCCTCGAGATGGTAGTTTGCGAGGAGCCAGGCGTTGCGGCCGTGGGCGTCGAGGAGCTTGAGGTTCTGGGCGCGGGAGGATAGGTAGGAGGAGGAGACGAAGGCGTTTGATAGGGGGTTTCTTAGCGCGTCGATATCTTTTGATGATGATTGAGTGGGGATTTCCTGGGCTTCGTAGCGGGAGAGGTCGAGGACTTGGGAGGGTTGTTTGGAGGCGAGGCGGGTGAATTCGGCGGTGATGGCGGGAGAGAAGGAGGGTTCGCGGTCTTGGTCTTGGTCTTTTGAAGGGGGAGGTGGGGAGAAGGTTTGTTGTTCAGCGGAGATGAGGGCACGCGCAGCGGAGAGGGCTTGGGGGGTTGGTTCGGAGTCGATGTCTGTGGGGGAGGAGGTTAGCTTTTCTGTTTGATTGAAGGTTTTTTGTTTGGAGGACGTACAGGGGAGGGATTCGTGATAGGCTGGGACGGCCATTGTTGCTTATTTGTTTATTGTTTGATGTATTCTTTAGATTTTTGTGACTTTTAGGGAGGTCTGATGTGTTGTTTTGGCTGAATTGGTTGGGTTGTTGGCAATGGTTGTTGTGGATGATGGCAAGGCTGAGGAATTTCGCGATAGCATCTATTTTCTCTTTTTCGAGATTTTGTTTGTATAAGGGCCGGCGCGACGCCAGATGGTAACAGATCTCAAGAAGCGGATGGATGTAAAATTCTCTCGTGCCGTCAATTATTAAAGCAGATATCAATCGATTGATATAAAACAGAAGAGGCCATTCGATTTGCAAATGGAGATTGATGACTTGGGAGGAAAATGGACAGGTCTGGAGATTTCGCGACCAGCTTTGGGACTACGGGCACGTGTTTTCTGTAACGCAAGGCTGAGAGTGTTCTTTTAGTCTAGTTGCTTACCTAAAGAATTGCTGCAAGTCTTTATGTACTAGTATTTCCCTTCTGCTCAGTGCACGGACCATGTGGGCGGTGGAAGTGGATGTGTGTGGGTTTCCGGGGCCTGCGGAGTAGAAAACAGGGAGAGACGAGACCTTTAGTAGTTGGTAAATGGGGATGGAGCGGTTTGTTTGGCAGCAATATGATGGACAGTGAAAGACTTGGGGGAAGGAACTTGAATTTATCAACATGTACATGGCTATAATACCTATGTGAAGCGAGCTCCCTGGGTATGCTGCTGGAGACTGGGAAACTGAAAAAAGGGCAACCTGGAATCGGCCCTCAAAAGCCATGACATCGGCTGCATTGGCCCCCATTCTCCATTCTCCATCCGCATCCCACTACTCCAACTCGTCCCGGCCAGCTTCCTTATCCATCCAATTAGCCCTCGCTGTCATCCATTGATATACATGCATATTACTATTTTGTTAAACACCAAGCACAAGTGCTGCAACCGTCAAGAGTGCTGTCATTGCGAGTTGCCGAGCGCTGCTCTGCGCACATCCAATCCACGGTGCAATCGGTGCGGAGCGCTGTAGGCGCTGCTAGCATGGTTGCGACTGCCGATACCTCCCCCATTCATTTATCGATCTGCAGCGTCTCTCCTGGGGCTATTTTGCAAGTGGGATTTAGCCCGAGCGGGGTTGCGCGGTCGTATCGGCGGCCACCGACACGGTGAGTTTCTGGGGGTCTGAGAACTTGTCTCGTTCTGATCATGGCTCGAGGGGAGGGGGGAGGGGGGAGGGAGATTATCTCATAGCGTATTGCCCTGAAACTGTTGGCGCCGGAGGGCTTGGGGAAACATGCCACCATTTTTTGACTGGCTCGTTGTAGTGTTTCCAAATGATGCATACCTAGCAAACAGTCATCACAAGAGAGACGCGAGTATTCGTTTTAAAATGTTACACGGGCTTGTATTGGTTCTATAGTAGAGCCGGAGCCTCCCTATGGTTTCGCGATGAAAAAGACAGAAACGTTGAAAAACTAAATATTACACAGTAATACACTTTGTCCCGTCGCTTGAAAACAAATGTGACGGCGGGGATGCATCATAAGTTGTGGCCTCAGATGAGCGTTGCCATGTCCGGTTTCCATGGATATCAAATCCCCTGCTCCGTTCCTTTTGAGAAGAAGGAAATGATAAAAAAAAAAAAAAGAAGAAATAAATGGTCCCAGAGCTAAAAGTAAATATAAATCATCATCATTTCCATGGTAAAAATGCAGGGACATTAGACGCTTCCAGGGTAGGATATGCATATCATCACTCTCTGGGCGGGCGAGACATGTTCTCGCTTAGACGGAGTGGACGCTCTCTGTGGAGTCGGTCTTGGAGAGGTCATCTCCATTCTCCTCATCAATGGGTCCGTGGAGAGACTCGTCGTAGAGAGGGTCCATCTCATTCACTTCAAACTTGGTCTTGAAGTCGGAGAGGTTGTGGTGGGAAAAGCTGTTGGAGCGGCGACGAGCGTTGGTGAAGCGGAAGTTTTGATCAATAACTTCCTCGCCCACGCTTCCCCTGTTGGAAGATGTTGTGTAAGTCAAGAGTGAGACATTGTAAAAACGTATGATGATGGAAAGAAACAAGACGTACCAGTTGCCTTTGCCGTTGCCGTCCTTCTTCACCTTCTTGGGATCAACGTCAACGTAGCCGCTCTTGGCAAAGAAGCGAGGCAGTTGTTCTGTCGGAGAGACGCTGCCATCAGCGAGACCCTTGTGGTCACGTTCGCCGTACTTGTGAGAGCGAGTCACTGTTACAGGGCGTCATGTTAGTTGTCTTATTCATCCTTCCGGCAAAAATGGGTAATATCAAGGGCATCACTGGGGTATGGAATGGGCTATAGGCTGACTCTTTGGATGATGTTATGGCAACTATCAGATCTTTGATGGCAGGATGAAAGGAAAGAGACAACAGGTGATGGACCTCTCTTATCGTGTGTGCAGTGTGCAGTGCAATTGTATACAATACGTGAGGATATGAGAAGGGGCAAAACAGGAGGATGATGAAAGGAGGAAGACTGTCGACTGCAACACCGAAGAATACGTGATACAGATGCGGGGGTGCGCAGCTGCAGCTGGGCAAACTTACTTTTGATGGATGGATTGGTGGGAGGCGACAAGACGAGGGCTAGGCGCAGAAGGGGTAAGACGGAAGCAGTTGCGGGGGGAGGCTTTTCGCGATGAATTGGCCGCTGGTTGGTAGGAAGGGAGACAAAGTTGGAGTAAGGTGAGGAGGCGTTTGCCGGAACAGGGTGCCAGTGGCTTTTGCTGGGTGGTGGGAGGCCCTTTTTATTCCCTCTGCTAACGTATGTGTGTGTGTATACGCGGCGGTGGCTGGTTCTGAGGAAGTAGATTGGATGGAACCTGGCGAGCTGACTTGGATCGAAGATGCTGGTGTTGTTGGATTGAGTTGGATTGGAGATTTGTGTGTGAGATGGAGGTGAGATGGAGGTGAGAGATAGAAAGATGAAGAGATGAAGTTGTTCAAGGTGAAGAACAAGATGGAAAGGAAGTCGGGAGCTGGGCAGCTTGGGCTTTTGTAGCAGTCAACAGTTATATCACAGGGTGTCACGCGAGACGTTGGGGGGTGGCGCCAATGGACGGGCAGCAAGGAGGAGCGGCGGGCCAATGGCCAATGGCCAATGGCGGAGGCAGGCAGAAATGCAACGGTGAAAGAGCAGCAGTCAATCAGTGTGAATTGGGTCAATTGCCATGGCAGCAAAGCAGCAGCAGCAGCAGCACTCAATCAGGGCCGCGCCCAAGCTTGGGGGCAGTGAATAACGTAGGTCTTGACCCGTTGCCTGCTTCGTTTGAGGGGCAAGGGGGTGCATCCATGCATGCAGCTTGGGATGAATTGGAGCAGAGCCAGTAGTGCGAAGTAGCAGTACCCGTAGTTTGACGCTGTTCTGCCGCTGCAGCATTCAATTGCATGTACTCCGTGCGTCGCCGTTGCCGCGTGCGTTCTTGCCCAGAACATCGAGTGGTGGCTCAATAGCATCATATATCGCGTGACCTGACGCAACAGACGCTACAACTGGCCCCATCCGAGATCAGAGTCATCAGTTTGGGCCGGTGGGTTTTTTGGCACAGTGTGCAGCAGCAGCAGCTCCTTTTTTTCTCTCTGTACATGTACTCAATTGCTTCTTGCTGCGTTTGTGTGCTCATTCCTGTTTTCGATATCAATTCAATTCCAATTCACGCGCTGCTGCCCAATTGAGTTTCCTCCCCAGTGCTCAACTGCCCTGCTTGCGGCCGCTGGACCCTCTGCTTAGCCCCGTTTACCCCAGACTTTAGTGACGCTCTGGAGTGGACATCGCTCATGTTTGTGCTCGGTACCTGGGTACGCCGCAGCCGGCAGCGCATCCACCGCGCGGCGGGGTACGGTGTACATGCAGCGAGCCACAAATGCTCCGTGCTAGCGCAGAGCAGCAGACAAGAATTATGGGGGGAGCAGCGCCGTATTCCGGAGCACAGCGTTGATGTTGGCTACGGAGCACAGCAGCGTTTGCCAGGCCGGCCAAGGGCTGACTCTTTTGCTTGGCGCCTGGTGATCGGTGATTCGGGCCCCAACGGTCTGGGCCTCCCGCAGGAAAAGAGGCTCTCGGCGGCACCTTTGCTGAGCCTTGCTGAGCCTTGCTGAGCTCGTCGTCTTTGCACGGAGCGCCGGTGGTGGAGCGTCCGTGGCGAAAAGTCTCAGCCGCGCTTCCGTGTCCGGACGGTCGAGACAGGCGGTGGCCAAGTCACTACTAGTAGTAGCTGCGTTGAGGTGAAGTCTACGACATGTACTACTGGTAACTAACCCGCACACAAGGCCCGCCGCTGCATTGCGAAAGATGGCACCAGTTTCTCACCTTGGTGCTAGATTTGGAGTCATCGTCACGGATGTGGAACAGCAACATGGAGAATATTGGCGAGTTGGCTGAGATGCAGCTGCCGATGTCGCTGGGAATGAGGCAATACGCGGTGAATCTTATCTAATATCGTAGGCAATAGGCAGCATCTCCGAGCTGTCCTAGCCAATTGCTATACTACATATACTTGGTAGTATTCGTCACGCTAGGAGGCATATCGAGCGAAACGGGCCTCTAGAACTGCGCATCAAACGACTCAGACCTGGCACATGACTGGAGCTGCAAAATAGGGGTCCAGTAAGTGTCTCGGCCAAGGCTCCAGCGACTGACGTGAGACACGCCCCTTGGGATCGCTCAACCTCACTCAAGACAAGCTTGCCATCGTCATTAGCCATTCCCGAGTATGTAGTCGACAATGTCGAACCTTGAATTGCCCCTGCACTTCAAATACCAGCATGCTCCACAGGGCCGTAGATACGGATGAGCTCATCGAGCCTCTTCTGGGCTATAGCTTTTGTTCCTACCGGTCTAGTAGCATTGGCTTTGCGATGATGGCCCAATATTACTCCAAAAAGGGACGCATATCTGACAGCATTCCCTCGTTCGATCGCCGAGAAGAGATAGCTTAGGAGAAGTGTGTATTCCAATTTGTGAATTCAGCTTGGGCGACCGCCTTGATATCATCACGAATCGATTGTCAACTTTCATGACTTCAATCTAAAGGACAGCAACCAAAGGATCCTTCAATAGGATAGTAGGATATAAAAGTATCCAAACATAGCTATAGAAGCTATCATTGCAAGGCTGAAGCGGAATGTTTAAGAAGCTCCCAGACTAATGTCTTATATACCAAGCCAAATTGAATCCAGGCGGTCAATGAGATGAAGAAAAGAAAGACCGAGAAAGCTCTTGTTGTAACGCGTAGCAATCTTAAACACCGTAGCTGAGCATCTGGTGGTGGTTGATGCTGTCGGTTTTGTCGGTGTTGTCGGCTTTTCGGTGTTCTCGATCTTGTCGGCGATATCAAGGTTATATCTAAAACAGAGAAGAGAAGACAAGACAAGATGTCACAGCGATACAAAGTCAATATCCTCCTTTGTTCCAACAATCAGATCGTGCACCACGAATGTCGTCTTATTAAAAGTCATTTCTATTAGCCTGAGAGGCGAGCAGCTGCGATAAGGACCGAGGCGACTTCAATCCACTAACAACAACTTATCGCAGCCGAGACTATCAATAGTAAGCTAACCATAGCTAGCAAGCTCATTGGGGCGATATATATTATGTATATAGTACATAGGAATCCTCAAAAAATATCCAGCTCTAGTGCAAGCATCTGAAAGCATCCTGGATCATCTCTTAGCCTCAATCAACTCGTTTTCATAGAGGGGTGCTGCTCCGCGTACAACATATGTTTACAAATAGTTCTGATAATTAACTAAACAGGGAATAAAAGATTGTGGTCCTGTTAATTGCTATATTATTACTTTAACAGGTAGTATAGTGTTAAAAAAAGTGAATTAACAGCGTAGGCCCATAATCTTGAAAACGACCCAAAAGGGCTTGTCAAAGTTCGCCCACCTCACCACTACGGATTCTCGTGCAGTAAATCCGTAGGAATTGAACATCGCTTCTGTAGCTGTGATGGAAAAACAGATATCATCCGTTCGCTTTATTCGGGTTATTCGCTATATTACGTGGCCTACCACTAATAACCTTTCTAGGCGGCGGTGCAAGTTAACAGTGTAATCCTTCGGACAACCACTCGCCCCGCAAATGTCAATGTTTGCTGCACGTGGAGCATTCCTTCAGCAGTATTTAAAGGGAAGATGCTTCTACTCTTCAGTTGTGGCACTCACATCATTATCCTAACACGTACAGACACAGCTTCTCAAATTTTACTTACCCTGGTAAGCTATACCGATACCATGCTTCAGGATCCCCGAGGGGCAGACATACGACGCTGGTTTACACGCTCACTTACACTTTCACTTACACTTTCACTTACACTTTCACTTACACGCTTACTTACGTATACTCTTCTCACAGAATCGCCCGCGCTCTTAAACTCCAAACTCTTCCAAGACACAGCTTTTTAAAATGGATCCCTCTCCAGAACAAGTTGCTGCCATGGTTGCAAAATATCCTTCGCTGAAAAAGGTCGTCGAGTCAGGCATCGCGGTAATTATCTCAAGTTTAGAGGAAAGCTAAAACATGGATTCACTTCTAATTGTTCTCTTCATCAGACCGACGACGGCCGCGAAGAGAAGCTGCTCTCTTTCATCCTTTCCCATCCCGACCTAGAGACCATCAGAGGATCTCCGTCCAAGATTCTCGCAGCCATGGATGAATTCTCCGGCAAACACGACTTCCTCATCAACATTGGCGACAACAAGGCCAAAATTTTATACGACCTGCTTAACGAGGAGAAGCCGCAGACGCTCGTCGAGCTAGGCGGCTATGTTGGATACTCTGCCATTCATTTCGCAGACACCATGCGACGTTACAGCAAACCAGACGCAAAGCCCCGCGTTTTCAGCCTGGAGATGAAGGCCGAGTTTTCCGCCATTGCCAGGCAGCTGATTGAGCTTGCAGGGCTTTCGGATATCGTGACGGTCGTTACCGGCCCTGCAGAGGAATCGATTCGGAAGCTGCACAAGGATGGCACCTTGTCGAACATTGACTTTTTATTCCTTGATCATGTCGAGTCCCTGTATACCCCTGATTTCAAGGCCTGTGAAGAACTTGGGCTCCTCAAAAAGGGTGCTGTTATCACGGCCGATAATGTTGTGAGGCCAGGCGCGCCTGAGTATCGCGAGTTTGTCAGGAATCATGCCAGATTGCAGAGTACCGGAGTGAAGGCGCTGATACAGCCTGGAGACATTGATGTAAGTACATGTAAAGTGTTTGTTGTTTGGCTGATTGACCGCTAATCTTTACAAAGGATGAAATGGAAATTAGTCGTGTGATCAACTAGAGTTAGTTACTGCTCTAGTGCGCACAGATTTCAAGAGTTGAAGATTATGACAGGGATTTCCCATCCCTGTATCTGCGATACAATACCGATACAGGTGGCTTGGCTTTTGGCCATATAGCGATCGCCTTGACTATGATAGCAATGTATTTTAAGATTGTACTCCTCTCAAACTTCTTTAATACCTAGTTACTTCACCACAACTGTCCATGACTATAAGGTAGCTACTCAGACTTCAAGGAAGCAATTATTTGATGAATCTATAGGCGACAAACACCACGGTTGGCCTTGTACGTCGTATTCTGCGTAGTCACTCGCTGACACTTGCCCCTCATCCAGCTCTGCCCCTTGTTCTCCACAAGCCATGTTAAACTGGATTCAGCTAGATTACCGAGCAAGAATGGGCCAGACACGAGTTCGAAGACTTGATGGGTGAAGACAATTGGCGCATCTGCTGACTATGGGAGGAACTGGTACGGCAAACTTGATTTAGTAAATTATTACTCTTCTATTTATACTTTTAAAAAACATATAATGCTACTATATGTCCGCACTACTATTACTTTACTCACCATACTTTACCCAGACGTCAGCTGTAAAGGCCACAAGCCGATGGTATGTCGAATTATAAGCAGCATAAGATTTGTGATGTATCCGTGTACGTATAAGTCGCTGTAGTTCGCAAAGAACGTACTTTACGATAACAAATATTAGCATCAATAGCAGCATAGGCGTAGGTTCAAAGTAGACGAGAATCAATTAAATGCAAATGGAGCAAAAAGAAATTATCTCTAAGACAAAAAAGAAAGTTGAGCGACACCTGCAGGATTCGAACCTGCGCGTGCGAACACAATGCCTATAATATCAGATTGATAGCAGGGCATCGCCTTAACCACTCGGCCAAAGTGTCTTATCATCTCTTATCGATCTTGGACACTAGCTGTACTTATATCCTCAAAGAGTCATTGCAAACTAAAGTCGACGTGGGGTCGTCTATCAGCAGGCTATAATGAGTAATAACGAGCAGCCAATCAGAAGACACTTTGGCCGAGTGGTTAAGGCGATGCCCTGCTATCAATCTGATATTATAGGCATTGTGTTCGCACGCGCAGGTTCGAATCCTGCAGGTGTCGCTCAACTTTCTTTTTTTTACTTTCTATTGTAAGTATCCTTACACTGGAAGGTGTATGCTTCCTTCTTTTTATTGAGAAGCCTAATACTGGTCGGTATTCAGCAGCGGGGAAAGTAGTGTTGTGTTATTTCACTCCCAAATACTCAAGTTCATTGGCGTTAAGAAACACTGATCAACTTGCACAAGCAGCCTTTATTATACATCAGGTAGGTACGCAAGCACATACATTATAGACACTCGATAATGAGCTCAGTTTGTCTATAAAAAAGCAATAGCCAATTATTCTATTTTGTTTTTCATGCATAAAGCTTCGTGTCGACGACGCCACCAGCAGCCAGCTCCCAATCTTGTCAGCAAATAATAAACACAAAAGAGAAAAATAACGATGTTTTCGCTGCCAATGACCCCTCGTCGAGCTCAGCCCCTCTCGAGCTATGTTGAATCCTGACTTTCTACACAATAATACTAAATTGTAAACACACGCGAATCATTAAATATGTAACCCTAGATTCCGCTCTTTTTGACTTCCGGTTCCCCTCTCTAGGTCGTCATTACTTTGCCTCTTATCGCGCCCCCATCTTGGAAAACTCATTCTGGAATCGCAGCTTGAAACCGTTACATAGGGCTCGCATATCGGGGTATTGGTATCCCCTAAGCTCGAAACCCTGGGGAATGGTCCGTACTGGCAGGCCGATCACACGGGCTGTCTTGCTCGCCTTAAAGCAAAGCCAAAAGTATCCGGGATGCTTGGTGTCGATGCAGAAAGCGTACGCAGATCGGTTGGGATTGGCATCCACGTATGTAATAAGCCATTTCTCTGCGTCAATGTCAGTATGATGTTTTTTCAAGAGAAACCGATAAGGGTCAGCTAATAAGAGGTGTAGAGCAACTTACCAGTCTCGTTACGCGATCTGTTTTGGTACTTGTCGTGTCTCATCATCTCCTCGACTTTTCTGGCCATGGCCTTAACATGGTCCACAATCAACTCGTCCAGATCACTGTAAGTGAATTTGCCACCTATCCGGAGAAGTTTGCCGACGGAGAATTCGGTATCCTTCTGCATCTCCAAGACATCAATGTGTTGGTAAACGCCGTCGGCAACCTTCCAGGTAATGGCCAAATGGTCATTACCCTTTGAAGAGGGTCGAATGATGACTTCACCAGGAGGCTGCGATCCAAGAAATTCCTCTGCCTGAATTGAGTTAAAAGGTTTGAAATTGGGATGCTTGACAACTCGTTGAGTCCTGCCCGTGGTCTTATCTTTCTCACGGAGCTCCTCTTTATCGGCAGCCTCGAGGGCGTAGTCCCAGCCGTCACGGCCAAAGTTGATGGGAGGCTTGTAAGGTATCCGCAGAGACTCTTCTCTCATGGAGAGCTTAGCTAGGAAGTCCTTATAATTCATCTCGAGAATCTTGGCTTGTACCGTTTGCCCAGAGCTAAGGACATCTTTGACAGATGATCGGTTCGATACTTCGTGGCCTTCTATCCTGCCTTCGATGCCGCAGTCCAGCTTCACGATGGCAAAGTCGTCTCTGACCATGCGCACCATAACGGGAACAATCATACCTTCACAGAGGGTCGACTTGGTTTCACCTGTGAACATGGTGAAAATGTCAGAAGGTGTAAGCAGCGCGAAGCTCCTGCGCAATTCTTCGTATGGAGCTTGCAATTCCGCACTGATGGCCTCCAGAGTGGCTCGCTTGCGTTGGCTAAAGTTCCTCTGCAGCTGGTCGGCATATTCGTCAAGCACCAGTTCGTTGACTCTCTCCTGCTCGTCTTGCTTAAAGAGCTTTCGCACAATGGCACCAGGTCCATTCTCATCAGTTTCGGCCTTGACATCTTCTTCATCCAGTTCAAGCGCATCTGCCGCCATCTTGCGACCCAATTCGTAATCTTCAGGGTGGACACGAGTATTGTCCAGGGGATCTGATGAGGGGTTGGTTGCGTCGTACTCAATGTATAGAAAACTGGCGCAATTGTTCCAGACGCGTGGTCCAACGACAGGAAGCTTTCCGCTATCGGGATCGCCAACTAGCTCGTCTCTTGTGTTTACCACACCTCCGTTTGCATTAATAGTCTTGATGACGCTGGTGGCTTTTCGCGGCCCTAAACCTGCAACATAAGGGAGGAGGTTGGCTGTGTATGGGTCGGTCATAGCCTCATTGATATTGACTCCGACCATGTTGACAGTATCAACCATGGCAGACTCCAGATATTTCATCAGCTTGTCCGGAGGGAGGAGATTCTGGCATGGGTGGAATGAAAGAGAAGCCACATCTTTGTTCAACGCAGCGTACTCTTTCATTGGGTTTTGCAAATATCGCGCCAAAGCAATACAGTATCTTGTGATGGAGTTCAGCGAAGGATGCTCGGCTATCGCACGGGGGCTGTCCTTGTAAAGGCGTGCGACTTCATCCTCCACAACGATGACTTCAAGGAGCTCAGTACGGTAATCATTTGTCTCGGGATCTTCAAACTCTGCTCCCATGAGGCTCTTCTCGCTCACTAGGCCTTCCAAGTCACGTACGAGTTTCTGTGTATCGGACGACCAACCGCCAACACCAATGACATCGGGGCGCCGTCGCCGTACTAGCTCGACAAAATTTTCACGCTGAGTCTCGTCTCTACCAAGATTGCCAAATTTGCCTTGTTCGAGCACACGTCCTTCTTCCTCTACCCAAGCCCAGCACACAGGGTCGCGGGTAGGATCACCACCTCCGTTAGACAACACCAGGACTCGGGGTGTGGTGCCCAGGATCATCCCCTTGGGCTTGTAAGGAGCTTGATCCAGCTTGCGGTAGAATTCTTGTCGACACATCTTGAGAACTTCGTCTTGGCAAAATGTTCGAATGACTTCTTTGATGTTTTTGGCCACAATCTTTTCCAGCTTAGGATAGGCGAGATCCAATACCTTTTTGCGCTCCTCTCGCCACTGCTCCGCCCGATCGCTGAAGTTTTCTGATTCAAATTCTTGGTAAAGTTGTCTCCGGAAGTCGTAGCGTGAAGGCATCTCCAGCTTGATTTCCACCAGGCCTTCCTCCTCTGCGCGCATCATCTTGAGGAACACTTCAGGCTGATGCACCAGATCGGCAATTGCTTGGTTCTGTATGTATTTGATTTCGTAGTAAGGATGCGTATCGTCAATCTTTCGCAAGCCCTTGTCTGTTCGGCGGCAGCTTATTTCTGCTGCCTGGTAGAATGAGGCTCTGAGATACTTGCGCATCCGGGGGCTGGCAAAGAGCTCTTCGGCATACATCTGGCGAGCAGCGTTCATGACTTGATCACCAGTGTTGAAGCTGTCATCAAGAAGGGTATCGGCAAGATCCATCGGGTACTGCTCATTATCATCCGGCGCAACTTTTCTGCCCTGGCGGAGAGCATTCTTGGCTAGCTGATCTGCAGTAATTCCGTAGGCCTTGACGAAATAATAGGCCTTGCCATTGCGAACACGGTCGAGCAGGGAAGATTTTGAACCCGGACGCTTCGTCAGCGATATGTTTCCAGCCAGAGTCGCCAGATCCTTTAGCTTATTGGCGTATTGGAATTGCAGATAGTCCTGCAGATCCTGAATCTCTTCCATCGTGGTTGCTTCCGGAATCATTTCTTCGACCATGCTATCTTGGACGTCCATCGATTTGAGGTTATCGAATGATTTCTCAAGTGAGTTTCTCTTCTCCACAAACGAACGGAATTTGATATCCAGCTCAAGGATTCTCCATAAGTCATCCTGGTTCAAGAGCTTATCCGACTGAATTGTGTAATCGGGGCCGTCAGGGTCGTCCCTGGTCGATTTGCGAATCTTCTTGGAGTGTAGGAGGTAGTCTTTCCGGTGCTGAAACACAAATGGAACCTCCACTTCGTCGACAATGAAAAACTCGAGTACTTTGCTAACAGCTTTGCCAAAAGGGGCCTGGAGTTCCTGGACCAAGCCCTTCTTCGGCCAAAGCTGGTTGGTGATCCATCGAGCTTCCTCCTTGAACTGCTCTGCTGTCAACTGTAGGTTTTTGAATGATTTGCGATCCAGTTGGAAGCGTTCGGGCTCGTCGGTAAATCGAATCTCATTATCTTCGTCAGTGAGCAGCTTTTCTTTGAGCTGTGAAGGCTCAAAGACATCTTTGAGTTCAATGCCTTGCTCCTCTCGCTCTCTGTCCTCTTCCTCTTCTTCCATCTGAAGCGCCCAGTCGTAATCTTCGCCATTGCCGAAAATAGCTTCCATGTCATCCAGGGCATCTTTGTCCAGTCCTGTCGTATCAACAACTCCTCCAACGCCGCGATCTCTGGGGCGGGCGACCTCAGCATCTTCCTGTTGGCGTATGCGCTCATCTTCATCCTCGGGGTAGTCTTCCTCTATGAAGTCGTCGAACTCGTCTACTTGAGAGCGGAAGCCGGGTCGGCCGTATGAACGCTGCTCTCCAGCATCCTCGTCTTCGTCGGCGAAGATTTCTTCCAGCCCTCGCTTTTCGTGGGCCCCATCATCTTCGTCTCGATGGCCACGTTTAAGGCGCTTGAACTTGGACTAAATATGACGTGTTAGAAGAAGAAAAATCCACTCCGTAAAACGCGAGCAATGAGAGACTGACTGGAGCCTGGGGCTTTGGCTGTTCACCAAATTGCTCGCCAATTAGTTCTAAATCTTCCTCATCAAGCGCCTCTTCCTCCTCGCGGTTCCGATGCTCTCGCTTTCTCTTAATCGGTCGGCTTTCGACATCAGACTCAGCTTCTTCCTCTTCTTCGTCCTCATCGACAATGAAGCCCTCGCGGATCTAAGAATGGTTGAGCGTGTCAGTGGGCAGCCGTATCATGAGTCAGAAGCGCCTCGAGTTACCTTGCGAGCTTCTTCCTCGTCATCATCATCTTCTTCCTCTTCGCTGGAGTCGTCGACGTGAGCAGTAGGTCTCTTTCGACGCTCGTGGCCGGTTTCTTCGTCGAAGGATTCGTCATCTTCTTCGTCGTCCAACTCGGCCTCCCCAGAGATCAGATCGCGCAAAGTAGAGCTCATCTCGCCAGTGCCAGACGCTATCGCGTGGTGTGGATGTCACAGGGTGAATCGAAGAGCTCGCGACCGAATTCTGCGCGGATAACGCAATTCAGCCAATTGTTGCAGGGATTTTCGATGATTTCAGAAAGAATGACTTGATTCCCACGACGACAGTTAGAGAGCTAGATGAGGCTAGCTGGCTCCTCTCCTGAGAAGTTCTTAATGAATTTTTGAGCAGTCTCGGCAATAGCCTTCAGCCTCGTGTCGCGTGTGGCAGGGGTAGCATGGAACTTTATTTACCCGAATTTTATGCTTACGTAAGTGAACAAGCTCCTGCACAGCCCAAGAGAATTCCGTATCAACGCATATTATATATGGACAGCGCCATTGAGGTTGATAATAGATTTTTCTAAAAAAATATTTCTTTGCTTTTCATAGTAACGAAGTTATTACTCAGATTCCCAGCTTGAATTGCCTTTCAACTGGTTTACATCGTTTGACTACAGTATCTTTAGTAGCAGTACGACTAGCAGCAAAGTTCAAATTGAATGCTAATGACCACATAGACTACTCCCCGCTCTGCATTTTCGGAAAACGGCAGATACTGCAGCTCGCTCTAGCCTCAAGATCGGACCTCAGCTCTGGATGCTACAGCCAGTGTGGAGTCGCAGGCATACGAAGCACAGGCTCTAGCACGACATGTAGGCAATAACGCTGGCCCCGCAAATGGCGGGTGCCGGAGACTTTAATTAGAAGACGGATTGCAGCCCCTCATTAACACCAGCTCCCAATGTTTGGAACGCTTTGGAAGGCCATGCAAAGTTTCAACAGGCTGCAAAACAATTTGTTTCCATCATCAAACGGAGGTGGGAAGAATTTATACATGAGGTGAGCTGTTATCGAATCCGATGTGAGCCAAAAAGCTCAATGCCAAGACATGTGTTTGTTGCCTTTGACACAATTGATCAAAGAGAACAGCAACGAGTACAATAGGTAGTATCCTAGGCAAGAAGGCGGGATATAAACGCTGCCTTGCACACCAGCGGCACGGGTATTTGGCCATCTATGACACTTCACACGACAAGTAATTCTTCTGGAAGCCAAGGTGATATATCAAAGACGATGAAGCTGCACCAATCACTATGTAAGCTATTGCTGTAGGAGGAAGCTTTCAACAGGCAGGTCGTTTCCAGGGTAAAGGATTCTGAAACGGCCTCTCGTAACACTATTCCATGGGGCATAACAGGGACATGTCCGAACAGGCAACGCTCATGGGCGATGAGACGTTATCTGTGCTTCTGGACTGGCCCTCTATCGGCACTGGAGCATATCTAGTCGGGGCTCTTCGTAGTATGGAGATGATGATGGGCACTTCCACCTGAATCATCCCACATACGGTAGAGGCTTAGCATCAAGCGTCCAATGCTATGGATGCACGCTTGTAGAGCCAATAGCGATGTTGGATCTAGGTTTGCATGATTGGCGAGGGTTGAACGAGCCCAGGAGCGACATCACCTTAGCTGGGTTTCATCCTCCTGAGCCTCGTATATATGAAGCATCCTCCATCTTTCAAACATGTCCAAACGTGCCATTGCTCGCTAGGGTGCGCGGGAATGGCCCGAGACCCGCTGATGAACAGAGTGCCCAAGCCGTGACTCGTGGGAAAAGCATTTGGCAATAAGAATTACTTGTAGCAATACTACTATGACACCACTATTAGTATACGGAGCACAGAACAGATGATGCATTTTGCAACAGGAGGCACAGGAGGCTGCCACAATAGGGGCGACTGGGCTCCGGCGCCTAAATCAAGGCCTAGCAACTTAGGGGTTGGTGCTGGTGGCTCTTGGGGCGCCGAAACAGGCAACGTGCATGCTAGCCGTGCCTCGAGGTGTGAGCCCGTTGGAGACAAAAATAGAAGTAGATGCGGCATGATTGGAGAATTCTCCTGACGCAGGATTTCATCCAATGTTGCTGGGCTTGGGAGATTTCCAAGCGCGCGACATTTAAGAGGGCCAGAACCTCCCAGCGGCTGTCTGCTGGCCTGAGGTGCAGCGTCTTGCTCCCCAACGCCGTCCAGAGCATCACGTTATCTGAGGCCCCCCACACGGACTTTGCAGCGAGCTACTACCGCTACCTGAGAGCCACTAATTAGCCTTAACCCGACCCATCCAACCTCCGTCCACGCATTTCGTCTGCGAGTACCAGCGCTCAAAGGTGCCCTCTATCTGCGGAGAACCAAAAACACATAGAGGCATTTCTGACTTTGTTTGTCTTCTCATTTGTTTCATTCCATCTGCCTGCGCATCTTGGGTGGATCGCAACAGCCTGGAAGTGCTCAAAGCCGACCGCTAGGGCCTTCTCCCAAGATTCTGCATCAGGCTGCATTACCTGAGCTCCATCAGCGACCTTTCCGACAAGCATCGCCTACTGCACAGCAAAGGCTCGCACGCTGCTTGCTTCTAAGTTGGAAGAAACTTGGAATCCTATCTGCCCCCCCAACGATCGAATCCGACTCCGAGGTCCCCTTGATCGACTTTCGCTCTGCGTCCAGTGCACCAGTCGTCTCGCCGCCAATCCACAGCTTCCTCACCCGCTTGCATCTCTACCTCGCCCATCATGTCTGATCCGTTTGCACCGCGCACTATGAAGCGCAAGAACGTCAAGGGCCTCGCCCTGACGCCAGCAGCGCCGCGCCCCTCGCCGACAGCCGATACAAGTAGACGTGGCTCAGAAGTCGCTAAAGACGAAGCTGGCAAAGAGGAGCAGTTGGAAATTGGCATCGAGTATAAGCTCGACTTGAGACCAGAGGAGCTCGAGGTGATGAAAGAACTCGGCTCTGGCAACGGCGGAACTGTCAGCAAAGTCAAACATTTGACGACAGGAACAGTCATGGCCCGCAAGGTTCGTCCAATTTCCTGCTATCGCCCCTGAGAACCCTATGGGACGCCTATATCATGACCACTGGCTAACTTAGTTTCTATCTAGGTGATACACGTGGAAGCCAAAAAGGAGATGCGAAGACGAATCGTTCGAGAGCTCCAGATTATGCATGGATGCCATTCGGATTATATTGTCACATTTTATGGCGCCTTTTTGAATCACAACAACGATGTGATTATGTGTATGGAGTATATGGATGTTGGGTAAGTCTCAATTATGGAATTCTAAGTGCGATTTAGGGTTGAAAGAAGTGCGGCTGACACCAACACTCGAATAGTGCACTTGACAGAGTTTCAAGGGTCTTTGGCCCAATCCGTGTGGATGTATTGGGAAAGATTGCAGAGGCAACTTTGGGAGGCCTGACATATCTCTACGTTAAGCATCATATCATGCATCGAGATATCAAGCCGTCAAACGTCCTCATCAACTCTCGCGGTTCTATCAAACTGTGTGATTTCGGTGTGTCCGGTGAACTGGTTAACTCCATTGCCGATACCTTCGTTGGCACGTCGACATACATGGCACCCGAAAGAATCCAAGGCGAAAAGTACACTGTCAAGTCAGACGTGTGGAGTTTTGGCCTGACCATTATGGAGCTTGCTATTGGAAAATTCCCTTTCAACACAAACGAGCACATCGACGAGGATGACTCGGGTCCAGCAGGAATATTAGATCTGCTACAGCAGATTGTCAACGAGCCGGCTCCAAAGCTCCCCAAAAGCGACGCTTTCCCCAGCATCTTAGAGGACATGATTCAGAAGTGCCTGTTCAAGGAGCCGGAAAAGCGACCTACCCCACAGGAGTTATTTGTAAGTTTTCTTTTTGGTCTGTGTAATTGTTTGCAACGGCTACTGACATTTTTTTTTTCCCAGGAACGAGATCCTTTTGTTCAGGCTGCCAAGAGGACGCCGGTGGATCTCAAGGCGTGGGCTTTCAGTCTCATGGAGAAAGACAACCGCAAGTCTCATCTTGTACCCCAGATGTCCCCCAGCGGTACCCAGGATCTGCTTCGATCTAGCGACTCATCGCCAAGGTCGCGCAATAACGAGGAGCCAAATGCTCCCCAGTACGGTGAAATCCCGATTGCCGGAGTCGGCATCTTTTCACCGAAAGATCGAGCGCCCGTTCAGGATCGATCACCATCACGAAATGGCGTAGCCGCCGGTCGACCTGCTCATCCGGGCCTCGGACAGCGAGGAGCCACCACCAATTCGATTCCTCAGGCCTCTTCCAACACATTTAACCTCCCAGTTCGGCCAGCGCCGCCAACGAGCGCCTTCGCGCCACAGGGAGCACCACAAAAGCCCGTGTCAGCAGACGAAGTGCGAAGTCAGAGTCGAAGGCAGCCCAAATTTGGTCTACCCTCCAATCCCAATCCTTCATATGGCGTATAGGATCCGCCACCATACTATTGACCTCTCTGACATCCATGTCTCTGCATCATCTCACCAATTCCTGCCTCAGCATCATGGCGGCGCATCTTATTTTTGATGGGATTCTCTTTTCTCCCTACGCTTTTCTCTTATTGGAGGCGCCGAATAAGGAAGAATAACCAAGGAAAGACTCTTTGGAGTGGGCTGTGGAATCTGTGAAATAGCGATGAAATTTCACTGAAAAATATTCTGATACTTCTCAATAGGATGAAACGATAGGATTGTGTTTTATGTTATCGTGCGATGTATATGTAGCGAACACAAAGCGTTAAATCCAGCAAGAGCAATGAATTGGCAACCAAAGCAGCGAGTGAAAAGAGGACTTTTGCAATTCGCTGTTAGTTAAGTTTTGTATTTGCCATGTCCTTCGTATGAAAAGAGTATATATTTGAATGTTTTTATATACATGTCTGTGTCTATAACAGCCAGCTGATTACCATTGGGAGCCGTGTTTTTGTCCTTTTATATTATGCTGGGAAGCTCTTGGATCTAATGTCTGGATATACTACTCGAAATCATGATATCATCCGCCCCTGAAACCCATTTTCCAGTACTTGACATAGCTCGTCCAGCTGGTGTATCACCAGATCTGTATTTTCGTGGTTGGCCAAGTCCCTGTTTACGTCGTTGAGCAGTAGCACCGTCGCTGCGCCCGCCAACCTCCCTGCCGTCATGTCATCAAGAGAGTCCCCAACCATGATTAGGCCGCTCGCATCCACGGCCCCGGAGCCGTCTATCAGGCCCCAGCTCTGGGCAATGTTCATGATGCCCGCCGGATGAGGCTTAGGAGGGCGAAACTCCCGGGTGATGACGGGATAGAAGTTGGAGGTGGGTATAAACGTGGTGATGAGGTGCTGGACGGGGAGGTCGAAGTTGCGGGTGCAGATGGCTTTAGGCATCTGGTAGGCCTCGAGGTACGACATGAGGGTCTGGAGGCCTGGCTGGGGCGCCTGTGAGGCCATAGCCTTGCGCTCAATGGCGCGGATAGCCTCGTGGGCGGGCGGCTGTTGGTGAGGGGGCAGTTTATCAATGTGTTCGAGGATGTCCACTGATTGAGGGATTCCGAGAACAGAGCGCATTTCCCTGAACATGTATGTCTGCGGCACACTACGAGAAGGTTAATCAGTAAATAATGGTATACTCTCAGACAGAAAGATCTCTTCTTTTGCACGTGTCCCTCTCTTCTATGGTTCTTCCAAATGTTAAAATGAGGGGCACAAATTGGAGTAAGCAAGCAAGTGAGTCAGGCTCTGCGGCGTACGAGGCTTCAGACCAAGTGTCTTTTTCCAAATTGTGCCATAGAGAATATGCGTAATCTTCATACTGTCTCTCAGAAGGCGTATTACCAAGCAAGTGAATGTTATATAAAATGGGAAAAAGTGGTACTTTTAATATAACAGGATGGATAAGGGGGGAACATTCCAGGTATAAGGAAACGCAAGTCAGTTACTAAAGAAAATCGCAAATCCTTTCATACCTCAACGTCCCGTCCATGTCAAATACAATGCCTCTCAGAGGCGGAGCAGTATTGAAAGATGACAAATCTGCCGTTGCTCGCAAAGGAGCGAATCTTCTGGGCCCCGGAGAAGCCATGGCGGACAGAAGCCGTCGTCGGATGA
The DNA here is from genome assembly GCF_001481775.2 of Trichoderma gamsii. Classification (NCBI taxonomy): domain Eukaryota; kingdom Fungi; phylum Ascomycota; class Sordariomycetes; order Hypocreales; family Hypocreaceae; genus Trichoderma; species Trichoderma gamsii. The sequence continues at coordinate 207,537 of NW_020171340.1, forward strand.
AGGCGGCCAGCGTGTCGATTAGCCAACAAGAGGAGGGGAAGTGTCTAAGTAAGATGGATAGAAGAGAGAGGGCAGAGAGGCCCGAGTGACAGAGGTGCTCAGACTAGAGGCCGGCAAAGGATGGAAGAAGAGAAAGAAGCGCCAGGAGGGCCGAGGCGCGCGTAAAATGGCGTGAGGAGGAGGCTTATCGTGACTGCGAGCCGCCGGATCAGGGTCAGACAATAGGGCGATGGCACTTGATCCGCGCTCCATGGAAGTGGACAGCGCCAAGATTTAGAGTGAAGATCCGTTGCCTCTGCCTTCTCGAGCGCATGCAACAGGCTCAAAGAGGCCTGAGCAGACCAGCGCCGGCACCGCAGACGCATGGTTTATGGTTGATAAGAGCATAGCATCGTGGCTAGTGGTGGTGGTGGCGCAGCCTAGCTAACGTGCAGTAGACGCTGCAGAAGCGCCCAAGACGCCTACGATGCGACGATGTGCTCGGCACCATTGCCCTTGCTACCGCGCGCGCTGCATGGCGGCGGCCTATGAGACGCGGCCAGCGCCAGATCGCCGAGGATTGCTGATTCCGCTGCCCGCGATCTGGGCCATCTGGCGTCAACTAGGACTGACAGCTAATGCTGGGACAGGGCTGGCCCACCGCTGGCCCCGCTGGAGCTGTCACTGCCGGTAGTGCCTGAGCAGCGCTCGACCAGGGCCGCCAGCAGGCGATGGCGGTGTCCCGTGCGCCATAAGCTAGCTGTGCCGTTCCGTCGTGTCTTGGAGCTTGCATCTTTTCTTCCTTGCTGCTGTTGGGAGCTGCTTAGCCCGAGCCATTGTCACCCGCCAATTGCCAGCCATCAGTTCCTCCGACTCCTCCAATCCTGCTTCCTTCTCACGAGCCCGCATCTCTCCCCTCACGGCGTGTCTCCGAGGAGCGGACGCGACAGCCGAGGCAGACGCCACGACGTGCGGCCGCGGGCCTTGCTCGAGCCCATGAGAATGCTGGCCGCCCGCAGCGACGCGGCTGACGCAACTTCCACGACCCGGTCGAGATGAGCAGCTCCAACGGCAGCAGCTCCTCGACGACGCCGCCATGGCCGCCCTCCCGGCCCTCCAAGAGGAGCGTACGTGATGGAATCGCCTTTTCCCCATCCAGAATTGTCTGCATGGCGGCGCCTTGCTTAAGTCCGTGGCTAATCCTTACTTGTGTCTTTGCATAGAAAATGCGCAACGGGACGTTTGTCATCCCTGCCACCGGCCAGCGGTCCCGGCGCCAGGTCACGCTCCGCACTCCCAGGAATCGGTCACGCTGTGATGGATCCAGGCGGCGTTCGTCTATGCCCTCTGTTGGTACGGCTGGCCAGCACCTCCAGGCCGTGTCACAGGCTGCTTGGGAAAAGTGTCTGGCTGCTTGGAGATGGCTCCAGACTGACCAAGGCCATCAGGTGCTCAAGTGTACGCTGGCATATCTGCTGGGCACCACGGTGACATTCTGGCCACCATTATCGAACTTTATGGGCCGTAGAGATGGCAAGCATATTGCAGCCACCTTGACGGTATACTTCCACCCGGCGCGTACGGCTGGGTCCATGCTGGAGGCTGTTTTGATTGCTGTTGTGGCCGTGGTATACGCTGAGCTGGTCTCTCTCTTGTCAATGGGGATAGCAACTGCCTCTCGCGATATATGGGGGTCTGCTGCCCCTGCTCATGTCATCGTCCTGGTGATTTGTATAGGAGGCGGCCTTGGCCTAGTCGGTTGGACAAAGCAGCGATTAAACCAGCCCCTTGTGAATACTGCGTCCACTCTAGCATCGATGGCAATCATTTCCATTATTACTAAAGAGGAATCCGTCCACAATGGCTATTTCTCTGGGGATAAGATTATACAGATGCTCAAGCTACTCTCGCTTGGCATCTCCTTCACCGTGGCTGTTAATCTCCTGATTTGGCGCGTATCGGCAAGAACGGTGTTGCGCAAGTCGATCCTCACGGCAGCTGTAGCGTTGGGTGATCGCCTGTCCTTCATCACAAGTGGATTTTTGAATCGTTCAGAGGATGAGGTCAACTCACCCGAATATGCTGAGGCTTCCGCGCAGTATAATTCCGCTTATGCTCAGATAATGACTACTCTTCGGGAGGCCAAAATCGAGCATTATCTCCTTGGGCAAGAGAACACATATGCGTTGGATAAACGCCTCATTAAATCACTAGAAACGCTCTCACAGGCTATTGGGGGCTTGCGTAGTGCACTTCAGACCCAGCTTACGCTTCTGAAAGAAGGTCCAAACTCTGGCTTACCGCTGTCGTCAGGTCTATTCTCCCCTGAGCCACCCTCACGGATGTCCCGGACTGTGTCGTACTTTTCCGATGAGCAACTATCGATTATTGAAGAGGACGAATTCGAACGACGTTCGATTCCCTTCAGCCAATCCGATCCTACTCTAGATCAAACGCCCATTTTCCGCGTACCATCAGACATATTTGCTCTCTTCTTGGCGTTATTAGGTCCCTCTATGAAGTCCTTGGCATACACGCTATTAGAAACGCTCAAGCAAAATCCATTTAGCCAAGATCCAGAATGCCAAGCGACGACAATTGAGCAGCTGCGTACAAGTCTACGAGATGCACTGGATTTGTACGATAACGCTAGAGGTAAAGCTCTACGTGAGCTGTATCGAAGCATACAGCTTGGAAGAACGCGATCTGAGGAGATTCAGGCCGATATTGAGGAGGTTGCCGCCGCTTGTGGCCACTTCTCGGTTTGCTTGCAAGGTGTAGCTGAGGAGATGGATGCTTATCTTGATGTTCTTGGATCCGAGTCGACACAAAGCCAAGCTCGCAGCTGGAAGTGGATCAAGGTCTGGAGACACTGGAAGCTATTCCGACGCCGAAGAGATTCAGATGCCGAGATCGAGCCCCTCTTGCCAAGGACGCCTAAGCCGACTAGCAAAAAGTCACCTACACCCCAAGGCATACCTCCGAAAATGCTAAAGAGAAGAGATTCGCTTCATTGGGACGCTTTACCGCCAGAGAAAACAAGTGCTTTTGTTCGTAACTGCTCTCAAGCTCTGCTTAAATTTCTACGATTCTTAACACGCGAGGACGTTTTGTTTGGAATCAAAGTGGGCATTGGCGCTATTCTGTGGGCCATGTTTGCCTTTATCCCAGCTACGAGGCCGATATATCAACACTGGAGAGGTGAATGGGGCCTCTTGTCCTACATGATTGTTGTTGGTATGACCACCGGTGCTTCTAATACGACAGGTAGTTCTCGATTTATTGGCACTTTAATTGGAGCTGCATGTGCTTGCGTTGCCTGGTCGTTGAGCATGACTAACCCTTGGCTCCTTGAGCTTTATACCGCCATTGTGGCACTGGGAAATTTCTATATCATTTTAGTCTTGAAGAAAGCTCCTCTGGGGAGAATCTCACTTTTGGCGTATAATGTCATCGTGCTGTATGCGTACAGCCTTTCGCAGGATGTAGATGACGACGATGATGACGAGGGTGGCATAGATCCTCTCATTTTCGAGATCACTTACCATCGAGTGTTGGCTGTCACGCTGGGAATCCTGTGGGGAATCCTCTTTTGCCGACTGCTATGGCCAATCTCTGGGAGAAGGAAATTTCGGGAAGGGCTTTCGGTGCTATATCTGCAGCTTGGGCTTATATGGAAGCGCGGCCCGCTTGCCGGTATCTCGAAAAACAAGAGTGTCTTGGACTTTATGCAGGAAGGAGAGCAGACTGCGCTTCGACGATATGGTATAGTTGAATCTCTTGCAAGTCTGACAATACTTACTAACAAATGGCTTTTCTGCGTTTAGTTTTCAAATTGGAGTCATTGCGAGACTCTGCCAAGTCCGAGTTTGAACTTCGGGGACCCTTCCCGAATGCCGCCTATGGACGAATTATGCACTCCACCAAACATATTCTAGATGGCCTTTATGCCATGCGTCTTATCACGCAACGGCGACATACCCTTTCTGAGGGTGAGAGTTCTCTGCTAGAAATTACGTCGGCTGAAAGACTGCAACTGTGCCAGCGCCTCTGCCACGTTTTTCAAGTACTCGCATCTAGCGTCATGCTGGAATATCCTCTTACGGATGCTATTCCTACTATTGATCGCACCAGAGATCGCCTCTTGAACAAGGTTTATGATTACCGGAAGAAGCACATGGAGATGAACTTGAGAAATAACGATGAAGATGCTACTCAAACGATGACGGAAGAGAGAGATTTTGCTTTGCTTTACGCGTATACCCTTGTTACGGCGCAAGTGGCTGCTGAATTAAAGAAGATAAAAACGGAGATTGAAGCGTTATTTGGAGTTTTGCATGAGGATGAACTGATCTTGGAGTAAAAGTTTGGGGACCAACTCTCAAATTCATTTTGGCTTACGTTTTAGGACTTGGATTGCAGCTTGGATGGTCTTGACACACGATAAGGCTCTTTTTTTTTTTTTTTTTTTTTTTTTTTTGGCGTTATCTTTCTTTTGGCAAACGACGATTTATGACTGAATGGATTTAATCAAGCATACGAAGGGATAAAATGGAAGCAAGAAGGTACGGGTGGCGTTAGGCTATCTTAATAGACCAAAGTTATTTGGCCAATCCTTCATGTGTTCCGACTCTTATATCATCATACATTTGCTCTTTTATGTGCTAAGCTATATTATCCCCACGGCTTCCTATATATATCCCTTGCAATTACAGGGCTCGTAACCTTCTTGGCCAGTTTTTCATGCAATTCGTGCCCAAATTTGATCCCATACCCAATCCAGCACATGTTCCTATACCAAAGCCTCCTCCCTTTCCTTCATATTTGCACATAATGATACAACACATGCTATAGAGTACACTCCCTTACTCTCCCTTGCCGCCCAATTTCATATTCGACCCATCTTCCCACACCCTTTCGCCCAGATACGAGAATGCTTCCCGGATTCATAACATGGCAGCCTTCATATGTGATGCAAAAGGGCGGGGCTGTCGTATCGATGAGTGCCATTGCAGTAGGGAGAGGGTACAAGTGCAGCGCGGATGCGTAGTCCCAGTGTACGGGCCGCGTTGACTGGCGGAAGGGAGACAGATAGCCTTGGTCGAGAATTGTCTTGACGAGCTTTTGGGCTGTCTTGACGTCGAGAGGAGGAGAAGATGACATCGTCGTGGCGGAGGACTTTTCTGCAAAATCGACTTCCATGGCGTCTTCTGCCGCAGATGGGGTTGGATCATCTTGTTGGGTTTCGGCGGGTGGGTTTTCTTGGGCCTCGTGCGTTTCGGCAGCCGCCGTGCGCTTGAGGGTGACGGAAGTGCGCCTTAATCTGGCAGAGATGTCGTCTCTGAATAATACTAGTTCGTGGTTCGTTCCGAAAAGGGACATTCGGCTTGGGTTGCTCGTCCATACCGCAGATCCTTGGACGCCTGTATTGCCAGCTTCTGCGTTTGCTGCGGCAAAGGCACGGCGGATGCGTGAGGTGAACATGTCGGGAACAGGTTTCCGGGGCAGTGGTACGGAGGCACCACCAGTGAAAGAGGAGACCCAGCCATCATTGTCGCCGGGCACGAAGACAAAGGTGGATGACTGGAGGAGGGTAGGGAAATCGGAGAAGGTGGAGGCTAGGGCGTCAAAGTATTCTTTGTATTCGATACTGCCCCCACTTCCGCCCCTGGCCATGACGGCGTGTTGTGTGAAGTTGCCGGCCAGAACAAATGTCAGAGGTGAAGTGCCTTCAGGTTCAGAGGCGTATATGGAGAGGATTTTGCGGAGGGCCTGGAGAGCTCGGGGTTGATCGAGGTTGATTTCACCAATGATCACCACTCGGTTTCGAGAGGGCATGTCTTGATCTAAGGAGGAGGGGAGCAGCCTTCTCTCTAGCCTCCGCATTTTGGAACCAATAGCTCGTTCGCTGCCAATGCCGAGGAAATCAATCCAGCCGAAGCCTCCGCCAATTGTTTGATCATGGTCGTTGCCATCAGGGCCGCTGATGCCGAGAGTCGACTTACGCTTCTCGCATGGAGGCTGTCCTATAAAGAAACCTTGGAAGCGGCCGCCAAGAGTACCTCCAACACCACTGCTGCCGCTCAATCCTTTGCCAACAGACTCCTCTTCTTCTTCATACACGCCATCCACAAGAACCATCATCCCGGGGCAAAACCATGCCGAATCCTCGGGAATGGCAACAGCCTGTGTAAGGTCGAGAGCAATGGTGCCCGTCAAATCACTTACGGCCAAGTCTCCTGTGGGTAGGATATTCAGCTGGCCGAGGAGCATGTGATTGCTTCCATGTCGACCAAGCAAATTGGCGATTGGCGTGATTTTGAGAGACTGTTGATTGGAAAGCGAGCGCTGGAGTGTGTGTCTGCGGGATGAGGTGACGGAGGAGACTTGAAATGATTCGTTTCGGAGGAGGCGTTGGTGGATGACGTGGTAGCGGTTTCGGAAGACAGTGGTTTTGTGAGAGGCGGGAGGTAATAATGAGGGCTTGGCCGTATCTCTGGGAGCCTTTATGTGAGCATGGATTCTGAGATTGGACAAGAAATATAGAGCGTCTTACCTTTCAAAGTGTTTCTTATCAACGTTGTAAAGGAGTCGTGGCTGTTCATACGCATCGATGACTTTCAGCCATGCTCGGGCATCATTGGCTTCCTCGTCGTCGTCTGCCTCCTCCTGCATCCCCAATCCCGACATGCCAAAGCTAGCATTACTATCTTGCCGTGGGAGCGAGGTCGGCCTTATGCCAAGTCTGGTGTTCAGCGTATCGTTATCGGTGATGTCCAGCATGCTGTCTCCCCTAGGAAGCTCTCTGCCAGGACCCATGATCTTGCCGCCGCTCATATTCCCCTCCAGGGTCTTGAGGATGTCCTGTAGCTCTTTACTGGACCCTTCTACCATGACGCCGCCATTGCGATTCTTCCAACTCCTGGCTATCTCCTCCAGCACCCTCTCTGCTAGGCCTTCCTCGCGCCATCCTGAGCCGCAATGCCGTCCGATGAACGAGGCAAGATCTTGCAATGCAGAGGATGTGAGCGTGAGCGAATGTTTCTTTGTAAAGGTGCGGAATGCGAGCGGTCGGAGAGTCGCCGGCGGCAGGATAATGGGGAGGATCGCAGCTTTGGGAGCATTGATATTGAATGGCTTTGGAGGGTAGACTGGCGTTCCGAATGCCGGAGATGACGATGGCGCAACGGATGAAGATGGGATTAGAGGTCGCTGCTTGCGGAAGATGGGAGCTGGTGTTTTGTCCATTTTGGTTTCGGTTGCGTAGAATTAAGAAGCAGGCATAGTTTGGGCTCAAGGATGGAAAATCGAGATGGCGAAAAGATGACTGTAATCTCACCAAAATTTTGTCTCTGCAGAATAACGGCAGCCCACCACCGCAGCAATTCACAATTCCATCTATCGCGTACTTTGGAGGGGGGACCGCGTCGACGCGTCTAATTGATTTCTTATAGATGCATAAATGCGCATAGCGGGGAGCGTGGGGTAAAGCCTGAGCTTCCAGAAGCTCCAGGTGCGAATGACCTCATTGGTCTTGATTTTCGTAGACCGGACCACATTTTCATCTGCAACTCCAAAGTTTTACACGCCCAATTGAAAGCAATAAAAACGCAGAGATGATATCTACGAAATTTCGAATTGCTTCTCAAAGCACCAGGCTGTTTTTCAGAGCAGTTTCTACACTAAAGAACAACTCTCATATTGTTAGCTGCAAGCTGTTTCTGCATGAAGCTGAGATTGAATACACTGACAATGCCACCATAGAAAGTTTTTGACAATGCTGCAGCGCCGTCATCATATATTCTCACATATCTAGACACCAACCCCCCTTCAAAAACACTTGCTGTTGGCGTTACTACAGCAGTTCCCCCAACACCTCAGTCATTCAAAGAAAACCCCAAGTTTATGTCAATACTGAACGAGGTTGTATCTGAGTATGGCCACCGAGATGAGGATGTGATTGCGCAGGCAAAAGCTTTTGCAAGTACCGGAGGTTTTAATCTTGGATCAGGGGGCTCTTTCTTTCCTGGCCAATCCCAACAGAAGCATCGAGGGTCTTCCGGGAAGCAAGGAGGTGGAGGAGGTGCGGGAGGGGGTGGTGCCGGCGGTGCCAGTGCTCAGGGAGGTGCTGGTGGTGCGGGCCGTGGTGGGTTTGTTCACTTGAGTGACCGCAGGAATCCTCCCGACTTTGGCCGAATAGCGTGGCCGGAGGATATACTGGGGAGCGTTGAAGTGGATGAAGCTGGAGAGGTTGTAGGCAAGCTTCAGCCAAGCGGGACGTACAGAGCAGTGACTAAGGAAGGAATGTAAGTGATGGGCGAGCAGTTTTTCTCATACGAGTAACCCTCTTTTCCCCTATCTCTTTGCTGACTATACTGATTAGCCTTGGATTGAGTCCCTTCTTGAGAGGCAAGCTGGTCGATCGACTTCGACAAGAAGAAGCAAAGGAGAAGAACTCATAATGCTGTTGCCAACTTCAGAGAAATTAATATCTAAAAATTGAAAAATAAAAATAAAATAAAGAAGTAGCATAATGTGTGTTCGTTCATGTCGTAGATCGGAATTATTGCCTGTATAACGCTACAAGAGAGAACTCATCTCGCCATGTTAGTTCTTTCGCTACAAAAATGTATTCATATCAAACCCAAACACCTCATTCATATTCACATCTCCCTCGAGAAGATCATCCCAGTACGAAATGTCCATTGGCACGTCCCAAAGTCCTTGACTCGTTGCAAGATTCATGGCGATCTCGTCATCTCCCACGCCCTGCCTGCTTTGCGAGGTCTCTGGGACCGAACTATTCTCAATGAGCTTTCTTACTTCGCAGGATAGCCGGTCGAATGCCACCCAATGCGGAGTTACTGCGGTCCATTTTAGTGAAATGTCCTTGAGCATTTGTCGACAATCATCGAGAGCCTTGATGACTGAAGAAGGCTCTGGGATGTGATCCGTGGTTATCGATGAAGTAATTTCTTCCCGGCTGTTAAGAATATTTGATATATGGATGCCACAGTACAGAATCATGAATCCCGAGCGCAGAATATCTTGGATCCATGTCCTTCACAGCCTTAGTTAGTTTATCGCAAAAATATACGTCCATGATCAATTAAATCAGCTATTACTTACCACAGGACCGTCTTGACACCCTTGACTAGCAGGGTTTGATAGAGGAAAATGATTTGAACGGCTGGATCCAAGCAGAGTCTGAGGTATGTCACATCAGGCTTAAACGAATGCGCCTCTTGTCCCGTCGGAACCACCAAAGCAGAGTAGATGAAAAGCCTCTCTCGGTAAAAATTCACATCCATATATTCCCTTGTGTGAAAGATGCAGGGGGAATGAGGTATCGTGCTGATTTCCACATGTGTGATATGCCACTGGTCTAGTTCCGCATTTAGCAGAGTGGCAGCTTCGGCCTTGGTTTGGAAGCTGGTGTTGGTGGCGTCGCGTCTTCCATAGAGCTGTTCATGGACCTTTGCTGAGATTCTTCGCAACTGAGCTTGCCGGTTGAGCACAGCCACCTCGGACCCATTGGGCGTACTTGTATCAAGCCCCTCTTGTAGATCATCTAGACGGACATAGTCGGGCATCTGTATCTATTAGCTGGCGTATGGTTATGCAGAGTCTATTCTTGAGCATACTTACAGCAACTGTAATATCAGAATCTGTAATGGCTATAGGTCGTCCTAAGCCACATGCGGCAAATCGTTCTTGAACGTAGCAGCACCAAAACAGCCGCCGGCGTCTTTGTTCAGTTACTGGATCAAGGGGCTTTGAGGGAGCTTTGTGGTATCCAAGCTGGACACATATCCTCATAGCTTGCCTTGCCAATTTCCATCTACTACCAACTGGATGAAGCGCCAAGGTCAGAAGGAGAAAAGATAGAGAGAGTGTAACAAATGAGAAATGCTGGTACTCACTTCCGGTAGCATGTTGATGAGCAAAAACTAGAAGTAGCATAGTGTTTTGGATTTGGGTTTCGCCGTCTGTGTGAGATAATACATCTTCGGCGTATTGCATGGCAGAGGCGTAGTAATGGATGGGAGATTTACTTGATGATGACCTTTTGGAATATGGCAAGCTTACTGCAAAAAGCATGAATAGTTGATATAGATCGTTTTTTCTTTGCAGATCTGAGCCTAAGGAAGAACGATTGTCGTACAAACGCTCGATTTGCTGATACGTCTGGGTTCTATTCATAAAAGGCGAAACCCTATGGAACCCTACTTCGAAGCTTAAGACGGATTATAAGTAAACCGGATTTACGAAGTTTCAAGTGGCAAATATGGAAAGCTCACTATGCGTCAACCAGATCGCAAGCCACTGAGAGGGGCGGCAGGTTGTCCTCATCGCTCAAGGAGATCTCAGTACTATCAGCTTGGGGCTGTAATTGGAAGCGAGTTTGGAACACAGATTGCGCTCCTTGAGAAAATTGTGTAGACAAAGCTGCGGCTACTAGGTGTCCAAGACTGAGCGTATATTAAATCATGATTTGTCAGTCTATACCATATTCACGCAGGGCGGAGTGTTACTCACCTAAAGATACTGCCATCGGCAAACTTTGAAGGTTCTGTAGGAGTGGATGAAGATCCAGCTATAGACTTCACATTTGGCGAACTACTCTGAGCTTGTGCTTCTGCGGGAGTTGAGAGAGCTGAGACGGAATCTGGCAACGATTGAGAATAAGGACTGCTGACTTGCTCTCGAAGACGGGCGGCTCGCATCTTCAGGTCTGCAATATATCTATAGAGTGCGATTACGGTCAAGGAAAAGTCAGTTTTTCCATATTCCCGGCATCATAATACTTGTACTACGAAAAAAAGCCGGCTCACCCTCTCTCATATTGCTCTCCAGATACGGGATCGATTTCGATGCATGGAGTATTCGCACGCTCACAGTTGGAACATACCCGAGCACTTTTGTCGCACTAGAAATTACCGCTGTCAGCTTAACAAACCGTCAACGAAGCAAGGGTGAAATAGATCGCGGGCCGGGTCTTTCTATCATCCGTTCATTTACCTTGAGCTTCTTCGCGCGACAGTGGGCGCATGCGCCAGAAAAGGGGGTTGACTGAGGCATTGGTTTAAGAATGTTGTAATGATATGAGGTCCTACGTTCATCTCCAGTGCAAACTCAATTCAACGGAAGTCCCTCTTCAATGAGGCATTGACGCTGATGTTTCTTCCACATTGGCCCCAATCTCCAACGTGCACGATGGTGGTGCAAGAAAGAACGTCCAGAGCTGCCGCTAACAGAAAATGGCGTTAGATATTGTCGGCTTGTAATTGTAGCGCCTCGCTCATGTGCCATCCAGCCATTTCTGCCCAAGGTTCTCTTCAGGACTTGGAAGAAGCTGAGAAGGATGCGCTCGTCGTGTTGCGCCAGGAATCTGAGTCTGAATAGCGGCGACGTTCAGCATCTTACGGCGAGATGGCCGAGTTGGTTATGGCGTCAGGTTAAGGCTACCTTAACAGCAATTCCTGGTGGAGCAATCCGCGTGGGTTCGAGTCCCACTCTCGTCAAGTTCTTCTTTTTTTGCATTTTTATACAGGGGGTCGTCTTCTTGGAATACTTGTCATTGTAGAAACACCATTTGCTCTCGGGTAGGCTGTCTTTTTGACTTCTTTTCGCTCATATTCTTGACTATCGTGGTGGCTGGCTGGCTGGCTGGCTGGCTGTGATGCCTCTATAGTTGACCCTAGCCACAGCCATAACACTAGCCGTAATCGCAACTGTCTATTTCTTTGCTCGGATTACCAAGATACTAGGCCTAGTGAGTAGGATTCTTATGGTAGAGTTCTCGGGATCATGTCCGCTTGTAAACTTGCGTCTGACGGACGACTCTCCGAGGCTTGCCTAAATAGGAAAACCTGGCGGAGAACGATCCGCCTTGTGTCGGATAGATCTAGAGCCTTGAACACCAGTGAGCAGAATTTGAGGAGTCCAAAAGCTTCTGAATGGCAATGATAACATCACCAAGTCTAGTATTATTAATATTTACGAGTTTGCATGTCCTGGAAACAGACAGAGGATAAAGTGCAGAAATCTTGATTCTCAGTAATATTGATAGACCATTCTGCGATATGTCCCTTCAGCGAAGAACAAGCGTAATTGGTTTAGTGGTAAAATTCTCCGTTGCCATCCGAGCAACGTCGGGGAGCCCTGGGTTCGATTCCCAGATTACGCATTGAACTTGCTTTTTGATCCTCTCTGATTTCTTTTCATTTTTTGCTTTCTTCATTTAGCCTGGATTTTATCTTCATTTGTAAACCTCTCTCTACTTCAGAAAGAAGGCTTATTTCACTCGATTTGGCGATTCAATCTCAGCCGGCTAGTGCCATATTTGATAGTCAATAGAATTGCTTAACTTTGAATGAGTATTTGTTCCCGGCTTGTTTCCTCTAATTTAAGAAACAAGCCGGTTAAGGAGAAAAATCTATGTCAACGCATTTCAGAGCGTCCCTGCAGAATTCATAGAGACTGCTTCCGTCAAGAAAGTCAATGCTTTCTCGAGAATTTGCATCGAGCGAGGTTATTTGCTTCAATACACCGCCCAAGAGTACGCTGTGAGAATGCAGCCCAGCGAATTTGGTCTTCATAACAGATAAAACCATCCCAGCCAGAGATACCAATTGTGAAATTTGGGTTACTCTTTGATCCCGAGGCATCCCATTGCTGAAAATGATGCCCAATAGCACCAGCTGGAATATGCTGTATCCGGCGATCCACGGCAGCGCGGGCCAGATATCAATTGAGCTCTGAAAGGATACTAGACAGTCGTAAACCAGTTTACTCTGTGCTGCAAACGGGGAAGCGGCCGAGAGTAATCTTCTAAGGCTCTGCGCAACGAGTTGTAGTTCAAACGCTCTTGGCAGATAAGATGTATTTTCTTCGCCACTCAATCTAGGTTGTAGTATGCGCTCTTCATAGCAGGACAGGTAGCCCGCGGCATCGTTTTTTGGACTGCTGCAAAGTTCGTATGCCCAACTGAACATCTCTAAAAGAGAAAGCTCTTTACTTCTCGATCCAGATGCGCGTATGGATGCCGGTGGAACGATATATGCCTCCCAATCGAAAGACATGTCGCGATTTTGTATGCCCATAGGCAGCCCCAATGCCGAGCTAATAGTACTGTAGTATGATGGTTAAACTTCTTGGTCTGTAATTGTACATGCTGGACGGATACACTTACAAATCAAGTACATAAGCCGCCTGAAACAGCGTTAACCCTTTTACTGGCGAGCTTCTCGCGGTTTCTGCTTCTGGTTGGAGTTGGTGATATCCCATGTCTATGCAAGCTTGTGTGGCAAGATCTATCAGATGCCATGAGTTGCCCGTGCTGGGATCAAAAAGCGAACAGATAGTGAACAAGAGGAGAATTTGCACTGTAGTAGCCGATTCGTCATAAGAATACAGAATGTCCAGGGATCGTAAGAAGTAATCGGCCGAGTTGTAAGTGTCAAAAGCAGCAAACGATTCGATAGGAAGGATTGCACCAATCGAGATAACGAGATACGATATGGTGCGTTCCCGAAGATCACTTTGAGTGCCGGTTGCTATTTTTCGGAGTGTATTTCGGATTGCATCTTCGGAAACAATAGGAAAGGTAGGGTGAATATAAGCGAAGTATTTGTTCGCATAAGAAATGGCTAGATCATAGTCCAAAGGTGTATTGGAGCTAGGCGGCCGAGAATATGATGCTAATAAGCTCTTCTTTTGGGTGAGATTCAACATTCCCCGAGGATCGCAGTTTTCTAGGCGGAGAGCCCTGCGTGCCATTTTATGCAAGCAATAGAGTTCTCCACGGTAAAGGGATACAGTCTCGACTTCTTTGAGAACATCCAAATCAACGCTGTCCAGAGACTGCTCTCTAGAAGAGATGAGAGTTTCGCAAGGCATGTGAGTTGGATTATTTTGCGGCTGTGAGGTACCAGGCGAGCGAGGCTCTACCACGGTTGTCTGTAGCCGCGATAGCTGAGCCTCTAGGCTTGCAATTTCTTTTTCGAGGCTTTGGACGGACCTGCGCAATATGTTTAGTAGACGAGTCGATGTTATATTGAGATGGAATGCTAACCCTTCTTGTGTATCCGCGCTTTTGATCACTTGCGTTACACAGTCTAGGTTTCGCCTTATGCAGAGACCGCAGCGAGGCGTCCGACGATCACACTTTCATAGATAGTTAGATTGAAGGGACAAACTAGGTATGATGATATTTGATACTTTTCTCTTTCTCTGCCTGCAATTCTGGCAGGCGAGTCCATTGCGCGGAGAACTACCAGTTTCGATCATTCCAACCATCGCCAGTTGTTTTCACCCAGGTTTGAGTGAGAATTGTGTTGTTTTGGAAAGATATTAAAACTCAAGCGCTTCGATTGCGATTATTTTTTTAATTGAAATCGATACATCATGAAGAAGACAGGTTTGGCTGTAAATGGTCTTTTTATGCTAAAGTTGGAACTACTACAGACTCTCGGATCCATGTCCGCCACTCTTAGCATTTAGCCTTGACTAAGCGGACTTGGATCCGAACCAGGTCAACTTACTTTGGATGGAATATTTTCTACATCCAACTTCTACTTGCCACGTTAGGACTTACAAACCTTGAACAGATTCTTGATTAAGATTTGTACCGCAACTGAATAACCAAAACGAATTATCAGTCCACGGTGGTGAGAGATCACGGTATGTATAGTGCAAGACGACAGAGGTACGTGCATCTAATAATCCGCTGCATATAACAACCCTCGTCCTCATTTAAACGTATATACAAAATTTTCTAATAGCTTGATGGCAACCTCGCTCTCAACCTAGCTCCATAATACCAAAGTATGCATATCGACGGTATCGTAATTCCAATCGATAGAAATGCCAGCAGACTGTTTCCCCATCCGTAACCCAGCGCCTTGTACATGCTATCAGAAAAGAGCGGGAACGCAAACGCCAGCAAACTCTTTAACAGCTGTGTTGCAGCAGATGCGGAGCTGACATGCTCATCATACGCATCCATAACGTAGGCGCGCAAAGTGGTACCAAAAACCTGCATTCCAAGTGACAACAAAACCGCTCCAATGTCCAGAACCAGCCAAAAGAGATGGTACTTTGCAGCCCAACCGTATAAAAGAAAGCCAATGGGAGTAAGAAGAGCGCTTGGCAACATGATTGGAATTCGTAATTCAGGCACTCGAGTGCTGCCGTCACGACTCTTCAATCTCGTAAAGAGGTAATCCATCAGCGGCCCACAGATCTGCGAACCAAGGATTTCGCCCAAGCAGATGGCAATGTAGTGCAAGCCAGAGATGGCGATAGATTCACCATATGCGTTGACGTATAGAGCAGAGAAACTAGACAGTATAAAGTACAGAAGGCCGTAATTGAGTCCTTCTAGAATAGCATCTATCTGAATAATGGAATGAAACATCAGCAGACGAACGGGGCGGGTCAAGCTGCGGCGAATCTTCCAGGCAGTAGAGCGACCGGATTCACGCTTCTCGATCTCGGAATAGTAACGAGAATCACCAGTCTCTTGACGCAGTTTCTCAGCTCGTCGACGCAGGAGGACAGGCGTGTAGCTTTCGTGAAACACCGTCAGCGACGACAACTCGAGAACAGCTTGGAATATCGCAGTCGACCAGAACATCCAGCGCCAGGTAGAGTACTGAACGATGAAACCGCCTACTATGGGCCCCACTGCAGCGCCGGTCAGTGGGATGAGAAGATACATACTCAGGGAACGTCCTCTCTTTTCTGGCGGCCACACATCGCCGAGCACGCCGTATGCCAAGCTGAAGACAGCACTGGCACCAAAGCCAGCCAGGAAACGAGCGGCAATTAGCAGCCCTTTTGAGTGGCCAAAGCCGCAGATGAGGTTCCAGGCCAGGAACCAGATATTCGTGACATGATATATGGATTTTCTGCCATATACTTCGGGTAGAGGACCAATGACCATTGGGCCAACGGCAGTCGCCAAAACGTACACTGAAAGAGCCATGGTCGATTCAATGGGCGTCATATCGAGTTCCTCGGCGATGGTTTCGATTGCTGGAGCCATCATCTGCGAGCAAGCATCGTTAGCAGCGTGCTTCAAAAAGACTTCTATGGGTCAGCAACACGCGCAACCTTACTGTTGAAACCATGATTCGGATGAAACCCGTGCTGGAGACTGCTGCGGTGACTCCCCATTTCACTTTGCTAGACCAATTCAAGGGATTCTCTGGGTCATCTGGGCCGAACACAACGAGAAATTCTTCGTTCCACGGCGTTTCGGCATTCTCAGCAGCGTCCTTGGTCTGACATTGAGCCGCCGCATCTGCGGCAGTCTTTTCCACATCGTCTTGGTTTTGGTGGATCGGCTGCGCGCTTAGAATCTGCATGACGGCGAGACTGGAGGCGAGTGGAGAGTTTTGGCGGAAATAGAAGTTGTTCTCGATGTTAGATGAAATTGTATGAATGTCTTGGCGGCGAATTGATGTATTTATCCATCTGCGAGCCCAAGGCAGCAGCCTTCGGAAACCGTTCGCCTGCCGAGCGGTCCAACATGATGATCTGTTGATTAGACTTGCACAGCTGCCGGCAGCGGCCAACAGATTTTACAGGGCTATTACGAAATGAGAAAATGCATAGCTAATGGAAAATGACTGCAGGAATCCACACGCCATCGGATCTGATAAGAGCCGTACCCGTATTTTGAGACACGAGATCACTCTTTGGACTGGGGTGGCTTAATCTAGCTTCTATCCTAGACTAGCTGTGATCGTTATTAGCCGGTTATTTGAATCCTACTGGTGCTAGGATTCAGTTCCTCTGCTGTGTGGTAACAATGTCTTGGGGTTGCTGACCTTGTCGTTTCAAAGCACCTAGGTTTACTGCTGAGGTAAAGCACAGGAATTTCTCCGCCTTAGCGAGTCTATCCATCTCGCCAACACTGGCATCAAACACTTGGAGACTGACAACCTCTTCACTAGAAGCTTACAATCTAATTGTAGACTTTCACAGACGCTGAAAGTTCATTCAAGTGGGACACGCCAACTACGCAAGAGCGTACGCCGCAATCCAGCGAACAAGGGGCTAATGTGGATCTTTTGAGTCATCGCAAGGGACTAACTTCTGGGGGTAATTAAGGGGCCGAATACACTTTGCTGATTGATAAGATGAATCTTATCAGATCCTACCGCCAATTCTCGGACTTTAGCCAGTCGCACCGTGATTAGGCGTGCCTCAACGGGATACATGCATTCACGCTTGCGCTTTTCAATTCATTTTTGAGCGTTTGACGGCTTCCGTAATTAACCGTTCTATAGTATTTCTGAGTTACCTGTCTCAATCTAGCTTCTGCTTTCTCTGTCATTAACCTATTGAACCCGGAAAGCGCTTTTAATCTTGAGTTTATGAGGTGTTCCCGAGTTTTGAATGCCGCGCGGCTTTTTGTAGTCAATGTCTGGAAAAGAGAAGGGCGGGGGAGGGTCGTGTCGTCAACATGGCTCGCGCGACGTTTAAGTGTTATATGGTTAGCTATCCTAGAGCGTGTATTGCTGCTGTTATCAGTCTTGTCAACGAGAATAATGGACCAGGCTCTAGCTATCTAAATCAGTGTAAGGGGAGTATGCTATCGATGGAAGACTATCTTTAACATTATGATCAACTGGAAAGCTAGAGTGATCATTAAAAGCAAAGGATAAATTTACCGGTGTACTAGATCATCTATACATACCTACTTTGACTTCCTTTTTCAATCGGTAAGACTGATGAATTTACGAGTTATTTAATGATAAGTATTCAATGATAATACCACACTGTGGTCCTATTCATGTGCTATATACATCTACATATACATATGCAACATCTGTCCTGCGACTTTTTTCGCCCAGCCAATATGGTTCATTTGCTGTATTAATACCAATTATCTGCTATTCACGTCATATTGAAGATCAAGAATTTACATTGTTGAGATACGTCGTAGCTGACGCGCAGCCATACTTGGCTTCTGATGGCCCAGAGCCTGATGTGTAAACAAGATTACATGTAGCAGAGGCTGGTGGATAAGGTCGCTTGGATCCTAGGAGGCAGATTGATGGCTAGGATTGACTGGCCGTGAAACGGGACTCAAATTTTACACTGGTAGGCTCGATAGTAGCTAGATTTGTTGGCGTTGAATTAAAGCATTCATCATCTCGCACGCTCGTATGAGGCTGCTATTGTCCTGCTGATTGAGCTTGACGCGAATATCATAGAAGGACTTAAAGGGTATAATCCAGTCTTTAAGTATTTGTGCGTGTTCTGTCAAACGCTCAAGGTAAGCTGCCCTAATATTATAGAGGTTTACTGGGAAATTTCGCTGGAATCATCTATCCATGATTCTGCAAGAAGCTGCATGTCGCTAAGCTCTTGGGTACCCATGCTTGAAACATTGTTGTTAACCGACATCGTGCGTTGTTGCTGATTAATGAGCGGCTGGCCTTGCATTGTTAAGTTTGCCCCATCCCAGCCAAAAGAATTTATAAGCCTATCGTCCCTCCTTTGATACATGTCGTTCCATGTTTGGTGAAACTCTGTGATATCGTTAAATATTTGCTGGTAAACAATGCGCCCAGGAACTGGCTCAGGTTCTTCATCGCACTAAATTATATCAACATACAGTTAAATCTTAGACATGAAAAGAAAGGGGCAAACTGCTTTCAATTAAATCGTGGGAATCTTACAGTAGATGATTGATCTATGCCGGAGACAGAGTTGGATCCCTGGTGCGGAGATTGTTGTCGGGGTGTTTGAGGGAATGAGTGACTCTCTTTGTCTTTGAGTAGCATAAACTGAAAGATTGGATCTTTCTCAGATATTTGCTGCAAATGTTGAAGCGTGGGCTTGTTGGATATCCAATCATTCACCCAGGAGTTCCACGTATCTGTATGCTTAGCATCTAAATCGTAAGGAGCGTCGTTCACAAAATCCGTCTCTTCCGTTTCAGACAGCTTCGATAATACAGTTTGTTCATTCTTCTTATCTGCCGATGAACCTTTGCCAGTCGACAGATCCTCAGTTGTCCTCACGCTTCGCAACTGTGAGCCATCACAGCCATCTCGTTCGCTCTCAACATCATCTTCCATGTCATCCTCGTATGGTGGAAGAGACTTAAGGGCAAGCGATCTCAAATGGCCAGTTATATGATTCTCTAAGCGGCCATCAACCTCAACCTCGCTTTTTCCGCATAAAGGACATGATGTGAACAGCTTTGTGGGTTTGCGAGCGTTCCTATTAGCTAATATAAGAAGCTTCTTTTCTCCCAAGTTGGAGTTGTGAGCTTCTCGCATGTGTTGCATATAGTCCTCGCGAGTCAGAAACAGATCCAGTTCACGGTGGGACGGGCAACGCCAGCGCTGATTGTGTTGGTGCATGTGGCTAAGCCATTTTTCGCTGTGCTTATAGAGCTCATCTGCATCATTGCATTCTTCAGAAAGACATATGTAGGGATCTAGATCATTTCTGACATGTTTTCTTCAAGGCTAGTCAGCAAACTGTCCGGTCAAGGAAAGCCTCGTGGGGTGCATGCAGTGTTGAGCTATACTAAATAGTTGCGCCAACTTACCGCCATTTTGGGTGATCGAATACCTCTATAGCTGGAAGAGCTTCAAGGCAATATGGGCAAGTTATCTCTCCTAAGGCTTGAATATCTGCCTCCATGATGGCTTCAAGTTCAAGATCTTTCTCTGCAATGGTTCGCGAATCTTGTTCATCAAAGCGAAAAATTTCTCTCGAATACCCGTCGGGGTATGCCTTGTCAAATTTGTCGAGCATAGAATTGTGGGTAGCTAATCTCTCCATTTTAAGTTGTTCGTATTTTCGTTTAGCAGCGGCCCCTGGAGCAATTGGGAAATCAAGAGTTTCATGGTCGCTCAGAGCTATCGTCATGGCTGAACCAACTGACGGGCTTGTAGCAGCTAGTTTAAAGTTATCGGGTTGTAGAGTGGTCGCACTCTGAATCTCGGATGATGCGATCACAGGCTCAGCTGCTCTACTCTTCTGTTTGTTTTGTTGTAATGTATCTATTTGGGCTGAAGAGATTGGTGGCCGAGGCTTTGGCGCCGTGTGTGAGACATTGAGGTCTGCATTGAGCAACTTAGTCGCAGCTTCTTGGCGATATCTCCAATAGAGAATTCGTTTTCGCCGAAAAATCATCGCCTCAGCGAGCCTTTGTTGGATAGTGTCGCTAGCTCTGGGAAACTTGTCGTTGATATGATGCTTAAAAATACCGAGTAGCGTGCGTTCAATGTCTTTATCTTCATCTTCAATCTGAAAACTCTTCATCTTCATCTTCAACGCTGTATCCTCCTTGCTAGCTCTTCGAATCACGTTTGACATTTTGTTAAGAAGACTGATTTCCGACCCGATGTCATTATAACTTCCTTGCAGTGCTTTAGTTGGTATCGAGACATCCGATTCTGGATTTTTGCCATGACCATCCATAATATGGGAACCTATTAAGGCAGTTAGAGTAGAAAAAGCAAAGCCCGAGATATTGAAGCTTACATTTTCGAATGCGGTGATTTAATGAATTTAGCAAGCCTATGGCAACACTCTGTACTTCGGGAGCGTACCGCAGCCGATGATCCATGGATGCTCGTCCAGGAGCGAAGACGCCCATACCACTTGTCCAGGTAGAAAACCTCGCTACTTGATCCTCTACCCTCGAGAACTCCCGGGGATGGATAGCCGATGCTTGTGCGAGGCACGTCGCAAATGACTCTAGACATTGGCGAGAAGCAGCGGCAATAGTTATCTCGACTAATTCTGCAATCATATCGATGTCTGTCATGGCTGAAGGAAATGCTAATGATCGGGCGATGGAATGATTCAATATACGTAGGTTGCCCTCCGAAACAATACGAAGCATCTATGTTGTATCGACCTCGTTATATCACTCATCGAAGTATCCGAATCGAGCCGGGCTGAGAGGCTCGAATAAACCCCTCCGTAGCATCTGTGGTTGGTACAACTGCTACTGGCGTTAGTAGGTAGTCTATCTAAGATCACCGTATTGCATGTACTCTTCATGCCAATGAGACGGCTATGCCTCGCTTAATTCATATGCATGCATACGTGAACAAATCCCCGCTTCAGTTCTGCACCGTTCACGCTGTAGGAGCAATGAGCTCATCTTTCGTGTTCGCAATACCAACTCGATTTTATAAAGTCCAGAGCCTCTCGAATTTTTTTCAGGTGTATATCAATATATATGTATACCAATACCCTCACACGCGATATGCGAGAGCTATCCTTGTGCTCTCCGCCAAAAGATTGCAATGAAGATGGGCAAGAGTCGGACTTGCTTATGACAACGTTTCGAACCATTCATCAAATTGCAAAATTAGTTCGAAAATTGGAAATTGACGAGGAAGAAAGGATATTTTATAGCCACCTTAGCCTCCATTGCATAAGGCTCCAAGAATGCATAACTTGCGCGTCTCAAACTTCATCCCGAGTGGACAAAAACTTGATCAGTATCGCTCTGTGTCAGCTCAGTTCATTGATCTCCGCGACGGGCTCTCAGGAAGCGTCATCTAATACAACGATAGTTCGGCTGAACGTGTTCAATGCTCAATGGAATAAAACGCGGGAACAAGACTATAACGAGAAGATCGACTTCATCAGAAGATGGCTGAAACTTGGTTTAACCAAGGAGCATCTTAATTGCATCAACAACGTTTTGGAAGAGTGCGCAGACAAGTTGGAAAAACAGCAGCCGGACAGGATTTTGGTAAAATCTGACGTTGAAATCGCCAGAGACCATAATGGGCCATCTTATGGTGTTTGGAAAACAGCCCAGGCACTCTTTGACGCGTTGCTGCAATGCGAAAGATGTTCTTGCTCAGAACAACATGAATTCAAAGCCAAATTGGAACTGGGAACCTATCGGAAAGCCATTGAATCCGTACAAGAGATGAAGGTCCCTAGACATGTTCGGCGACGAGTTCTTCATAAGGATAGTAGTGCGACTGGTGCACTCGACTTCGGCATGTTTCTTTCTACGGAGCGCGATTGGCATGAAATTCGAGTCCAGACTGCCAAGGAGAGAGTTGTCGAGTTCGCTGTAGATGGCCAAGTGGCACCTTCTTACGATACAACAAGACGGGTGAAGAAGCTCTGCAAGTCAATCAACAGCACAAGATTAAAGCCATGGCATCGCTTCGTGCTTAAACTTACAAGCGGCCAACTTTATCATGAGGGAATGGAAGGAAGCAACTTTTGTATTGACCAAGCTACTGAACCAATTTCCTTACTAAGATGTTTTGAAGAGAGACACGATGTCTTTACCGAGAAGACCAAGCGCCTTCTTTCTCTCATTATCGGCTATGCTGTGCTTCACTTGAGTGGTACCTCTTGGCTTCGGTCTACCTGGGGCTCCCGAGATATTAAATTCTTTCAGACAACATCCCAAAAGACTCCCTTACGACCATTCATACAAGTTCATTTAACCAAAGCTAATGAAACTCCCGACGTTGAAATCGATAATGAGCCTGATGATGACGCTGGATTCGAGGACTTCAATTCAGGACACCGCTGTACAGCGCTTATTGCTTTGGCAGTAGTATTGATAGAGATATATTTTGCGAAGTCTTTCCATAAGCTAGCGCAGATGAAGGGAATTCCACTTGAGAGCCTTGACAACAATATCACGCTCATTGACGTTGATCAAGTTTTTGGTTCAAATGAAACCGAGATGGAAGGATGGCGATCTGAGATCCCTGAAGACTCTTATTTGCTCACTGCAATAGACAACTGCTTGAACCCAGAACTTTGGGAGGACGATGAAGGCAACGCCTTTGACAACCCAATGCTCAAGTCTCGAATTTACGATGATATTGTTCGGCCCCTGGAGCTACATCTAACAACCGGCTTCAGTAAAATACATATAGATGACGTTGACAACTACGCAAGGGGACTCGATTTTGGTGGATGGGGCCAGCCAATAGCGGATCATAACCTACATGGCATCACGGCTGCTTCACCTATCACAGCTTCCTTGACTACAACATCACTCCCACCTGTATACACTCCATCGCCCGCGCTTACACTGAATGCTTCAAACCAAGTCGATGCTCGATTTATCATGCCTGATCTTCAGAGACTTGAACCAAATTCCAATGCAAACGCTTTGCTTTCGCTTTCCTATCTTACAACTAGTCTGGATTCAATCTCGCGACCTGAAGCAAGTATTTACAAAAATCACCACTTTTTTGACGATGAGACAGGCGATGAGGAGAAATCGATTAGGAAGTACATCATCTCTTCTCTTCTATCACTCTAGCTGCAATCTTATAGTTATGGCATCGTGTTTTGCAGGAGATTTCCTAGCTGACCTCCCTTTAGAAATAGGGATTATCTGAGTTGGAGATCCGAGTATTTGAAAGTCTACGACAAATTCATCACGGCGTATCTTACGAGCCAGCCTCTAAAGCCTGTGAAAATTGCAATTTTAGATACAGGCATTGAGCGCGGGCATGATGCCTTTGAAGCTCGCGAAGAAGCTATCAAAGCGAGACTGAACTATTACAACGAATCTCAAAGAAGCATACCGGATCTAAATGGGCACGGCACTTTCACTGCCAGCTTGATACTTGATTATGCCCCTGATGCAGAGCTCTACATTATCAAAATTGCTGAAAAAAATGCCAGGCCTAATGCTGAAACTGTGGCCAAGGTAAGTTGATATGCAGCAATACTTTCGCCGGCAAAAACGACCAGAAACTGACATACACAGGCTATCGATCACGCGGTCGACAAATGGGGTGTAGATATTATTTCGATGTCTTTCGGGTGGCCTTCATCTGACTTTGATGGCTACGGCTTCCTCGAAAGCGCTATCCATAGGGCTTATGGCAAGAAAGTCCTCCTTTTCGCTGCCGCCTCAAATAGCGGCGGTCGACTTGGTCGCGCATATCCCGCAAGCAGTTCTCAGGTCATATGTGTTCACTCAACTGATGTTTTAGGAAATGCTTCTGCCTTTAGTCCAACTGCTCAACTTTATACTTTGAACCTTGCAACTATTGGAGAGTCGATAGAATCAGCATGGCCAACCTTCCTTTGTAGTGATAAGTCAACTCCACCGAATTACGTCAAGTCTCGCTCGGGGACATCTTACGCAACGCCTATTATGGCAGGGATTGCAGCATTCCTGTTACAGTATGCAAGAATACATTTGCCGACAGAAGAGGCGCTGAAATTCAAGAACAAGGAGAATATGGAGGCATTGCTCAAAAGATGCGCCGAGAGAGGGCCTAATTACGCTATGAGGGATGGGTATTTTTATGTCGAGCTAAGTTTGAATCGGCACAACTTATTCGGCGGGAGATTGGAAGATATCAGCTACGAGATATCGAAAACATTACAAAAGTAATGAGTAATGTATTTTTTGTATATATTATGAAAGAAGAAGAAAGCACAAAGTCATTCTACGTAAATAACACACAATGCAATTTGGACTCAATGTCCCTTCAATTGACGAACTAAGCTCCAGAATTATCGTGCCTCTGAAGAGCACAAGTCACAACATCATCTCCCTCCGTCAACTCTTCTGTGTAGTATCCTTCACCTTCCGCATCCGGATGTTCGACCTTAAGAATAGACAGCGGTGGGCCTTGAATTTCTCGCAGCTCTGCATTGTCGCCAAACATAGCTCCTCTTCGGTAATCTTCTTCGCTAATGACCTGACCCGTTGCCTTGCCCACGAGAACTTTACTGACCCGGAATGCAAACAAAAAGTTATCACTGCTCTCCCACTCAGTAACGGTCTTGGCTGCGGTTCCGCTCTCAGTGTTAGATCCACTGAGTTTGATAGGGCCAATTTGTGGTATTGTGCTATCAATTTGGACGACGGGAGAGTTCCGGACAAAATGAGACGTCATCATGCTGGCCTCATCGCCAAAGACTATTTTCAAGCCGGTGATGATGAAGACTGGCTTACGATAACGGGACATTTCAAGGAAGCGGCGTACGTTGTCGTTCTCAACGCATGCTTGAACATATGGCAGCGTTGGGACGAATTGCTTCGTTTCAATAACTTTGAAAGAGAATATTCTCTGATCACTGATGTAGGTAATTGTTAGCAACACTCCGAGTATCAGAAGATTAACATATAGCATCCTATATCGTCACAATATATATGTATATGTATAGATATATATATACGCACCTAGTCTGTCGACCTACACTCACTTGAACGTCAAGGCCCAAGATGTTAAAGAACTTGACTAAAATAGAGAAATTTTCGTTCTGCGCTTCATCTCTGGTGTGCTTGACGTTCGTTTTTTTCGTTGAGAAGACATCAGAGTCTGTAGGCGGGACACAGTGAAGTGGCCGCTCAGGCTTTTTGACAGATGTAATCACATTGCCCAGTTTGATGGGACCGTCAGGTGGATAATCCCAGGTTGGAGCATAGAAAAATAAGTTCTGATTATTTGCCATCTCAGAGACTGAATTCACGTGTCGGTGGCTAGTAAATTGACAATAGTATACATGATAGATTCAGGCTGCGAATTAACGCCTAATACACGTGTAACATGGCATTGGTATAGCCAATGAAATCGATCTTTGAAATAGCGAGGTACGGCTCTGCCAGCACATGCGACGGTGGATAAGTTCATGTATACTACCTTGTGTAGGCTCCAAGGAAGTGGCTGCTTTGTGAACTTTGGAAAAGAGAGAAAAAAACGAAAAGATCGATACCAATATTTAGAAAACTACAATAGGTATTGTGGATGTATAAGAAGAAGCTAATCATGTGTGCTCTCTGAAAGCCATAAGGCCAAGTGCAAAGCTAGCTACATGTAAGTAGTGCAAACCTGAGATAAGCGGCATGCTACCTTGATAGCTAGTCAGAGTAGAATAACATAAATACTATCGATAAAGTATTTACTAAATCATCTCTCATTTGTTCCTGTTGCATGTACATTTCCATTAAGCCCAGCCGTTTTATTACGGCATTTCACCTTTGTCATTTCAGGCATACCTAAACTCTAAACGTTAGTGTTCCACAGTGGTATGTTAGCACCAAGCTTGCTTAAGTACCTATGGCGAGACAGTCATGATCCACATGTCGATAAGTTCCTAGTAAGGTAATTTCCATAACACTGACCTTGATTGGCATATACAGCCCAGCAATGCTTCCACCCACTGGCTGGCAAACCTGCGTCCCTGAACAGCTGCTGTCTGAGCAACTCGGGAGCATCAATGGTTAGTACAGCTTGATCGGCTGTCCTTTAGAAAGCCAATGAGTAATGATAGATTCATGTACAACCCGAGCGCAAAGCAGATGGACTTCGGCGTGTATAGACAAAAAATGGAAACAATGGAAACAATAGAAACATAAACAAACAGAGATACTCGCTATATGTTCATACGCGTATCGCAATTCCGCCCACAAAATTTGGCTATAAAATAGCAAAGGTATACAAGATGAATATCGTCAAGAACAATTCAAGAAAACCGGTTCCTTAGCTCAGTGGTTTAGAGCGAGAGATTGCAGTCTTGCGCAGTTATCTCTAGGTCGCGTGTTCGATTCACGCAGGAACCTCACATTCAATTTTTTGCTTTTTCCAACTCGCACCCCCCCTTTTTTTTGTCCTTCCCAACAAATAGTTCATTCATCAAACAGATTTGACGTTGATGACTTCAACGGCTTTTCAGCTTAGCGAATGATTCTGTGTAGTCAGCGTGGCAGATAACGGTCAAAGTTTAAAAACAGAGTAGCGGCGTGGCGGCCAGCCCAACCACTGACTACATGCCCTGTACTTGGTGTCTTATCTCTGACTATATTACTGTTGAGCTTTGATAAACCGCTTAATTTGCCCCAATAGTTGGCTTTGCCCCGGCCAGAGAACCTGCTCCAAGGAGTAGACTTAAATGATATGTTATACATCATGATATTCAGGTTGTATGATAGCTGCTGTACAGACAGAGAAGCCGTAGGAGATAGTAGCGGAATACTGCTCTCGATACTTAGACAAGCAGCTGGATCTTGTAAGCTCAACCGGAGTGTAGGTGGATTTATTTGATAGGAATGCGTGGTCAATGCAGTGCGTCTCATGCAAATTCCATGCTAAAGCATCGTATACTGGCAACTTTGTTGATAAAAGTTGATAACGAGAGAGGTTCGATTAAAGAGACATGTGACAGAGGATTGATACGTGTATTCGGTATCCTGCATGCAGCTTGCTTAGAGGGCTGAGAGCTCAAAACAACGCCCTTATCTCTCCGACTGATTTGATCGTGCAGTGTAGAAGCCCAGTGGTACTCACTAAATGTTCGCCTCTACGTCTTTTGGGTCAGGAACGTGTATCAGCACACGTGCGGCTACGAATTCGTACTTCGTTGACGTCGATGTTGCCCTGGAATATCGGGTGCGGCATTCCAGCGGGTGGGCTGAGACGTGCTGAGGCCACAGTAAGTTCAGGCGGCGCTGCTGCCGCTGCAGCTCTGCGCTACAGCCGTTGAATGCGCTGCGCTACAGGCAAGCAGCACCCTGGCAAGCGCAGGTTTGTCCGCTATTTGTCCGCCCTACACCCAAGAGGTGGAGAAGAGCCAGCGCCAGCATCGCTAATTTTCCGGGCTGAGCAATGTACGTAGTAGACACACCTAGTGACGTTACCCCTCCATCTCAACCACAGCCTGCTCTGCTGCTCCTCCATGCATGGCCAAACCCAGTCCAGCCCTCCACTTTGGCTGTTAAAACGTCCACGCGGTTCTCCACGTCCGGCATTGATTGACAAGGCGCCTGCGAAAAATAAACTCTGGGCAAAAACTCCATCTTACTGCCCGTATCTTTAAACAGCACGACACCCGCACCGCCAGAGCGCGCCGCTGCCCACCATGGCTCCTCGCGGCTTCGAGGACGAGGAGCTGACCATCTCCATGTCGTCGACCCACGTCCGGCGACACCAGCCGCCGCCTCAGCAGGAACAGGTCGCGATGCCGCCCAAGAACGCCGCGGAGCAGCCGCCGCAGGAGAAAAAGTCCAGGTCTGAGCAGCGTATCGGCGCCTACAAAGTCATTCGCACGCTGGGCGAGGGATCCTTCGGCAAGGTTCGCCTGGCCATCCACAATGGCACCGGCCAGCAGGTCGCCCTCAAGATCATCGCCAGAAAGAAGCTCATCAGCCGGGACATGGCCGGCCGAGTCGAGCGCGAGATTGAGTATCTCCAGCTGTTGCGGCACCCGCACATCATCAAGCTGTACGTACTTTGCTCGCTCAATTCCCCCT
This sequence comes from Trichoderma gamsii, assembly GCF_001481775.2. Classification (NCBI taxonomy): domain Eukaryota; kingdom Fungi; phylum Ascomycota; class Sordariomycetes; order Hypocreales; family Hypocreaceae; genus Trichoderma; species Trichoderma gamsii. Next base: position 235,765 of record NW_020171340.1, read on the forward strand.
GCTTGTTGATGTCTTACTTATCTGCGAGCCGAACAGCTATACCGTCATCAAGACGCCGACCGAGATCATCATGGTCCTCGAGTACGCCGGCGGCGAGCTCTTCGACTACATCGTCCAGAACGGCCGTATGAAGGAGGCTGAGGCTCGGCGTTTCTTCCAGCAGATGATTTGCGCTGTCGAGTACTGTCATCGCCACAAGATTGTCCACCGAGATCTGAAGCCTGAAAACTTGCTGCTGGATGAGAATCTCAATGTCAAGATTGCCGACTTCGGTCTAAGCAATATCATGACTGACGGCAACTTTCTCAAGACGAGCTGCGGCAGTCCCAACTATGCGGCTCCCGAGGTTATTGGCGGGAAACTCTACGCCGGCCCAGAAGTCGACGTGTGGAGCTGCGGTGTTATCCTCTACGTCCTTCTTGTTGGTCGATTGCCCTTTGACGATGAGCACATCCCTAGCCTCTTTGCCAAGATTGCCAGAGGCACGTATAGCATGCCCCAATGGATGCCGCCCGGTGCAGCAACCTTGATCAAAGGCATGCTGGTTGTCAACCCGGTCCAGCGCATAACTATCGACGAGATCCGGGCTGATCCGTGGTTCAACACTGAACTGCCGCCCTACCTACAGCCACCCGTAGAAGAATTCTTCCACACTGGTGTTGATCCTAACAAGGCAATCAAAAAGAGCGATATTGCGCCGAATGCCCCGGAAAAGGTCCAGGAGAAGCTGCACAATGAGGTTACGGAAAAGATTAGCAAGACCATGGGTTATGGCAAAGACGATGTTGAGGAGGCTCTCCAATCCGAAGAGCCTTCCGCCATCAAGGACGCGTATATGATTGTCCGAGAAAACAAGCTTATGCTGTCAAGTAGTAAGACTCCATTTCCCTCCTAACTCTACCAGGTTGTGTATAGGCCAACTCCCGCCAAGACAAATACTGACTGCCTCCCAGATCCAGAATCTGGCCTTGCTGGTGAGGAAGGCAGCAGCCCTATGATGAGCATATCGTCTGCGCGATCTGCCATCTCACCGGGAGGTGCCTCTCCGCGTCCCTATGTCAACAAAGTTGGTATCCTACCCAGCAGTCTCCCGGCCTATCACAAAGACTACATGGAGAGGGAAAAGAGTGGTGTTAACCACGATCTTCCCCCTCCCCTGGCCATTAATGACGAGGTGACTGGTACCCGTACAGAAGCCGAAAAGGAAGAGGCAGCACGGCGTCTAAACCCTCACGCACGCTCTACTGTACGGCTGGACGAATCTAGCAAACGCCCACAAGGCATGACGCCGATCAATACGCCAGCCAAAAAATCCAAGCCTGTGCGCTGGCAATTCGGTATCCGATCTCGTAATGCGCCCTGGGAGGCTCTTCTATGTATTCACAAAGCATTGTATAAACTTGGCGCATCTCATCTTCGCGATGAAGGCTATAATGAGTTGCATGGCATACGAAACGAAGACCCTGCGAACGACACAGAAAGCTCCGCCAGCGGCGCTCCTTTAGAGCGCGAGTCTAAAGATGGCGTTATTGACCCGACCAAGTTATACAAACTGCCCGCTGACCCATGGCATATCCAAGTCAGGTGGCCATCATCAGGTAAATCTGCTTCAAAATTCAGTCTGTCTTGTCAAAGTATATGTTGGGCTAACGATTCTTGAACCAAATGAATAGAATTACAACGACAAGCAGAGCAGCGCAAGGAAGCTGAACCGGAAGCTGGATCCAAGAGCGGCTCTCTGGACAGCTTTCATGTCTACTCTCCGAAGGATCCGGCGTCACGGAAGGACTTTGTCGCTCTGCATATGGATATTCAGATCTATACGATGGAGCAGGGAGTCTTCCTTGTAGACTTCAAATGCTCTGGCTACGAAACCCAGGACGGATACCTGCTCGAAGAGAAGGAGGTTACCAGTCCTTTCCCGTTCCTGGATCGGGCAGCGCAACTGATTATGCAGCTGGCAGATGCTGACTAGGTGTCGGAGCCGCGTTGAGATTTGCCTGACCAGTGACTAGCTGGACTTCTCTTTGGCTGGTTCATATTCCAGAATGGAGCAAAGCATAAAGGACCAAGCCTAGCTATATGCCATCATTGCCTTTCCATGTCATTTCCAGGCATTTTATGGCCTGTTCTTATCTCCTATAGAGGAATTCGAACTGGGGTCTGGCTCATTGCTGCATTGTCTTTTCATTCTTCTCCTCAGCGGCCTCTTCTTCATTTCCCCCCCTTTTTTGTTTATCGTTATTTAATTGTCATCGCCTGGAAATACTTGGGCGGGCGTAATTGGTTTAGATTCGGTGTGCAATATTACTGCTTTGTTGAAAAGCGCAATGTGGACGGGTAAGGACGGGAGCATCCATTGGCTAGGCGGGATTAGCGTTTGGTGTCGACGACGATGGCAACGTTGATTGCCAATGACATGACAACTCGCTTGTTGTTTAGTTTTCTTTTAGCTAATGGGATTTTCGAATTCGCAGGACTAGTATGGAACACAGGTACATGTTTTAATGTTAAGAAAGAAATTTTGCATTACTTTGTTTTCGAACTGTGATTTTGTATTTGAATTTATAGGCATGCCTTTTCGACAAGCTTTGAATATACAAGCTTTGCGTATACAAAACAAGCCCAAGCAATGGTAGCTTTTCATTCCAATCAAGCAGCGTTACGTATTCTCAAAGAAACAGATATCCAGATTGCTCCTGTCCTCATGCTCGTAAACAGGGTATAAAAATTGGCCAAGACAGGGGAAGAATATGAATGGAGAAGAGGGAATGCCCTTTCTCTAATGGAACTGATCCTCAGTCACACCCTTACCCATAGCTGCCGTCGAGCTGACGCCGCCGGTAACCATCTTTTGCAGCTCATCGACATAAGTGGCGCCACTCCACTTCTGGTGCTTGACCACATCGACGCCCTGTTCCATCTCAGGCTCCTGAACAAGCTCGCCGTACGCGCGCATACCGTGAGAGGCATATGCGCGGGCAAACTGGTCACTGATAAGAGCAGTTGTGTGTAAGCCAGCAAGCGTGATGAACTGCCAACAGTAGCCCAGCTGAGCAAGTCGGCGAATGTAAGTCTCTTGCTCCTCACGAGGCATGGCAGTTTTCCAGTTGAATGAGGGGGAGAGGTTGTATGCAAGCCTATGTCATACAGTCATTAGCATGAAGCTCAAGAAAGACCAAAGATCCAATTCAGTGGAGCGAAACTTACTTCTTCTCTGGCCAGACGGCGTGGACACCATCGGCAAACTCCTTGGCCTGAGCAAAGTCGGGCAATTTACTCTCCATCCAGACGGCATCACAGAACGGGCCGTAAGCAATAGCACGGTTAATGGCACAGTCACAGCCACCCTTCAAGCGGTAATAGCCTTCTCGTGTTCGGGGAGCTTCCCAATCAAAGAAAACGTCTTTTCCCAGGATACTCTTGGCGAGAGCACGAGCCTCAGCGTTACTCTTACCCTTAGAGCGAGCAAGATAATCACTCTTGATCTTGTCAGCATTGGAAGAAGATCCAATAGCAGCAATGACAGCGTCGTCAAATCGTTTTAAGCCAGCAGCGGCAATCCATTCATCTTCAATGCGCTGGAGCTCATCACCAGACTTTCCGCTCTGCTCAGCGGCAATCATAAGGTCGTTCAGAGGTTGTAGACTGGGGTTGGTAGAGCCAAGGATGAAAGAATGATCGCGAGGGTCAATTGTAGTGGTGATGAGTGTCGCAGCTTCGGCGTCGGTACGAGCAACAGCGATCAGGTCAGAGCCCATTATATCAGCTTGCGCACGGATGGCAACAAGGCGGTTGATGTGCTCGCTGATTGGTACAAGGACCTTGCCAGCCATGTGTCCGCACTTCTTGGTACCAGGAGCCTGATCTTCGATATGGATACCAGCAGCACCCTTCTCGACGAATAGCTTGGTAAGTTTCATAACAGCAGTCAGACCACCGTGGCCGGTATCTGCATCTGCAATGATGGGTCGAAGATAGTCGATATTGGCGAGCTTGGCACGCTGAGCCTTTGGTACGCTCAAGCGCTCTTGGCGCTGTTTTCGATCATGGAAAAGCTGGGCAGTAAAGAGGTGGCCGACTTTGTTGGGTACGGTGGTCTAGAGAGACGGATATTAGTCAAGGCAGAGTCTTGTGTAAGTGTAGAGAATCCCGTCTTACATAAGGGTAATCTGCCAGATCGGGGCCCGGCTCGTCCGACGCAGAAGCAGTTGAAGATGATTGCCAACCGGAGACGTAGACTGTGTCGAGATACTTGGCCATCTGAGTGACCATTGTAGGCTCCAAGCAGCCATAAGTGTAGCTAGCATCCTTGTTCTATTTCATGCTGTTAGTCGCTGCCTTGCAAGTACAGACGCTCGATCGTATCCAGAAAACATTGTGTATGACTCACCTGGAAGCGGTTCTCCATGATGTTCCATAGCTTCTTGGCCTGAGCATTGCTGGGATACTCAATCTTCAGGTGGCCTCGCTTGGAAACAATCTGTTCCGCAGTGAAGGGACGTTTTGTGTGTCTCCATCTTGAATCGCGCCACCAGTCCTTGACCTGCTGGACCTCTTTTTGAAAAAGGTCGTCTTCAATGTCCGGGTTTACAGCCGGCGTGACCATGTTGTTGGAAGCCATGATGTAAGAATGTAAGATGTAAGTGAGAGATGCTTTGTTAGACAATACAATAGACTGGCCACATCAATTGGATACAAAGTCGTATAATTGACTATCACACTACTAAGTCATTCGAAGGAAAGAGGAAAGATGAAGAAGGAAAAGGCGGGAGGAGAAGAATAAAAAGAAGTCAGAGTTTAAAATGCCACAGGAGGCCGAGTCACAGGCTTCGAAACAAGCCATGCCGCCGCTCACCCACGCGACGCATAGGAGGGCGGCATCCAGCCATGGCTCCGAATCAGCCACAGCAGCTGCCTCGCCTTTTCCCCATTTGCACCTCGGAACTTGGAGAGCGGCCCTCTTTACTCATTGCTCTGAGCGCCGGAATGGCCCGACACTCAGCATGGCCCAGCCACTTAGACGAGGCATAGGGAGCCCTTCAAGCTCGGCAGGGTCACTATTGAGTCGAACCTAAGCCTGTGGCAGCCATACACACACACGGGGCGGGCCAAGACGCCCCTGCAGCTGATACTGCGTGACGTGACCGAGCTTCAACTGCGAAAAGCCACCGCGAAGTCCAGAATCCCAGATGCGGCGCGGCTCCAGCTCGGCTCAAGGGGAGCTTGGATGGGCGACAGGTTGACGCAGTGGGTTAGCCGCCATTGGCCGAGATGCCGACGAGGTCAGCCGTTGGCCCCGCGTCGCACTGAACACTGACGGGACGGCCTCCATGTCTCCGTATCCTTTTTTGGTGGATGATTCAAGATGAAGATGTCGTGGTGGAAGTTGTTCAGCAGAAAAGAAAAAGAGACTGTACCCCTAATTATTACTACTTTCCATCTTTACTGCTCTTCGTTATCTTCCCTCCTCTCCTTCCTCATCTCTTCCCTTCCTTTTTTCACAGCCCTCGTGCCTTCCATGGATCTTACATCGATCAAGTACGTACCTTTTTAGTGGCAAACTCTCTCTCCGCATCAGCTCTCGAATCGGCAATGCAGCAACTCAAAAGAATCCACTTTTCCCCACCACTATGCCTTCCTCCTGTACTTTCCCCCGGCCCCGGTGCACCGGAGCTCTTTTGCATGTGAAGTGACGCATTTTCGATGTTCCTATACATTTCCCTGAATCAACAGGTAGGCGAAAACGACTACTAACTGTTTACTAAAAATTGTATGAATTAGCTGCACGTGTTGAAACAAATAAACAAAAAATAAAAGCCAAACGGCCTTTAGTCTGTCAAAGCAATACAGGACCGATTTTACGGGCAAGAATCCCACAGGAAGTGTTCAATTTCCTGGCACTCCAATTGTGTCGAACACGATAATCCGCCTACGAATGAATATCGGAATAGACTCGGTAAAAGGATCAGCCGTAATCAATATCGTAATATGGCCTAGCCCTGCGCCGGAAGCCAACATATAGCATATCCATACCATTGTTACAGATAGCTATTGATGACTCCTACTTCCGTTAACTATAGGCTCGGTACTCGTCCGTCTTACTGTACCAGTAGTGCCTACTGTACATATTTCACAATCACATGGAATTACATCTCCACGGGAGTAGATGAACCGACGTGCAGCCTACACCACCATCTTTGCATGGCAATTTAGTGGCCACCACTGACTTACCATTCAGCCATTTCATCTAAGCACGCTATCTGATGGATGAGATGACAGCATTTCAAAGTGAGTCACTGCATTGCTTGCTTTCTATTTTACTTTTTTATGTATTCCAGTTGGCTCAAAAGCTACCAAGACAGCAATTCATCATCGCCATGCTAGTTCGACGTGTTCGTCTCCAAAGGCCCTGGTCTATAATCATGCTCCGTCTTTTTTGCGAGTGACGGCATTCATCTAGCCGCACATGGTGTCGTTTCAAAATGCCACCACTTCGATACATATCCCCGCAACCAGCCATGCCCACTACAAGGTCAAATTGGCCAGGGCTCTTTCATTGTTCAGCTCAATCGCCTTGACAAACGTCTCATACGGAGTCAGCGTTCCCAATGCTCGTCGCATGTGCGCATTTACAATCTGGAGTCCGTAAACATAACTAGCATTGACCCAGCCAAAACTATCACAACCTTACGTTAGCATCTCTTTGGTGGATTCTCACGCTGACTTATGTATAGCATAGAGGAGTTGAACGACTTACCCTTCCTTCGCAACGCCCTTGAAATCTAGGCCTTGGTTTCCATACTCGGCGTCAACACGATGAGGGTCAATCGGCCGCGTAACGTCGTATTTTTCAACCACCACTCCGTTGAAGTCGACAAACGCCTTGGTGATCATGAAGAGCCACTTATAGGCGAGGCGTTCGGCCTCCTCAGTGAAGCTGTACCGAAGCAGACCTGTCCAAGCCAACATCTGCTGCGGGGCCCAGCCGTACGGGTAATCCCATTGTCGATTCGGGCGTTCCAGCCCAATTACACCCCGAGATTTCTCCGTTCCTGCTACCAGACCTCCAAACATTTCGAACCGAGGCAGGCCCTTCTTCACCAAATCGGCAGCCTGCTTAGGCGACGCAAGTCCAGCCCAAAGCGCCCACAAGGTTGTAGCAGTCTCGTACGTACACCTCTTTCTGTTGGTTGTGTCGTAGTCAAAGAACATGCCCTCCTCTTCATTCCACATCAGCTTGTCCATTGTCAACTTTCTCCGCTTAGCGCGTCGATCCCAGACTGCCGAAGAGACTGTCTCGCCGGGCTGGTACGGCGTTCCCTGACAGAACTCGGCTGGAATTGTCAGCTTATCGCCAAAGAGACTCCGAATAGTTCGTGCGATATCCGTCTCATATTTGAAGAGCAAAGAGTTCAGATCAATTGTAGCGAGGTCAGCACAGACGCCTTCCAGACGGTATGATGTGTCATGACCAGATTCGCGCACTGCGCGGTCGTGCAAAAAGTAAGCGTCCAACGCAGGCTCCTGGATTTCTCCGTAGTTGTAAGCTCGGACAAAGTCTTTAAACTCCATCTTATGCTTCTCAATGTAGGGTTTCAAGATGTGAACGAAGTGACTAGCTTCCGTCTCAGGAGGCACTCCCAGGCCCTCTGGTCTGTATCTCGAAAGACCCGTCACAGGGTCCAGTCTAGGCTCGCAGGTCCAGACGCTATGGTACTCTTTGATGGCTGCAAGAATCGCTCGTCTTAAGAATTCCTTGGAATCAGGCTCATGCTTGATCTTTTCGTAGACTCGAAGAGCCATATCCGTCAGGAAAGGGGGTTGCGATCGACCAAGGTAGTATGATCGAGTGGCATTGAGAATTTTGCCATAATGCTCAATACAAAAGCAAAAGTTGAGGACCATTGCCTTGGCTAAATCGACTCTCTCGTGGATCAGCAAGCCGAGAGACTCCATGTAGCTATCCCAGCCGTAGAGTTCGTTGAAACGGCCACCAGGAACAACGAATGGCAAGCCTTTCAAGGTGGGCACCAAATTACCTTGTTCATCCTGCTCTTCCGCTTTCTCTACGGCCACGGCCAAGAGACCAGGCTTGTCATTCATGTCTCGAATTAGTTCCGGCGTAATCTTCTCCGGCAAAAGCTGAACATCAAGACGGAGCTCCGGTCTATCGGCAGCAACCTTTGTATAGTATTCATACTGCTCGGGAGCTCCAACAGGAACGTAGATTCTCGGGCGAGGATCATCCGTCCAATCCTTGGGATCACGAGCAGCAATCTCAATGCTCGAAGCATCAATTCGCCGTGTAAGACCATCCCAGAAGTGATCTCGGATGAGGCGGGACAAACGGTCAACAGGGTTCTCGTTCAGACGAGCTTCATCAAGGATGATTTGCTTCCGCCCATACTCCTTAGCCAATGTCAATTCCTGCAGGAGATTCGACAGCATGTACGTTCCTCGGACTTCAAATCGATTGTGACCTGCCGAGGCGGCGGTTCTCAGGGAAATGACTTTGGGGCCGTTATCCTCAATCGTGATCTGCATGTTTCCGTCGGTGTCTTCTTGGTTCTTGAGAATCTCCAGTGTGGCGTCAACCTGCACGAGAAAGCGGCGGCCCGTCTCTATAGTGCTCTCATCTACACAATTGCGGTCAATACTTGCGTTGCGCCCCCTCATTCAAACTTGGAGACACAACTAACCATGGCTTCCACGTCTGAACGGCTCTTGAGCCCCCATCCTCTCCAGCTGCTTGACCAGGCTATTCTACAACGAATCCAATTAGCATTTTGTGGCTATTATAGGTGGTTTATATGTCTTGCTACATAGCGTAGAACTTACCTGGGAGTAGGTTCGAGTCCGCACGCCATAGCGGTTGCTATGCCGCTCCTCTGAGGCATAGTACGTCTTCGCATCGTCGAAAACCCCGTACTCCTCAGAACCGCGTGAGCGGTGGCCTGATGCGCTTGACATGAGGAATGTACGTGCTTGTATATGTAAATATCACTGTTGCTCGGATCGGCTGAATTGGTTGGGTTGTATGCGTTGAGAAGCTATCCGGGTATCAATTGTAGCAGTGGTGGTGTCGTCGTCTTCGTTATGGACCAGTAGCAGCAGGGCCGAAAGTCGCAGCAGCTTTCGTCCAACAATCTCGGGGTGATAGATAACTTTAGGACTCTGGAGGTGACACCGGCGGCCGAGTCTAGAGAAGAGTTAGCAACGAGGAACGCAAAGTATAGGCTACACGGTCTCGCATTAGGGGGGTCACGAGCGTGGGCAAGATCCCATTTCCGTCACCTCTACTTCATTACCATGGCCACCACCACCACCACCGAGTGACAGGATGCATGGACCCTGCGGGGCAGAAATTGGACGAGCTGGGGGTGATGACATAGTACGTACCGGTACCTGGTGGCAAAGGGCCTCGGCTGGGCTGGAATTGGTAGCAGATGGGAGTTCGAAACTGACTGGCACAGGTAGCAATGGCTGTAATGATGATACAATAACGGAGGGTTGGAAACGAATGTAGAGAACTTGGTCGATGCGATCGACGGAGGGGGCAGAGGCAGAAAAGGTCGACGAGCTGCATCGACCCGACGCTGCTGCTGCCAAACCAGTTACGCAGCTGTGGGTTCGTTTGTTGTTCTATTCGTTCACCGCCCACCCCACTGTGGCTCCTGTGGCTCCTGCACGGGATGCGCGCTGGAAGTGACGATATGACGCATGAAAATCAGACATATCTGGGCCGCCAGCCAACAGGGGCCCACGTAGCGCTGATAGGGATGTTGGGCCTTGGCAGTCCGTCGCTAGAGCCCCCCACGTTTCTTCCCACAGGGCTTCAGCGCTGGTTGCCAAAGGGCACCCCTTTCAAATCGAGGCCGTTACAGGGCATGCAGCGCCCTAAGGGCCCCCCTTAATCGTCGTGTCTGCCGGACTCAGCCGCTAAAAGTCTTTCTACCAGCGGTCCACCGTTTTTACGCCAGCAATTGAAAGCTCTGATTGCAATAACGACAAAACACCACTAACAATAACGGTGTCTTGTCCAGGGGGCTCGTACCAAATATACATCCGCCCTCAAGCCACTTTACACAAGGGTTACACGCTTCAAGGGCTATGTAAGATAAAGGGGGCGAGAACGAAGCTGAGGATCCTACAGGTACTGCCCGAAGACGTGCAGCGCAGTACAGCGCAGTACAGCGCATCTCTTAACCCCCTTGCAGAGATACAAGTACTACGGCAATGACCTCCTGAGACCAGACAAAGCTCAGCAGGCATTCTCGCCGAATTTTTCCTTGCTTCCAATGGCTTGTTGCAGTGAAAGCGGCAGCCAGTTAGGATGCTGCCGCATCAGCTTACATGCACGCCAGCTACATGTCGTACTCGGAGGCTTTGCCCCCAAAGCAACGGCGTGGCTAGCTTTCTCTCTGCATCGAGACACTGTAATACAAGCCGGCGTTTATGGAATGAGCAGTCAGGTTGTAATCGTATGGTTTTGTATTACACCACTCGTATTAGCAGCAGTACTTCCTACATACTCTAGAGGTAAACCCCCAGGCCTCAAGATTGGGATGAAAGTCAACCCCTACTGATTGCCGTCCGCAATGGGTTCATCCCCGCCGTTGCACAGACCGTGTTCGCAGACTCAAATCTCAAAGAAGGAGTGCTAGGTATATGATACTTCAAGGATCAGGAGTCACGGAAGTCCGGGGATGGATCCTGCGGCGTCTCTGCTTGATCATGTGTCTCCCGGCTTAGGTGCTTCGAGACGCTAGCAATGAGAGTAAGAAGCATCAGCATGAGCTGCAAAGGAGAAGGAGTCGAATGCCCTATTACATCAAAGAAAGAGCGCCAATGCCAATACTCTATCCATTTTATTTGAGAAGAAGAAATCTGATAGCATTCCGTATAAAATGAAACAAAAAGGTATAAAGAGGGCAGAAAATTCGATAAATGATAGGCAAAATCGCTGCTGCTGGTATCTCTCCCCAACAAAAATAAAAGAAAGTTGTGTAAGCCAATGCAGCAGCAAAGTCAAAATGGTATCTCGCAAGCAATAGTCTCAAACGCCCAACACATTCAACCCATCGGCTTTTTCTGCTCGCCCAGTTCTCCCTCACGACTCCGACGAGTCCCGCGCTGGCCTTGGCCTCGCACCCAGGCGGCTCCTTCGTTTGGCAGCCGTCTCAGCATCCCACAGGCCAGCGAACACAGCCTCACACTCTTCATCGTCCTCGGAATCAAACTCAACTTCGCTTTGTTCTTGGCCGTCGCCATCTTTCTTTCCTCTGGCGGCGGCTTCTTCTTCACCTGCCATTTCATCCATGAGCTCCAGGCCCTCGGAAATCGTGACGTCTTCCCAGCTCCGATGTGTCACCACCCGCTCCGTCTCCAAGATAAACTTGCCCACTTTGTACTTTTGTGATTCTTCCTTGGCGTCCACATATTTCCAGCCAAGCTTGCGGGAGCATATTCCGCAGCAAATATCTGCCACCACATGCCATCCAGTGACAAGCTGGCGATTCTCGTTCTTGCCAACGCGGACGTTGAGCAGCGACGCCAGTGACGCTTTTGCATTCGCCGAGTCTGCTGGCGGAGGGGAGATCAAGTACGCGCGGCCATAGCGGCCGGTGAAACCCTTAGAAATAATCTGAGAGGTGAATGCAATGTCGGTAGCACAGCTCGAGCAACGCAGCGTATCTGCCGCTGTCCGAGAGAGTCGTCGACCAGTGATTTTGTTTCCCAATGCAGTGATTGCAGAATCGTCGTCAGGAGGAGAGCCATTCGGCGTGGTCACCGTTGATGAAGCGCCATCACCACGACCGCTAGATAAATCCGACGACGTAGAAGATGTCGAAGATGTCGAAGACGCAGAGCGGCGGCGACGTCCAGGGAGAGTAAACTTGAAGCTCGGAAGCAAGTAGCTGGGGAATATCGGCTTCGTGGCCGCGATGCCGCTCTCTCTCACCATGACGCGAATATCTTCTTCGAAAAAGAAGGCTTCCCAGATGCCTCCCGCCATGGATTCGGGAAAAAGAAGGTAATCCAGCGTGTTTTCTTTTTCGTAACGAGCTGTTTCAGCCCCCGTCTGCTAGCCGATGCTAGGTGGCTCGATAGGCTGTAAGGGAAGCTTTCCGATGGCTCAACCAAAGGCCGACGCCGCCCAAACTCTCTTTTGGTCCTACGCGCACAACTCAGCTCAGCTGCTACCGCTGCTCCTCGATAAATTAGCTTGTTTTCAATATGGCGAGTACCGATATTGATAGGTTGATATGCAGTCGATCAAGCAACCCCGCAGACGGTGTGTTTGCTCCGATGTAACCAAGGCAGCAATACAGTTTATGCTCCCAATGATTTGGAAAGCGTATCTTCAAGTAAATTATTCACTCATTGCCTCCATCAGATGCCCAGCTGTTCGAGCTTTAACAGAAAGGCGAGCGAAAGGACCCCCGGCCACCTGAATAAGGTCATGGGGCGTCAGATGCCCTCTAGTGAGCGATTAGCGGCGGGCTGCATCGCCGGTACTTGGGCTCTGACGTGCGATTTAGCATCCATTCATCGCCCATCCATCGGGTTCAAGGCGCCACTAATTGGGCCGCTAACCTGGTCGCGCACGGATGGGGAGGGGCACTGACTTTCTAGTGTTGGTGCCCAAGTTGACTAGTAGTGCCTATATACGCATATCAATGTTGGAGCAACAAGAATAACTACTGACGACCAAATCAAATTAAGTAGGTTTCACATGAGTATGAGTACATTTGGTCGATAGAGGAGACAAGCAATAAAGATGAAACTTCAATATTTAATGTGACGCTTATGCGTAGCCCAAAATCCTTGGGTTTGGTATAGATTGGATACGCGTTTTGGTTCTGATACTTTGATGTTTTTTTCACTAAATTCTTGCTTCTACGCTTAGTTCTGGGGCTCCTCAGCGACGTAGTGCAGGTAAGCACCAAGCATCTTGATGCCCTCAATGTAGTTGTTCTTATCAAGCTTCTCGTTGATAGAGTGGGCACCGTCTGTTGAGCTGCCCATGGGCAGCAGCAGGACGTTCTTACCAGTAGCCTCCTCGAAAGTAAGAGTGACGGGGATACTAGAGGGGACTCTTGTTAGAATTTTGCAAAGAGAAAAGGATCGAAAGCCAAGAAATTGATGATACAACTCACCTTCCACCCTCACGGGTAAAATCAGGGGCGACACCCCAGACACGCTCAACTGCCTTGGCAGCAGCAGAAAAGTTCCAGTGCTTTGGTGAGGCAACCCACCACTTTCCGGTGTGCTGAGCCCAAACCTTCATGCTGTTCTTGCTGCCGAGCTTGGCAAATTGCTCCTCGACGTACTTGTAGACCGCGGCGTTGGTTGTGTCAATGTCCATATCAGGGACAGTTCGGATAGAGAACTTGCCAGTGACCTTGGCAGGGATGACAGTCTTGGCACCAGGAGAGGCAAAAGCGCCCTCGATACCGTGGAGAGACAGAGAAGGGTATCTCCAGCGGGCCATCAGGGTTGGCTTGGTCTCGTCGTGGATGGTGGTGGTGCTGCCAAGAGATTCGTGCAGGTTGCCCATGGTGAAGGCAATGGTGTCGTAGAGCTTCTCCTCATCAGCAGTAACGGGAGCAACCTGCTCCTTAATGCCGGGGATGTTGATGTTGCCCTTGCTATCAACAAGAGATGCCATGATCTGAACCAGATCAGTCATGGGCTCGTGGGCCTGTCCACCAAAGACACCGCTGTGCAAGTCGGCAGCGGGGCCAGAGACTTCAACAGAGTAGTAGTTGCAGCCTCGGAGGCCGTAGGTCAAGCAAGGCTTCTCCGTTCCGAGCCAGTAGTTGTCAGAAATGCAGACGGCGTCGGCGTCGGCAAAGTACTTCTTAGCCTCCTCTCGAATCAAGTCATCCAGACCTTCGGATCCGTACTCCTCCATACCCTCAAAGCACATCAAAAGGTTGACGGGGAAGTCAACACCGGCCTTCTGGTGAGCCTCAATGGCGTTCAGCCAGCCCAAGACGGGTCCCTTGTCGTCGGTTGAGCCACGGCCAAACATGCGGCCCTTGTCGTCAACGGTGAGGGTGAAGGGATCGGTTGCCCATCCATCGCTCTTCTCAGCGGGCTGGACATCGTAGTGGCCGTACACTAGAATCGTTCGCTTGTTCTTGTCGTTTCCGTATCGTCCAAGGACGACAGGAGGCAGGTCAAGGTGAGGCCTGTGAGGCTCCTTGCCGAGTGGTCGAAGTTCAACCTCAGCACCCAAAGCCTTCAGCTCATCGGCCAGGAAGTGACCCATGCGCACAACATCGGGACGGCGGGCATCCTCGGCGGAGATGGAAGGGATAGCAACAGCCTTGCGCAGACGCTCAATGAAGGCATCCGCAGAGGTGTCAACCTGCTTGAAGAAGCTGTCGAGTTGAGGCGCCATCTTTCTAGCTTGGTGGGCACGGATCGAGTCAGTGAGGTAAGGTCGAAACGAAGGAGCAGCAATTCGAGGACGCTGGAGTAGTTGAGAAGAAAAAGGCCTAATCCTCGTCCAGAATTGACGAGAACTCATGAAGAAAGATGGTGCGGGGCATATCGCCCTACCAGCAGCTCAGCACGCGAAGATACAGCGCCTGCAGAAGCTTCACGTGGCGGGGCAGAGGGCAGGATGGAGGGGGAACTTTTTGCATTTCAGGCCGGTTACCAGCGGCAGCTGATGGTGAACCGCTGCATGGTACCGCAGCAGTACTTGAGCAGACAGATGCTCAGACGGGTTAACAGGCTCTTATTGTGTGGACTGCGTGAGGTGGAGATCTGACACGAGAGGTACCCTGCAAGTTGCCCTTATCCCTCCTCAGCCTGCCGGGTATTTGCAGTGGCCTAATTCCCGCCGCTAATACTGCTCCATGTTAGCTCGGAGTACGGCTCCCAAACGGGAAGCCAGGGCACGTGAGATGACGGCCATGGAAAAACTTTTCGCCTTAGCGCAAACGCTAATTGCTGGCAAGCGGCCTGAGCTCGCTATCAATACAGGCGCCTCCCATTAATAATGGAACTAACTGTCCCCAGTTCCTCCGCTTCTGTTTTTCTTCTCCTCTTCTCTCATCCACATCAACGACACACCGTCCTCCCACGAAGTCATCCTCGAAGCATCACCGACTTGCGCCCAGGTGACTGCTCGCTTGCCATCCATCGATTTCACTTCTGCTGTGCTGCGGCTTCAACGAGTCAAGCGCCTTGCAGCCTCCATTGTGAGGTCGAACAATTCCGGTAAAACCGTACGCGTGCCCCATCCTCCAACGACCCATTCAGCAAAGCGATTCTCGCATATCGCGACCCATCGACCTGTGATTTGCTCTCTGTTCCGATTTAACAAATAAGTCACGGCTTTCTTGTTTGTTTGTTGTTCTATTTTGGAATTTTGCTAGTCTGTCCAACGTGGGTTCCTGAGACGGCTAGCAAAGGGTTGTTATCTACTGGTGCATAGGCTGGTCTGTTATGGTGATCAGGAAGTGAGGGGGAACTCTAGGGTTGTCTTTTCCTTCTGGCTGCTGCCACTTGTACTCGATTATTCGTCGTACCCAATTTTCCCTATTGTCTTTGTCTTTCCTCCAATTACAATCAGAATTGATTATTTTGAGTCCATCTTGAGTTGAAACAGCACCGAGGTGCAAAACCAAGAAGAAAAGAAGAATCAAAAGAAAAAAATTTCGCTAGCAGCAAGAAAATTATACTCACTTAGTCAATTGTTTACGACTGAGGTTTCCGACGTATTTACTTTACAGATTCATAGCCCCTTCGAACCTACATTCTTGACGAGCCTAAACGTCTCTGACATCTTTTACTCTTTCACATTTTATTGCCTGTAACCAACAATCCCCCCTCAGCAAAAATGTCTTCATCAGTGTTCTTCAAATTCAAGTCGCAGAAGGAGCCCACAAGAGTGGAGTTTGACGGCACAGGTATCTCAGTCTTCGAACTGAAGCGTGAAATCATCAACAAGAGTGGTTTGGGCGATGGCACGGACTTTGACCTCTTCATTTATACCGATGACAACAGTGAAGGTGAGTACATGGAACTGAAACAGAGAATTATGCCTTGCTTCCAGCAACATGAATGCTGACTTTGACGTGATATAGAGTACGATGACGATACCACTATTGTCCCCAGATCAACGACGGTGATTGCTCGACGACAGCCGGCCTTGAAGCCCGGGGCTGGGCGAGCCGCTCGATATGTCTCTGGCAAGATGCCCGTAGCAGCTAAGAATGCCGGCCGCAAGGAACAGCTCGGAAAGCCTTCGACTTCCAAGCCAAACGCGAATGCTTTCAGCCAGATGAACGATGCTATGACGGAGGAAGATCGCATGGCTGCCATGTTTGCTGCCCAGTCCGAACAATGGACAGCTCAGCAAGAAGAGTTGTCTCAGTACGTTATCTTTCTCTTTTTTTCCATACATTTTCATCACTATAGTGAATAGCGTTGCTAACCACCTAAACAGACAAGCGCCAGTTTTCAAGCCTGGTGCTAAGCGCCCGGCAAATGTCCCAGATCATGACCCTCCGAATGGATACATTTGCTATCGATGTGGAAACAAAGGTCACTGGATTCAATTGTGCCCGACCAACGATGATCCTGATTTTGATAACCGGCCCCGCGTCAAACGCACCACTGGCATTCCTCGTTCATTTTTACAAAAGGTGGATAAATCTGTCATTTTAGCTCAAACTGAAGGTGATGAATCCAAGCGGCCCTCAGGAATCATGGTCAACGCTGAGGGAGATTTTGTCATTGCTGAGCCAGACAAGGCGTCATGGGAGCAATTCCAGGCCAAAGCCCAGTCCTCTTCCGCCGCAGCCAAGACGGCGAAGGCGGAAGACAAGGAGATTCAGGAGCGTGGTCTCGAATGTTCGATTGACAAGAAGATGTTCATAGAGCCAATGAAAACCCCGTGCTGTCAGAAGACGTTTTGCAATGACTGCATCACAAATGCACTCATTGAAAGCGACTTCGTCTGCCCTGCTTGCCAGACTGAAGGTGTACTAATTGATGATCTTCAGCCTGATGAGGAAGTATCAAAGAAAATTCAAGAATACATTAAAGAGAAAGAGGCCGCCAAAGTCACTCCCCCCTCATCCCCCAAGGCCAAATCGGAGGAAGTGGCAAAGAGCTCCGAGACCATCGCTGAAGCTGAAGATGCAGACAAGGTTGGGCTAAATAAAGCTACAGACTCTGAGGAGGACAGGCCGAAACTCGAAAAGACTGAGTCCCAAGAGGAGAAACCTGACTCACCAGCTACGGAAGTCGCCGGCTCAGCGTCCAAATCTCCCTCAACCGAGTCCAAGAGTCTTGTGCTCGCTCCTCAGGCAGGAGATGGAAAGACCGAAGTAGTCAAAGCAGAGAACACTGCTTCGAAGAAGAGACCTGCAGAAGATTTTCTCGAAAATCCCAAGATTCCCAAAGGTCCCCGTGCCATGCAGAACCAATCATCACAGAATTCGATGAACGGAAACATGATGAACGGCATGCCAAACATGGGAATGAATAACATGATGTTCAATGGTGGCATGGGCATGATGCCAAACATGATGAACATGGGCATGGGAATGAATATGGGTATGAACAACATGGGCATGGGCATGGGCATGCCGATGATGAACATGCCGATGATGGGGATGCAGGGCTTCAACAACATGAATGGAGGCTACGGAAACATGAATGGAGGATATGGTATGAACACCATGGGTGGTATGAACGGCATGAATAACATGAATGGCGGTAACATGAACGGGAACTGGGGAGGTATGAACAATATGGGTGGTATGAATAACGTGAATCCCATGGGTGGAATGGGCAATATGAACGGCATGAATGGTGGAGGCATGAACGGCTATCAAAATGGCGGCAACTTCGCCCAAGGTGGCGGCGGCGGCGATGACGATGCCTACTTCCGAAAGCCAGTCAACCCCCATCGACACCAGAACAAGCAACGCCGAGTCCGGCCAAGCGACTACAGAGAGCTCTAAGAGAAGGAGATGAAGAGAGAAAATCCAGAGCAACCTCTACTATTACGACATGCATCACACAACAGCCATCTGGAATGGCTCTGCGCCGAAAGCACGGCGGACGACAAAGGTGGCATGTTCTGCTTGGGGGCTTTCTTTTTGAACACACAGCGTTTAATAACGGATACATCAACACCCAAAGGCCCTTTTTTTTTTCTTTCTTTCTTGCATCTAGCTGGCGAAACACTGCACACAACAACACACACCGAATATAATTTAACTATTACATGTATGGACAAGGAGGAAAATACCACGCATAAATATAAAAAACAGGGAGGACGATTCTCATTACCAGAGCTCAACCTGGCTTGGATTAGGCGTTTGTTTTTTTTCCCCCAACTTTTCTGTTTTCCGTTTTTTTTTTTTTTTTGTCCATGAAAGAAAAATATTCGAATCGCACCGTTCTAGCCATCTTCAATCCTCATACCTCTTTACAGATCAGCATCTTCTTTTTGCCCCCGGAATGATGGACGCTGAATTCCACATGGTACATCTTCTCCGTCTATAGGATGAATGAACGAGGGGCTGGGCTTTACTGTATGGTATTTTCAGGGCGAGATTGAGTTGGAGGCGGCTTTTTCTTTTTGTTTCCCCCCCTCTTTATCCCTTTTTATGGATGGCATGATGAAGGCGCAGGAAGGATTTTATGTAGAACAGGTGTCCCAGATAGGGAGCGTCAATCAAGAAACTGAATTGTACACCGTACTCGCATTTATACACTGCACGTGAAATAAGTGAATGAATGAAATAAGTCAAGACCAAAGGCGATGAGTGAAATACGTATGCTATAAGGGCTGTAATCGCCTGGACTCCTTATACTAAATCTATGAGAAAGAATATCTAGACGTAGGTATACATGGTCCATAAGTCTTTTGCTCGTGATGTAAAAAATAAATTTTCTTTTCTTTTCTGAATTTTTTATGTTTATTTTCTTTTTTCTTCTTCTCTCTGTCTCTCCTTTCTCGTCTATTTACCTCCTCTTGTCGTTTTCACTGCGGCGGAACGTACGGCTTCACCAGCATCTCGCTAAACTTCTCCAGCTTCTCCTTGCCTCGCACCTCCTCCACCAACAAGGGCATCTTGATGACATTGAAATCCTCCGCGTAAAGCTCCTCGTACTGGTCCAGATACTTGCGCTGCATCTTCCTGCGTGCGTTGCACTGCTCGCAGTCGCTCTCCTTCTTGGGGAACAGCAGCTGGTTGACGACGATGCTGTGGGTGTCGATGCCGTAGTTGGCCAGCTCCTGGATCATGCGCTCCGTCTCGTACAGGCTCAAGAACTCGGCGATGCAGACGCACACAAAGGTGGTCAGCTCGGCGTCCTTGAACTGGGCGTTAACCTCGGAGATTGTGGCGCGCAGGGACTCGAGCTTCTCCATCATCTCGTTGAGGTTCTGGCCGTTGGGCAGGGCGCCGTTGGAGCCGAGGAAGCCGTTGAGCAGCGGGCCGTACTGGGAGGAGAGCTGGGAGACCTTTGCAAGAGCCTTTTCGAGGACGGAGGGGAACTGGAGGAAGCGGAGGGTGTGGCCGGTGGGGGCGGTGTCGAAGATGATGGTTTCGTAGGAGAGAGACTTGACCTGCTTGAGGACTTCGGCGAAGGACATGGCTTCGTCAATACCGGGTATCTGTAGAAGATACGAGTTAGGTTGCATGTACCAAGACCGGTAGGTATACAGGGAGAAAGAAAAATGGTAAAACGTACAGCAAAGGCAAGATCCTGCATCATGCCTCCAATCCCCCCGCTCATGGCATTCAAATCCTCCGTGTTCTCGCCCTGGCCAGCCAGCAGGTCCTGCATGCTGCCATTGGGATCAATCTCCATGGCGCTGAGGTTGTCGAAGCCGTTGATGAGGCGGGCCTCCTTGCCAAACTTCTGGTTGAAGGCATCGGACAGGTTGTGCGCGGGGTCAGTGCTGATGAGCAGGACGGAGCGGCGAACTTTGGCGAGCTGGATGGCGAGGGAGCAAGACGTGGTGGTTTTGCCGACACCACCTTTGCCGCCGACGAAGATCCAGCGGAGCGAGCGCTGGTCGAGGAGCGTTTGGAGAGACGGCTCGAGAGCGTCTTCGTCGATGACGAGGGCCATGGCTGTGGAAGTGCTGAGTTCGAGTTTGAGTGGATGCGGAGAGAAGAACAGAGGGAAGGAAAGGAAGAGATTGGTGGAGGAAGAGACAGACAAGGCTGAGACTTGGGGGCGTGACGCAGACGATTTGACTTGGCGAGGCTACAATATATGGGAGGGAGGGAGTGGCGTTTGGAAGCGGGAAGAGAACAATAGAGCGAAGATGGAGGGGCAAAAGATGACAAAAAAGATGCGGCAGTGGATGGCGACGATGTAGTGGAGGACTGAGCGTGTATTTAGACACCTAGAGCTTTAGCGGTTGCGACGCTCCGAGGCTGCCAATGAGACTCAGGCGGTATGAATAAGTTGACAGCAGCATGATATAGATGAAGACAGCTATGTCGAACTGCATGACACAATGTCTGCCATCCATCTACTGGAACGTCTTCAGCCTGGCTCTGCCTAAGCATCTCATTGATGAAGTCTGGTGTATCTACTCCGCATATTAACGAGCAGACCAACAGCGCTCGCGCAGTCCTTCTTCCAGCGGCCACCTCCACCAACGTCCTAACGGCGGCCGGCGCACAGCGTGGCTGAGCCAATGTGCTGCCTCTGCTGCCACTGATGCTGATTGGATGCGCTGTACTTGCCAGCAGCGTTGAGTCCTACACTAAGAAGGCCTGGCGGTAGGCCTAGCACTGTCTGAACCCAGTAACCACCTGTTGTTTATCTATGGAAGACATGGGAGCAGCAGCCATCAATCATGCAGGTCGACGCTCAAGAATAGAAACAGCTCAGCCTTGGTCTCCTGTTGTCCTCGTCACAGCCTTCATTTCAGTCTCACGTTGCGCGGGACTTATATAAAGCGAGGTCAAAGCTTCTCCTTTCTATTCCTCTTTTCTCTTTTCTCTTTGTCTTTCACTAAGATTGACTTGCATCTCAAGATTAAGTTGATTGATCGATCGCCCATTTACCCCACCATCCTTCCACCTCTCTCAGCCCAGCTTACCATCGTCACACCACATACTCACAGCGAGAGAATTCAAAGCCTCAAACCATGGCCGACAAAGACCGCATCACCTGCCACGTCCTCGACACCTCCGTCGGCCGCCCCGCAAAGGGCATCCGCGTGCGCCTCGAAGGGCCCGGCACCTCCAACAGCCACGGCAACGTGCTCAAGACGTTCGAGTCGCTCACCAACGACGACGGCCGCATCACCGTCTGGCTGCCCTACAGCTCCGAGACGGCGTCGGGCGAGGTGCCCATCTACACGCTCGAGGACGTGCTGGGCGCCATCCGCGGGCCCAGCCGGTGGACGCTGCGCTTCGACACCGCCAGCTACTTTGGCGAGGACAAGACCTTTTTCCCGGAGGCGACGGTGGTGTTTCGCGTCGAGGAGGGCCAGCATTACCATGTGCCGTTGCTGCTGAGTCCGTATAGCTACACTACGTATCGGGGGAGCTAAAAGAGGAAAGATGATGATGGAGAGGGGAATCTTTGGAGGAGGAATGGGCAGTGGCATTTTGAGTTTTCTGTAAAATTAAGCCACAATTCAATGAGCCTTTTACAACTGCTTCTGTAGCATGCTTCTTACTCTTGCAAAGCTGCGAATGAGATGATGGATGTAACATTTGTTGACAAAAGAAGAACAAATTGGAGAGTCAGAGTCATGATACCGCAACACTGTCGCTTTTATTACACAGACCTGCTAAAATCCCAGTCTTTTTATGTGCCTTCTTTGTCGTAAAGATACAAAAGAAAGTAGACAAAATAAATAATATGCCAAGCAGATGCAAGTTGTGCCCCAAATATATATAAAGAGAGGATCCCCCGATTTATCAGGGGGAAAGGCCGACGGCAGCATCCATAAATCCCAAGAAAAGGCCGTATCGTTCTGTTGCCAGGTTTCCAAAAAAAATATGCAGTAACCCCTTTTGTCCCAAAACTCCGTCGCTCATGGAATGAGAACGCCCATAAAGACAGATAATAAGCTGTAAAATAATATATTATATAACACAAAAGAGAGTCGTAAATTCGTTTCGGTTTTCTTTTTTTCTCTTTCTTGCCTTTTTTGCTTTCTTGTAAGTGTAAATGCGGCTGTTGCGTCTGGTGTTCGAGTAAGTCGAAGAAGCGTGATGCATGCTATATGCATGTATATAAAGTTGCCTTCACATCACTTTTTCCGTCCTGCGGGTATCGTTCATCAAGACCGTCGCCACTTGCTGAACCGGTTCGACTTCTTCGGGCTGTGCATCACGCTATCGGGAGAAGAAGGCGGTGTCTCGTCGTCCTTCTTGGTTGATTCGGCGCTCTCGCTGCCCGTCTTGGACTGGAAGCTGGCCTCGGAAGGGCTCGTCAGCTTGGGGGCCCCCGCCTGGACGCGGAGGCTGGTGCTGGAGCGGGAGTGAGAGAGCGACAGTGACAGGACGCTGCTGAGGAGCTCGGTCTGCGGGGTGGCGAGGCCGTCGACGAGGCTTCGCTTATGCTTGTGTCGTCGGTGGAGGAATGAGAGGCGCTTGCGCTTGAGGGCGTGATCGCCGGCGAGTTCGTCGTGTGAGATGCAGGCGTTTGGTGAGAGATCGGCGTCTGGGTGAGGAAGAGTGGTGTTGCTCCCTTACGACGGACAATGTCAGTAAAAAGAATATTTATCTCTTAAATTAAATAAAATACATCCTGATAGAAAGGAAGGAAAGAAAAGGAAAGGGAAAAAAGAGACCGGCATGACCAAAGGAGAGTGCTTACATTTGTCAAAGGGTTCTGGAAAGCCCGTATCCCGGCTCACACCACGCGATGCCCGAAATGATGTCTGAGAAGCCATGGCTATGAGGAAGAGGTGAGAGGGTTGAGATGAACTTGGATGAGTAAAGGTCGTAAATCTCCGCAGTTGAGCTTCTTTATAACTCCTCTTGTCTTTTCTTTGAAAAGAGGAGAAAAGGCAAGCGGGATGGATGGCGCCTGATGAACGCAAACAACCAAATGACAGCTTGGCGGCGCGTGGTCTTTGTAAGAGTGAGTCTGAGTAAGTTTTGGTGGCTGGTTGAGTGACCGCCCCGCCTGCAGTGCGTTTGGTGCTCGAGCAAGTACCCCTTAGGTACCTAGCAGCTGCGAAAGTTCAAGTTGTTGAGGCGAGGGGAGAGGCGTACGGTAGGTTCTGGATTATGTGTGTAAATGGGGGAAATGGGCGGCCGCAAGGTTTTCTTTAAGAAAACCCCCCTTGGGTGCGTTTTTTTAGATCAGCAAAAGAACAATAAGAATAAGTAAATAAGAATCCTCCAGCAAGGGTCGCTTTGATGGTGCTTCAAGGAGCCGAACCGCCCGAGCCTGGGATGTGGGAAATTTCAGCGAGATGAGGGCGGCTACAACAAGATTATACACAACGGACGGCCCAGCAGCCAGTGGTCCGAGTACTTGTAGTGCGTGTGTGGGGATGGACTTGGAGAAGAGGGAGGGAGGGAAAGCGAAGAAACAAAAGACACAGACACGTTGTGCAGATTACGGCAGTCTCTATATGTACCTCGCAATTAACCCGGTATGCAAGTACAAGTATGCAAGGCGAAGGCGTTGAATCGTGCCAACTGCGGCATGGGTGAGTTGCTGCTAGTGGCCACTATGGCAGCACAGCACATCGCGGCCCGGAGGCAGCTGATGGGGGAGCAGAAGTAGCACCGCTTGGGACCTGCCTACTAGTAGTGCCCCGGCAGACGTAGCCGTCGCCATCGCCGATAACTCGGAATTAGTGTCAATTCCATTCAATCCATCCATTAAATTCGTTGAATGCCTATTAGTACATGAGCTCAATAATCGATTGGCTGTTATTGCTCTGTAGCAAGCATTACGAGTAGGTACCTTTGGCGGCTGGTCCAGTGAACGGGATTCAACGCCTGGCCTAGGCTTTTCTTCACCGCGCCGCAACACTGACGCTGCACTTCAGCCCTCCCTGCCTGGACGCTCTCAGCAGGACATGGGCTCCGGTGGCTGTTTAGCTGTACAAGTACTTACTTCAATGTATTCGTGCTCGCTGGCCCTACTGAAAAGCCCCAGTGTCAGACATTTGAGCCCTCCCGGATCTGTTCCCATGGGTGTCCGGCAAAACAGGGGCCGTCAGTTGGAGTCGCTACAGTAATACGGTATGTCTAATGTACGAAGTACACACACCTGTATAATGCATTAGGCCCAAATCATAAACACGTCTGCTCAGGTACTTTGGCTTTGGGTCAGTGCTTGAGTGCTATCGATTGCCTGCTGCGCCTCGCCCTCAGGTGGAGCTGGGGGGCGAGTATAAAGTAATGAAAAGGGACGCTACGGGGCAAACAAGAAGGAAAAAAAGCTGGGGAATCTTGTAGGCGACAAGTTCTGGCTACCGATGGAAGCTTCTTGACTATGTTCGCGTCTATGTGGCGTTAGTGGCAGTCCACGGGCTTGAAGAGCCAAGTGATTTAGCAGCGCGCGAACGACACCAACACAAGGTGGAGATGATGAGATGGCAAATCAGCTTCAGTCAATGTTGTAGCCGCTGTGAGGATGGAATCAGGACGGGGTGGTGTGAAGCGCTGCATTACATGTACATGAATTGTTTCAGGATGTCCAGTAGGGCTTCACCCGACACGCCAGAAATGAAGGATGACGTTTTTGTTATTGGCAGCCCCATATAGACAGCACTTGGGCTCGTCTGCGAGTATTCCATCGAATACTAGTAGCGCTAGTGTCTTGAACTCCTCTGAATATGATATTGCGATGAGCCGTTCTCAGAGCTCTTGGTATCACTATAGCGTCTTTTACACCTATGAACAGCATACCAAACGCCGCCAACCAGGTCGCTAATCTATATAGCTGCATGTAGGCAGAAGCAACCTTTACCTCGATCTGTCTACCTAGCAGGGTAGTTGACAAAACACTGGTGTATACTCTAAGCTCGCTCTCTCAGTCGTCAATTGGGCCATCTAGTCCCATTGGAAGCTTATTCACTCAGCCACCTCCTTCGCCGTCACTGACGAAAGGCGAGAACATGATCAGCAAGACCGAATAGCCCTCGCCCATTTTTGGGGGGGGTTTTCACTTTCCTAGCCGACATTCTGAGCTGTTCGCTTCTTGGCTCTTGGCCTTCGATCTTGGCGCTTGGCGGCTCTGCCATCAGCCAGCCGTTTGATTACAATACCATACCGTATACTTATACAGGCTAACTTCGTCTCTGGCGTATTACGGGCGCTAGAATTTGTGCAACAAGATTACTCATTGGAGAACAGCAGAAACACACATAAGCTGGTTCGTGCCCACCACCCCCCGTCGTAGATGCTAAAGCCTAGGTAGCCGCTCGGACAGCGTCCATGCCATGCAAAGGCGGCAAGCGAATTGGCATCGCGCCCCCAGAGCCAAAGAGGCCAGCCTATCAAACATGAACCGGCTCCGGGGGGCCGAGACGAACCAGACACACGCCCAGTTTCGAGACCAGGCGGACCTGAGCCAGTCGATCCGCACGTCTTGATCCGTCTCGTCCACCAAAAAAAGGCGGCACGGTACGACGGGCTGGCGGCTAGAGCTTGGGAAGAGTCGTAAATACGATGTCATGCCATTGATGAAATACGATCCCGCAAAACGACACGGTAACAGCAAAAGGTGATCTTGTGCAAGTATCGCTACCTGACCTGTAAGCTCGCATTCGCCTCTTTCTCTCTCTCCCTCACTCTGGGGCTCGGCGCTGTCGTCAGCCGCTGTCGCAGAAATTTGGCCACTTCGGAAGAGGCGTGCCGTCCGGCCAGTCTCCGATTTCCCAACAGATTGGATTCGGGGGTGACTGACTGCCAATCCCATGTGCTTTTCTGGCCTGTCTTGCCTGTAGCACTACCACGATCACACCCCGTGCGTGTACTTTTGTGTCTGTACTGCCACCTGCGCTAGGCGGAGGGAATGGGGATCGGTGTATTGAAAATGCCAAGGCGGTGCTCCGCAGCTAGCACGGATGAAGTCCGAGAGCGTTTGGAGACGGAAGCAGACGCGGCCGGTGGCTGGTCCCTGGCTCCGCAGCCTCGATCTCTGGGACTGGTCTCGGTCCTTTGCAGAGTAGCATTGGGCGTTGGACTACATAAGGTACTTGTAGCACCGGATGTACTTGTATGATGCAGTAGTAGGCCTAGTAGTAGATGGCATCTAGCTTGATGCGTTCAAAGCACGAGTCGCGTCCTGCGTTGATCGAAAAGAATGATGAAAACCCCAAAAGACTCATGACCTGACCATCCATGCATCGCTTCTGCTAGGTACGCAGCAGCACGATGCCATGTGCATGCAAAAGCGCATCTGCCTCCTCGGATTGGCCCCGGCCTCTGCTAAATCGGGTCACTTACAGACGCATGTCTCGCAGCAACCCAGCTAATGATTGCTAGAGCCGCAATAGCGTCGCTCCCTTGTAAGTTGTACGCGCTACGAAGCAGGAATTCTGTTACAGCTGTTCAAACACATTGAGACATACATGTCTTGAGAGGAGAACAGGTCCACTGCCAACCCCAATATTGCTAATGGTTTGTACAAACTGCATCGGCCGTGGCTGGCTGATGCCAGTGCTGTGCATGAAGCTAGCATCTAGCGGTGACGGATTCCAGTAGGTGTCGTGTTCATATAGGCGCATACAGTATCAAGCATTCCTTCATTCACAACTCGTCAACAGCGAGATTGAAGCTGAACAAAGACTAGGCTAGGGTCTATGCGAAGGGTCGATCCATCGATACCCGGGCCATGATGACGATGGATCGCCTTCTGCCACGGGAAGCGGCATCAGCTCTCAACTTACACTTGGCCCGGTCCACATGCTTAGCGGTGCAGTGGTGCTACCACTACGTCAAGTTCATGCGGCGTTTCCGCTGCTGCTGCTGCTGCTGCTGCTGCAGATGCCGGTCAAAATCCGGTGAAAACAACCTGCTCATCCAGTCATCATCGCCTTGTTACTAGGCAGCCCCGTTTGCCATTGCAGCTGATGCCAATTCCAAGTCAAGCATCATGTCTGGGAGTCAGAGGCTCTCCTGTTGATCCGCATTTGCCTCTCGGGACTCAGAACCATGGCCGACCGGCGATACGGAGAGCCCCACGAGCTCCAGCATTGGGCGCCTCATTCTTCTTCTTCATTTCAATACACGTACACGGACTCTAATATGCGGAGTTTAATCTGCTAAATTCGCGCCTATAATCCAGTTATCGATAAGTAATTAATGTTCCAGGATATCCTCCTCGAAGCGAGATGGGCGGTAAGTTATCAATCATGCCATCAATGCTCCTATGTAAACCTCCTTTCTCCCCGCGGCACGACTGGGAGATCAATTTTAAAGCATCGAAATGTCAAATCTCGTCGAAATGACGATTCGCGGTGGTATCATAGTCCCATTGATGGGAGAAGGGGGATGCAGTAAACATGTGCACTTTAGAAACTTCGATGTCCAAGTAAAACCTGGCCTTCTATTGCGAGTGTATTTAGTTGCCAACTATAGCACTAGCAATCTGTCCTTCAGCCAACAATGCTCACCATGGATGAAGCTTACAGCCTACGTAGATGAAACCACGTTTTCATTGTTCACCCACTGCCGTAATCACAAAATCACATAATCTCAAAGTACCAGACTACTGTCAAAAGATGGACGGTTTTCATTCATCCCCATTGAAAAATGCCTACCCGGGATTCCATACACAGTAAGCGGGCGTTTTCTTTGATCTTTTTTTATCAACGCATGGAAGGCCCGGATCTCGTGCTGACGAAGCACTAGCACCGCCACACCCGCGCACACAGCCTTGGCAGAACTCGTAATGCCGCACCAGCCACAGCCATGAACGCTCTCCAGCGTCTCTGTCTTTACGGACAGTCAAACCCCTTGGAACGTCAACACCATCAATCACCATTTCTGTAATCGCCGGCCTCCCTTCGACCTACGCGCATTGCTGTGCCTGTCGAAGCCACCGACATGTCCGACACACCGCGCGGAGTCGGTCATACCGACTCCATAGACTCTCACGATTCGGCCCCGAGCAAGCCGGACAAGAAGAAGAGCCGCCGTCCTGCGAGTGAGTGCCTGAGCGAGCGCCGTGATGCTGATGCGCTGCCGGTGGAAGCTGGATCGCTGACGATGCAACTATCATAGATACGGCCTTTAGACAGCAGCGACTCAAGGCCTGGCAGTACGTCTTCCCCGCTCATTGAACCGGCGCAAAGACAAATCTGGGCGATGCTGACTACTTGGCGCAGGCCAATTCTTACCCCAAAGACAGTCCTACCGCTCTTCTTCGTGATCGGAATCATCTTCGCTCCCATCGGCGGCTTGCTACTATATGCAAGCACTCAGGTGCGCACTTATACCTGGCCCTACTCTGATTTTGGATTCACTGGTGCTGATGGGTCTGTTGTTCTTTAGGTCAAAGAGATCCGTCTAGACTACAGTCGCTGCTCGCTCGATGCTCCGGCGTTCGACAACGGCAATGGCTTCGGCTCTATGGAAAGCAAGAATGTAGACTTTACGTTCAAGTCCTCAAACACCTCGGTCGATCCACAGTGGGCCGTCCAGACCGGCGTCAACATCACAGTCAACAAAGGCGTCCACATCAAAGGCAACCGATGCTATCTGCGATTCACCATCCCCGAGAACCTAAACCCGCCGGTCCTGTTTTACTACCAGCTCACCAACTTCTACCAGAACCACCGTCGCTATGCCGATTCGTTCGATGTCACTCAGCTCTCGGGAACCGCTAGGTCGTATAGCGACATCCACGATTCCAAGTGCACCCCTCTCTATGGCGACACCGTCGACGGCGTCAAGAAGCCCTACTACCCGTGTGGACTTATCGCAAACTCCATGTTCAACGACACCTTTACCAGCCCCGAGCTCTTGAACCCCCCGGGGGCCAAGAACAACCACACAGAGACGTACTTTATGGAGAACAACACCAACATCGCCTGGAGCAGCGACAAGGATCTGTACAACCCAACCAAGTACAAGCCCAGCGATGTCTTGCCGCCTCCCAACTGGCGCAAGCGCTATCCTAACAACTACACTGAGGACAACCCTCCGCCTGATCTGAAGACTTGGGAGGCCTTCCAGGTCTGGATGCGCACTGCTGGTCTGCCCACTTTCAGCAAGCTCTACCAGCGTAATGACACCCAGGCGATGACTACGGGACGCTACCAAATCATCATCGATGACTGTATGTTATAGAACAACCCTGGAACATTGTCATTCAGCGTGCTAATTCTTGATTCACAGTCTTCCCCACTACCGAATACAGAGGCACCAAGTCCGTCCTCATCACCACTCGTACCGTTGTTGGCGGCAAGAACAACTTCCTCGGCATTGCCTACATCGTGGTTGCTGGACTCTGCATTGTCCTCGGCGTCATCTTCCTCGCCTCCCACCTTATTAAGCCCAGGTAAGTCCAATTTCTATAGCGCCAATCCAAAACCACCCCCTGTGCTAATATCTCAATCACCAGAAAACTTGGTGATCACACCTATCTGTCATGGAACAACGTCCCTACAGCCAAGCCTGGCGCTGGCGCTGCCATGGCATCCGGCCGCGACATCCGTCCCGATGCCTAGGCAACTCGCGATGGTTCCCGCGCCGCGCTTCACATGGCCCCGATGTCTCCTGGTGGCGGCAGCTTCAACTCTCGGATTTCTTCAACGCCCGTGGGCCGAGGTTTCGAAACAAAATATATGACCGCTTGAATTTAAGGAGCATCCGGAAAGGGTAATGTGCCGCAGCAAAGAGTAAAAGAGAAAACACGATGCAAGCCCCTTAATTTTTACTCTTATTGCATTTTGTATGGATGTAATGCATTGTTTCTCCACCGTACGTTCGCCGGCTTTTTGTTTACAATTTTCTCATCTTTTTTTTTTTTCTACCTCTCTCTCTCTTTTCTTATGGGCATCAGTTCAAGATAAGTTGAACTTCTTTGACTTGTGACCCTTTTTTTACAATGTCACCCACGTTCTTTTACTTGACCACAGCGAAAAAAACAATGGGAAATGAGGTGGACGTTTTATTGTCGTAGATGACAAACAAAAAGTTCTTACGGGAAAGGAGGAAAAGTGTTGACAGAGACACTTGACTGCCTCTCGTTGAACTTGCTCAGGAGAAGGTCTTTTTTTTCTACACTTGATAACCTGTCGGAGTTGGGGCGTTGGAACCGTTTTGCCAACCTTGTATTTTCTCCTCTTTCTTCCTCATCATTTTGGAAGGGGGAAATAAACCTTTGATAGAAAATAGTAGCAATGTTGTTTTCGTAATCATGCCAGCGTGCTAAATTTGAAAGTTTGCTCTCCTTTAAAGATTCGAATTACATCTGAAAGATGCACCGCATGATCGTTGGTATATAAATTCAAATCGCAAGAATCTCTCCTTTTTGTATTCAGAACTTCTCAACTACACTGAGCCTACTAGGCCTATCAATAAATTTTCATAATTAGCCGCCTCGACCCGGGATTTTTCTTCTTCTTCTTCTTTTTTTTTTCCAAAGAAAAGCAGTAGAGTAACAAAGCCACAAATTGATGGCTATTACACAGTGGAAAAAGCAAGCCCTGGTAATTTTTGTTTTTCGGTAATACGAGGTCCAATATTTAAAACACTTTGCCCAAGAAAAGAAAGGTCCGATTCCCCCCCTTATTAAACGTTTCGGCTACGAGCCATGTTATCTGATTTGTATCCTCCGTTATCCGTTCTTTTATCGCTTGCGAGACTTCTTCTTGCCACCGCGATCCTCCTCGTCGTTCAAGTTACTTTCGCGGTCGCGCTTACTGGCTTTCCGCTCCAGCTCATCCCAGTCCTCGCCCTCATCATCACTGTCAATATCGGCCTCTTCATCATCGTCATCACTTGCGTTGCTACCAAAGTCGGAGTCCCCTTCGCTGGACTCTGAAACCTCGTCCATCTCATCATCGTCCATCTCGAAAGCAGACTCTTCGTCGGACTCATCTTCAGCGCCAGAATCGTCCGAGTCAGCCTGCAAGAACGACCAACCGCCATCAACGAAGAACTGATGGGTATCTTGGTTGACCGTCTTCATAATGGTCGGCCAATTGAGGTTGAGGGGACCCTCCGTATAGGCAATGTCGGAGGAATCCAAGAAATCCTTGACCTGGTCAAGGAACTCGACGGGAATAGTATTGATGTGATACGGGGCACGCGTGAAATCTTTGAAAACGAATACCATGTCAAAGTTCTTCAAACCGAATTGGACACGTTCCAGGTGAGCGACTTCGATATCTTCAATTGTAATAACCATGAACGGTGGTTCCACAACTTGGATCAGGCAGTCCGTGGTTGGTTGGATGAAGACGTTACTGCGGAAGGGCACGCCGTTGAACCCTAGATCTCGGATGGGCATGTCAACCTCAATATTCTCGCTACGGCCGGCCTCGGCAATCTTCTGGGCAAAGCCTTGGAAAAGCCTGTCTAGCTCGGCACGGCGGCGCCGTTCTTCTTGTTCAGCCTCAAACTCGTCTTCGTCTCCATAGCGGTACTTTCGTTTTCTGTTTCCAGTCTCGTCAAACTGAATGTCAGTCGCTTCACGGTAGAATTGCACGTCCTTGGTCTTCTTCTTGTTGCCCACAATGATGGGATCTTTTAGATGAATGTGGATAATGACAATCAGCTCATGCTGACAAGGTTGGAAGAAAAGGTGCTTGACATTGGAGAAGAGAATGTCCACGCGATGCTGAGCGTTGAGAGGAGACTGGTATCGGATACCGTTCTGGTGTATCTCGACCTTTCCAGGGACTCTTTTGCCCTCCATAGCTGGTCGGATATACACGTTATCCAAAACAGCCGGGCGACGATCTTGAACGCAGTTAGTATTTTCCACGCAGGAGCATACGTTAAGCTGAATCTAAACTTACTTCTTATCTCCGCCAATTTGTCCTGTTCCACGACATCCTCCATATCTTTCTTCTCCTGCTCCTTCTTCACCACATCGCGCTTCAGGTTCGAGATCTGAGTAGCTATCTCACTGTATCTCTCTCCATCGAGTGACCGGAATGTCAGGCTTCGAACGAAATGCGCGGATGCGTCTTCAAATGGTTGGTCATCTTTCCTGCCAACACCTTGACCCGGAGACAAGAAGTTGATTCGCAGAAATGCGAATTCGCCTTCGTCGCTCTTGCTGGCATTCTTGATAGTATTGATATGGAATGGAACGGGCCGTCCCATGATGGGAAGAACAACAGTGCTGTTCTTTGAGTCGACAACAATCTCAAGGTTCTTGATCCTCAATGGGAACTGGTTATCCCGCTTATATGATTCAAAACGTTTGAACTTTTTGACCTCTCCTCCGTTTTGACCACTGGTAGATTCAGAGAATCTGGCCAGGCCCTCCTTCTGTTTCTTGGAAGCAAGCCCTTTCTGATGCTCTCGACGCTTCTTGTCTGCATCTTCATCTGTTTGTGCGGTACGTTCGGAACGAAGTCGAGTGCTGGTGATGTTCTTTGTCGCAACGGCACCGACTCTTGAGTCTCTCTTCTCCTTCTTGGGTGTAGGCTCTGCCTCCTCGTCATCTTTGAAGAAGAATGAGTTGGCATCGGCGCTTGTCGGCGCCTCAGATGTGAAGACCACTGGCTCTCCAGATGTCACTCGAATGGTATCGGTGAGGACAAGTGAGTAGGTTTTGCTGTTCTTGTCCTGGGGTTGGGGGTTCTCAATGTCTTGGAAGCCAGTGTTGATGATCAAAGTCATCCCGTCTTTGAGAACTCGCTGATTCTTGGCATTTAGTGTGAGAGTAGGATCTCTGTTTTCCAGCCCAACTCCCCAGCCAACGTTCTTCAGGAAATGCTTTTCCATTTCTGGTTTCTTGCTCTTGATGACAGCCAGCGCCTTTGCGTAGACATCCTTTGCCGCCATTCCATCGCGGATTTCCTTGATGATGGTGTTGTGTACCATGTAAAGGAGCTTGTAGTTGCTTTCCTGAGATTTGTTTGGATCAACGAGGTAGGTGCGTGCAATTGTTGAGCAATACGACTTGTATCGCAAACCCAGACCAGCAATGATGATACCGGCATGCAGGTTGTCGTCATTGGGTTCAGCAGCAAATCGCAGGTCGTATTTGCCACCGCTCTGAATCGAGGGCCCCAGAATCCAATCCAGCTGAGTGGGATCGAGGTCGGAGGGCAGCTTGCCTTTGCTAGGAAGCTCCACCGTCTTCCAGAAATTATTATCATCGAGCTTTTTGTCGACTTTGTCTGCCAGCACAGAGTGTTTGACTTTCTTCTCGGCATCGAGAATATTGGACATTTCATCGAGGAAATAGGGTGTCATGAGAGCCACGCAAGCTTTGGAAGCAGTTCGCATCGCTCGTAGTTCGCTTTCGTCCTTGATAGAGAAGGCGTGGGTGGACAAGGCGGTGGAAATGTCGACTTCCTCAATGTCTTTGCACTGCTCGCTAAACACCTTCTTCCACTCGTCGACGAACGGCCCCTTAGACGTATCTTTAGAAATGATCCCGACTTTCTTCTGTTGTAATCCCAAGTTAGTTTCTGCCTGCCAAATGATAACTATGTTGATGTTCGAGATGGGTATCCAAGATAGCTTACCCCCGCTTCCTTGATCTTGTCTGCCACAGTGACAAACAGCTTCTCATTTTCGGCCGCATCTTTGCCTCGCACGAGTACCTCAATGGGGAAACGGCCACCCTTGAGCTGGTCGAGATGTTTGGCTGCCTAAGCCGTTAGTATCTGGAGGATCATAGTGTAGCCCGGGCTGGTTGGCAAATTACGCACCCTTCTTTGCAGTGGTGAGGATGTAGAGGGTGTCGACAGTGAACAGCATCAACGTCGTCGGAAACTCGTATCCCAGAAGCCAAAACTAAGAGCAGCAGGTCGTTAGTTTTCATGGTCCAATTGTAGCAATTTCGAGGCGCGGAACAGCACTTACGTGCACGGCGTTGTTCTTGTGGAATTCGGGGACCTCTTCGACCTTGCCCATCATGATAACGAAGGACGACACTCCGCCAAAGAGGCCGTCTTTGGAGCGGAGATCATTCTTCCAGGCAGTGATGAAGTGCGAGAGGCGCTCCTGGAAGAGCTTGCTGTCGATCTTGATCTCCGCCATTGTGATTAATAGACGAGCATTTGGCAGGAGAGGGAGCTATTGCATGGAGACGACATTTAGGCACGCGCAAGGAAAAGCGCGTAAAGCGGTCACGTGATTCATTCAGCAGCGCGTCTGTAATCTCGCGCTACCACTTTAGGCGCTCATGGAGCTGCCTATAGGTGCGCAACAATATAGGCTTGTGACAGGCAGTGAATATTTGACATGTAATACTTTTGTAATTTCATTTTTCCCGATAACTTGGACCTTACGTACACACATGCAAATGCTTCGGACATTGTTGATTCTGGCTTAGATGCGCAAAAATAATAGGTAGTGGGCAATGCGCCCGCAGTAGTTACATGTGGACGTGGCAAAGAGTCTCTCAATCGCCTCTGATTGCCTGCATGTGGCTTTGCCTTTCCAATCCAGTAGGTAGGTATTTCATGGACCTACCTACCTTACCTAGACTGGATGATCCTATTACCAATAGTAGGAGTAGGACTTATTACTAGCATAGTAGTAGCATAGAGGTGCTGTATAAGCTGATGAGACATATCATGCTTACACGTACCCCCCTCCTTCAAGTGCGATTTGCGTCGCCAATGAGTCGAGGGTGTCATCGGTCTTTTTTAGAGAAGCTATCAGAGAGTCCCGCCGGCCAATCATTCGAGGGAAGACGGCAATAGGTGGAATACTAGCGGATTTGATGGATGAGATCCTTGGGGGAGGTTAAAAATGCTGTGAATTGAGCCGCAGTAGAGACAGGGAGAGACAGGGGTTGGTTGGAGTTAGCCGGTTAGCGATGCTAGCGGTGGTGAGAGCTAAAATTTCAAGAAATACTGGCCCTGAGGCCTCTTTGGTGAAATGAACGTTGAATGTTTTCGCACCGTTGACGATCCTCTCAGCCGCTGTCACCTCCCCGCTTGGTAGGTACATATTGCGGCTCTGCGACTCCGCACATCTAATAGGACAGGAACATTCCGTCCATCCATGAGATTCATCACACACCCTTCTCGCCCTAGTAGCTCTTATACGTCTTAGTCAAAAGTATTTTAATTACCTCTACGACCTAGTAATGCTTCCGCCCGAGTTTAAGATCGCAACTAAGCACTTCGCGTCTTATATCTTACACTGAAAATGAAGGCTCTAAATGCTTAGCTGTCTGGATCGCACAATAGCTTGCCCCTGGGCTCCCTCAGCCGCCCCAGCCACATCATGACTCTCAGCGGTCTTAGCATCCATTTTAGCCTCGTTCGTGTTCGGTACACGCATTTCTGATTCACATGGTCTAATACGCGACCCTCCACTGAAGTAACAGTAGAGACAGGGGTGTATCATATCCCTGCCTCTATTTTGCGGCTCAAGAAGGTGCATATGTAACTACCGATCCTGACTCGCTCGTCCCCATGGAGGCTCTCGCAAAGCATATCGTCACACCGAATGATTGCCTGCCACGAGCGTTCAAACAGCAGATTTCGTGAAGGGGAATCTGACCCGGCGTCTTGTGTATGTCCAGAGAGATCAAGGCGTGTGCTTTTTATATTTGATGAGAGTTCATGAGCCTCTTTCGAGATACTGGGCGCAATCGGATGGAATGTGTCGAATTGGTGTACCCAGAGTAGGTAGGTAAATGAGACGCAACGGGAAACGGACCGGAAGCCACTGGAAAGAGGAGACGGGTACTTATATATGCCATCCTTGGCTATAACTGCAAGCGAGGAGCACCCATCCCAGATTCTTTATCACCACACTTCTCCCATTATCCGATCATCTGGACTGTTTCATCTTTTATCTCACGACCCTAGATATGAGTCTCTGCCGGGTACCTGCTGAAATCGTTCGGCTCATCATTGAAAATCTGGATCCAGATGATTTGCTTCAACTGGCTTCAACTAGCCGCCATTTCAAGCATATTATCCATGATAAGTTCATCTCCCGAAAGGCGCTGGAGGTTAGTGATCGTGGCATCTTCCCAGACTCGCCCATTTTTGTGCCATCATATCAAGCTGAAAATTATGCTAACTCTGTTGGAGAATATTCCGTTTTCCTTGGACTATAAAGAAGGTCAAAAGACGGGAGATTATAGCCAAGCATTGAGAAGACGTGTCAAGCGACGCAACGCTCTTCGTAAGGCAAATCCATTTCATATTTTGGAAGTTTCTAGAGAAGCTGTCCATTTTACATATACCAATGGCGCTCTATGCTATACTATGAAGCAAACCTCGGCTACTCACGAGCATCGACTACGGATCTTGCTTCTTCAAGGCTCTCCTGTCCAAGAACTCAACATCAACGTTCTTCAGCTAATATGCGAATCCGAAATTTCTGATTTTGACGAAAGCCGACCCTACCAGTTTAAGCCACTGTATCACGCAGAAGGCATCGTTTCATGCTTATTCGAACAAAGAAAATCTCAATCGCGTGGCCGCTGGTTGATAATATATAGCATTGAGAAGGGGAAGATTCTGCAGTCTAAGCCACTGCGCTCAACTACGAACATCTTTGTCCGCAACAACAAGCAGTACCTTTACTACGGTACAAAATCAGAACCATTTGACGGCCAGCGACGATGGGTGCTTCATGGATTCTCGCTGGAATGCTTCGAATGGCTACCTCGGAGAATTATACTCTGGGACTTGGCTGGTTGTGATATTGGGTCAACAGTTTGCTTTGAAATCTTTGACGACTACCTATATGGCGTTTCTAGTCAAGAGCTGACGGAATTGGAGGATACCGAATGGACCGCATCGGGTCACCCGCTGAATTCGTTTTATTATGCCTTTCGGTTCCGTTTGGGCGATCATTCTACAATCGACATCTTGCCACGATCTGCACTCTGGCGGAGAGGCGCAACTGACGGACCAATCGATGATCGTTGGAACCATCTTCAGCTCGGACAGGACGAAAGGTCTGGCCAAGTATCCATTTACGAAACCAGAAAAGAATGGCTCTGTTCGTGGAGCCGACGTAGCTGCTATAGCAAACAGCTCATTTTCCCCTCCAAATCTTACTTTGGAGGCTCAAATACCGACGGCCAGTGTTACGAGGGCTGGGACGATGCGACTCAACATACAGTAAGCCCAGAGGGCACGGTACATCGGGGCGACAATGGCTTCTCCTCTTTGACTTTTGATCTCAGCAATTCTCCTGTTCGTTCCTACAATCTCAGCTGCCGAGCCTTTGTGGACATTGTCAGTACCACCACATCCTCGAGTCCAGCTACTAAACGCCTTCGACTGCGGGTAAGGAGACAATTGGACCCAATTTCGAAATCGGACCGTTATTCACCGTCACCGAACGACACTAGTGACCCTGCTAATAGCTTGGATGATGATGATGAGGTTAGCCTTTGGCCAGCGGATCAGGGAGACAAGCTACCCGATGGATCCCTGGACACTCCTCTCGACCGCTACATCGACGGACTCCTGAACCCCCAGGCGTACTTTGATGAGGTCGATTGGGCAATGGATGAGAGGGTGTTGGTCTATTCCCCCAAAACTCTTCATCAGCTTGACGGACCTCGATCGATCATTCTCATTTCTTTTGATCCTGCCCTACATTTCGAAGGGTTGGGTTGCTGGGACGAAAACTTGATGTCACCACGTTGGGTCGGTGACCGCTCTGGCAAATCGGATATTCATTCGGAGTGTACACCAAATACCGCTATAATGAACCTGGAATCGACGGTATACGAGACCCCAAGGATCCGAGGCCTAGATTTATCGCATACTATCAGATCCGGAGGCTCTACCCGAAAGAGGAAGAGAGGAGGCTCTCCACCACGTTACCGAACGGCCGCCGGAGCTGGGATCAAGTATCATGCTGATACCGAAACAAATACGACCCGAACCATTCAGATGAGCTAAAAAAAAATGATATATCATCATGTGCCCTACGTTACACGAATATAAGCGTTGGGAGCGCATGAAGCGGCTCTTTTGGCCATTTCTTTTGCCGCTTTCAGAATGCTTCAAGTATGGAGCCTCTTTCTGAAGCTACATCAGGGTTACTCTTGCGGCATTTTTTTTTTATGCATGAAGAATCATAAGCTCAGATTAAAACTGAGCATACATTAATCTCGAGGTCACACAGAAAAAAGCTGGCTTTCAACGCACCTACAATGTTCGGTTCGCCCAATCGGATGTTGTTCAATTGCATAGGTAGCTTTGTTGTTATGCACGGCTGTAAGTGCGGTCACACACGGGCGAGCAACAAACAAATGAAGCAACCAATCAAAAGCAAAGAGAAATATTGCGAAGAGCCACCGCTGCGACTGGACAGCTTTTCAGCTCTGTACATCAGCAGTCATCTACCCAGAACCTTTCTTTTGTCCTATCAGCGCTTATCATGGCTCTCGCCATTTCATTGTACGTCATCACCACTAATGCACAATGCATTACTGCATGCCCTCTCTCATTTGTTGATTTCTCCGGCACAATATCACATGCCCAGCGGAATACATGAAGCAATGCAAGTATGCCGTGCGTTGTTTTCTCCCGACGTGGATCCTTTTGGATCACTTGTTTATATACTATTGGCCTACATATATACGAGTATTACTGTACATAAGGAATGACTGGATACTGTAATTCTTAATATCTTTGGTAGTTTAATGGGAGCTGAATATATGTTGCTTATTACATGGCGTGGCAGACTTTTATTCGTACAACTATCTATCCCGTTAATTCCCGTTTGAAGCTGAATGGCAGACTTCTTTATACTTTGGGCCTTGATACAACTGACGTGAGAAACATCATATGGTACGACTTCAAGAGCCTCAAGTGCGTCATATGATGATGCGATGCTTTCTCAGATGGTAACATATCATAAACAGACCGACTAGGTAGTGTTTGACTAATACTATCTGTTAAACAGCAAAGAAATCATGAAATCGTCATCATTGGATTTCGCCGCTTTAATTTCGCTTTAATAATCCTGATTATCGAAGTACACTATAGATATATGGTAGGCTAACCTATTGAATTCCCCGGTATGCTCTAATAAAGCTAAAGAAAAAAAAAGAGACTAAAATTGGTGTCGAAAGATCCTTCTACTTCTTCTTTTCCTTCATTGTCTCATCCTTCTTTACATCCTTTCCTTACGCCCATTCACTGATACCAGTTGTCCCCTTCTTCAGTTTTTTTTTTCTAACTCAGCTGGACATAATTGCCTAGTAAAAAAAAAAGAAAAAGTTTCATTAGACTCTGATGGTACTGAGGATCATAACATCATCGAAGAAAGATGGAACATACCTGGAAATTGTCCTTGCTTGCCATTTAATCTCCCTGTCCACCACTCATTCTCGTTCTTAGTTCTCTGAATAATCTCGATAACGTCGCCTGCCTGGAAGCTCAAATCACCGTCTGCTTGGGCCGCATAGTCGTACAAAGCCGTCACTGTTTCGGGCGGCGGGGCGCCGCTCAGACGGCCTGGCTTGGGCTTTGGTGGTGGCGGAGGCTTCGCCTTGGAAGCAACAACCGATGAGAGGTTTGCTCCACCAGGCTTTGTAGCTGTGCTATATGGCGGCGGTGCGGCCGCTTCGTCTTCCGTTTGGGTTTGGAAACTGCCAAACTTGGGACTCGTCTTCTCTGGCGTCACAGAACCTGCGGTGAGTAATCCCTGAGGCTTGCTTGCCTCGATGGTGGGGCGAGCACCATGCTTGGGAGGTGGCCGCCGCTGTCCGGTTGTCTTGAACTTTACAATGGATAAGGATTCAGCTAGCTCCTGAGTATTTCCTCGCTTTTCCTCGAAGGCCTCCTCAATATCCCGGGTCAGATCAAAGTATCCAATATCGCACCGCTGCATTCGCTCGTGCAGTGTGTAGAAAATGTTCAGCTGCATGTAGTAGAAAGATTGGAAGAGCGGCTTGATGAACTCTTGCTCCAGCAAGAAGAGCTTGGGCAGCTCATCCTTCAGCAGGTTGTTGTAGTATTCAAAATCTTGCGTGGCTTGCTCGACCTCGCCCTCAGCTTTCCACATTGCCTTTTCATCCTTGGCAGAGCGGTCCTTTTTATCCTGCAGCTTCTTGAGAGTCGCACGGTGTCGATCGTAGTCGAGCTGCTTGTGATCTCGCTTTAGTGCAGTCTTGCGAATGACTTTGATGACGTCTAGCAGCTCGTTGGCAGGTCGGATGACCCTGGTCTCTATCGTTTCCAGCTCTGGCGCCAAAGTCTCTTGCAGCTCGTGAACCACAGCCTCGTACTCCTCGCAAGCCGCGATGCCTTCTGGGTTGCCTTCGGGCTTTATGGAGTCGGGGTCGGACACGCGCCCGGAGATGGGCTTGTAAACCTCGGTCATTGCTTTA
This sequence comes from Trichoderma gamsii, assembly GCF_001481775.2. NCBI lineage: Eukaryota > Fungi > Ascomycota > Sordariomycetes > Hypocreales > Hypocreaceae > Trichoderma > Trichoderma gamsii. The sequence continues at coordinate 276,214 of NW_020171340.1, forward strand.
CTAAATTCAATCTGGTGGGCCAACATGCCATTGATGGCCTCGAAATATTTCTTGGACTCATCGTGGAGCTTCTTCGTCTCCTTTTCCAGCTCCTGGAATCTGCGTTCGGCGTCGATATATACTGCGTCTTTCGTGTGCTCGCCGATGTTGAACCTGGACTTGAAGGTTTGCGGCGCCTATATTGTAAGTCTAGATTAGCCACTGCATCGCATCGTAGCTGCATCTCCCGCGGAGGCTCTTCCCCCCTTTCTTCTTTTTTTTCTCGACGCTTCGCCCAGCTTCGGAGGGGCGGATTTCTGTTGCGGCCGCATGAGGTGAGGGGCAGGGGGGAAAGCCAAGGAAATAATTACCCTAATAATGCTCTTCTGGAAGCCTTTGAAACTCATGGCGACGAGGACTCTGCGGAATGTGCGTATGATGAGAGAAAAGGTAAGTAGAGGTTCTGGAGGCAAAGGAAACCAAAAGTCCGCGCGCAAAAGCACCGGCGATCCGGGAGACGGACAGGTGCCTTCGCAAGCTGGGTTGCAAGTCAGCGGCCAAAGTCTAAGTCGATTGTGTGCAGGCGGACAGTGACGACGTTCCAGGTGGCTGTGTTGGCGCGGTAGGCGTTGGAGCTTGTGGCGCAGCGGAAACTCCGGCTGGCAGAGCCCTCTGGGCGCCGGAATTGGCCACTAAGCTGCGAAGCTGGGTTCCTGGTCTGGGCGCTCCACGCTCCGTCAGATGACGTTGCGGTTGCTTGACGGCAAGCTTGGCAGGCAATACTAAGGCATTAGAGATCAATGATGATTACCCAGGCCTAGCAGCTGCGCCGTCATCCCAGCGATGCACGTTTAGCGCCCCAAGCGAGGGGGGAAAAGCAGGGCACGGGAAAATCATTGAGCTCATTGGAGTAAAATTACAGACGTCCAAAAACCGCAACTGGCGCATATTCCATTGCTTGTAGTATGCCATTTCTGGCATGCACTTATTCCATTTGCGGTCTCGATATTTCTGCCTTTCGCTTGGCGCCGCGTTAGACTAGCAGGTCTCTAAAGCCCTGTAAAACGGATAGATAGCGGTCCTGTACGTGTATTTACAGTACAGCCTCGCTCACGTAAACGCGTCAAGACGTCTTAGATCTCTTTGCAGCAACATTCAAACTGACAATCGCCATCTCCTTGAAAACCGTACCAGCCTTATTTCGGCACAGCCCAGGACCAATCTTATCCCAAACAAACATAATATACATTTCTTCACTAAATCGATTCAAGTATTGCCCACGATGGCCCCGCCCACGGAATCTGATATCCTCACAAACTATCTTCTCCAGCCGGCTCCCCTGCCTTCAATAGCCACTTTTGACCAATTCGCGCTGCTATTCCCTCGGGCACTGCACAATTCGTCTCAACTGCGGTCTCTCTATCGCGACCTGCAGGCCCAGCGCAACGTGGTGGTTGATGCCGTTGCCGCGAATATACAGGATGAAGTGAAGCGCGGAGCGGTTATGAGAAAAGAGGTTTTGCGGCAGAAGAGGGAGGCGGAGAGAGATGACATGGACGGAGAGGTTGAAATGGAGAGAGCGGTAAGTCTCATTCTTATGTACCTTGGTTCTTTCTTCTTTTTCTTCTTTGCAACAAGCAGGAATTAGAATTAAAAGCTGCATTATCACTTCGTACATTGTCACTCAAGGCTTCATACTGACGAGAGAGCAGCTGTTTGGTCATGATTCTGGAGTAAAAAGAGCCACGCACAGCCTAAACTCGGTGATCCCAGAGCTTGAGGGCGCGGTTGGTGCTCTGGAAGCAGAAATCAAGAGGCTCGAAGAAGAAGAGGCCGCTCTCCGGGAGTCCATCCAGCAGACCGTTGGGGGCTTAAGCGATCTTCGCTACGGCAAACTGTCCAACGGCAATCTTCGCGACGAAATCATTGATGGCTTGAAGTCACTCCAAGAAACATGCGAGAGCAAGTCATGATCAAAAGATTTTGGACTTTTCCCATTTTTTTCACCGTCATAAAGCTACGTATCTCATCATACCCAAAAAAGTCTTCAACCAACGGCCCTCATGTTGGTATCATTCATAAAAGACAAGCCTCCAGAGATTTATTCCCTTTTTCATGATATACATCACTTCATCCAATGCTCTATGGCTCGATATCCCAAATTCTGCCAAAGAAAATCATACAGACTTTGTACAAGCCACTTGATTATTTTCGCGGGGCGGGGGCGGGGGCTCCTTGGGGAGCACCGCCGGGCTGTCGGCCTGGCTGCATGCGGTTGCCCCTAAATTGGCATTGTTAGCCATGATGACGCGAGAATAGCTGCGAAAATGGGCATCCAAACTTACATGAAGCTTCGGCTAGCGAAAGAAACAATCAACATAAAAGCCCAGTTGGGGAGGAGGCCGAAAAACCACATGAGGTATCCAAGAGGAGTGGCCAAGCCAAGCTCAACGGCCTTGCCGTTGAAGGGGTGGAACCAAGAATCGACGAGGGTAAAGCTGTCCTTGTTTCCGGCCTCGTGCAGCTTGACAATGTCGTCAGAGGTGACGGTGGTAAGGTTCAGCCTCGTCTTGTAGATGTCGATGGGGGCTGGCTCGGGAAGCATCTCAATAGCCCAGATGTTGCCAGGGTTGGCAGACCAAGCGTTACAAAGAACGGGCTGGTTGTCACAGTTGACAAGGGCCATATGGGGAGTGTTTGGGACCTCCGCAAACTTGGTCGCCGTCTCGTTGAAGGCAGCCTCAATTCGGCCACAGTGGCCTGGCGCAGGCAGGATTAGCCAAACATTGTAGAGCAATTGAGATGAATTAATGTCTCGAACAACTTACCGAAGCATGTCTTGTTACCGCCGGTGAACAAAACATACCACTCCTCAGGCGTCTTTGACTCGGGTGCCACGGGCTCGTAGAGCGTCTCCTTCCAGTTATCCAGGTTCAGGACAGACAGCTTCATAGGACCGGTCTTGGCCTCCTGAGCGCCAGCGGCATCATATGAGCCGGGAAGCGGGAGCTTGGAGCTAATCTGTCCCAGAATCTGCTGGAACTGGGCCACATACTGATCCAGAGGATTCTCTTGGGCGGCGGCGAGGGCGGGCAGGGCCGCGACAAGAGTAGCTGCGGAGAAGCGCATTGTGAAGCTTACTGTAGAGTGATATGCGGGCGAGACGTGAAACCGACGGGATAGGACCTGGGATAGAAGAGATGTAGGAGGTGAAAAAGCAGCAGAACGATGGAAGAAGAGAGAAGAAAAGGTCAGGCTACGGAATGCTAATCTAATCTACAAGGAGAGTAAACTTTGGAGAAATGTGCCGCTAGCTGCTGCCGAAGACCCTGGATGATCGAGTGCTCGGGTTCCTCTTCTTGATTTGTTGAGCTCACAGTGGGCTTCTGATAGTCAACAAAGCTGAGTCGTCAGTTAGGCGGAGGCCTGGACGGTCTGCGTTAGCGTATCAGAGCAACAGCAGGATCGCCGAGCTTTTGCTTCTGACATGTGTCATTTGGATGGATAGACAGATATAAAGCAGAGCAGACATAAGGGAGCGCTAGAAGAATAAGAATGGCTAATATGAGGCCTACTTGAGGCACCTATCATTCATTTATCTAGATCTTCCCATCTTATCTTTCAAGGTATCGGTTGATGTCGGTGTGGTAGCACCGATGGATCAGTACTTAAGATGTGCTGCTCCATTGTGTCTGGAAAAAACAAAGTCGCGGGGTTGCGAGCCGCTTAAAGCCGCTAAATTCTAGAAGGCCCCGCTGGAGAAGAGTGCGTCATTGGGCGACCGTTTGCAGGTCAGTTTCAATTAGAGTTGGCGAGGGCTCCAGTATGTGTGGGCTTCAATGCACTGCGCGATGCAGGAATTAGCAGCTTAAGCAGCGTTTGATCTTTTCTGTCTCGCTCGCCCGGCTTGATTTGGATTAATTCGACTGTTAAGGCGTCAACATTTATTTATTTATTTATTCTATCATGGTATCTATTACTCTGGTTTCTCATCATCTGCGGCCTCTGCCGTCATCAGAGCCCTATTCGCTAATTAATGAATCACCTATCTACAGGCGCCTGAAGCATCAAATCCGAAGCGCAAACGCGGTCGGCCATCCAACGCGTCCAAGCTCGATGCTAACGCGTCGCAAGAGCGCAACGATGCTGCCGAAACGTATGAAACTGATGCGCCTGATCAGATACGCCCGAAGAAGCGCGGCAGGCCGAGGAAAAGCGTGGGCTCTCCCGACGAGGAGCCCAGCCCAGTGCCGGAGGGTTCCAAACCTGCGAAGAAGAGAGGGAGACCATCGATGGGGAGTAAGGCAAGGGACCTGAGTGAAGACCAAGACGAGGCGACGCCACCGCAGCAAACGCGGAGGCGAGGGCGCCCGTCGCTAAAGAGCCGAGAATACGAAGAGGAAGAGGAAGATACACTGCAGCAGGGCAACGAAGAAACCGAATCGCCTCCAAGTCGACGAGGGACTAGTAGACGTATCAACTATGCCGAATCAGAGTCGGAAGAAGATCAGCTGCAGAATGAGACCCCGGTGCCGGTTAAACGAAAAAGAGGCCGTCCCTCTCTGCAGGCCCGAGAGGAAGAGGGAACCCCGGAGCGTGGCCCGGCCAAGGGGAAGAAACAAGGAGAGCAGCGAAAACGAGGGCGCCCATCGCTACGAGATATAGACGTACCGAATGCGATCCAACCAAAACCTAGGGCCAAAGGAAAGGCGGTAGACAGTCCGTCGAATACAGCATCAGGCAAACGGCGTGGCCGTCCTCCCGGAAGTACGAGAGCCTCAACTGGGATGGCAGCGGAGGATTCACCACGACCCACCGCAAGAAGATCCCCTGAGGCTGAAGGTAGACCAGCAAAGGATGCGTCTCTACCAAAGAAGAAGAAGCGCCAATCTCATGAGAGCGCCGACGCCGAAGAGGATGACGATGCCCCTCCTTCGCCTCCAAAGCCTTACCTCCATGTCTCGCCTCACATCCACCGAGTCCGCCAATCGACCATCGAATCGAAATGGACCCCCTTACCAGACTCTACCATCTCAATCGCTTCTTCAATGCTTCTCATGGCTCACCGCCCCATCCTCCAACGCCTCTCCGGCAGCGAGCAGCGTCACGCTCACACCTCGACCGCGCTCCGTCTCATTTCTCACCGCATCACCCGCAAGCTCGCAAAGGGTATTCCCTTCCCTCCGGCAAGCATGCCTTCCGCCCGGGTGCCTCGTGGCGGTCGACAAGCCAGCGCCGCGTCAGCTGCTGCTAATGCGATGGACGGGCGTGCTATCGAGCTGGACTTTGAGAGCGTTCTCGACGCAAAGCAGGCCCTGGAACGGCAGCTGGATCCGGCGCTTCACGCAGTCGAGCTGCTGACTCGTGAGAAGGAGAAACTGGAGAGAGAGCTGGAGCAGGACTATGAAGCGCTGCGGAATTTGGAATCGAGCGCAAAGGCACAAGGGAGGGAGTATCGCGGCATGCTGAAAAAGGCACACGTCTTGGCGCCCACGCCCGAAATCGTTCATGAGCGGTGGAAACAGAGGGCCGAGCAAGACATATCTCTCAGCCACTCTAACACCTCTGTTTTGGGGGGCCTCTTCAGTGTAAGTCTCATTTTTTTTTTACTTCGCTTTATACTCAAGTACGTCATTGTTTCTATTGGAATCGCTGACCGGGCAATTCGCTATCTTCATAGGACCTCGATGACCCAGAGCTTAAATCTCTAGCTCTCCAACTCAGTGACCACATGGAAAGCATCAAGAACAACCTCCAGCAAACCGACGGCATCGTTCCGCAGCTGGCCCGGAGTAAGGCTGCGCTGCAAGATGTCTTGTTCAAACAGCTGGGTCAAGAGCAGTATGAGCGCGTAGTGCTTGGTTAAAGGAGAAAACGGAGAGAGAGAAAAATCGAGAGATGAAGCTTCGAGAAGCGAAAACAGAAAGAAATAATATTCGTACTGGAGATAATGATTTGTCTTCTTCTAAACGTGGAGAATGGAGTTTGTCATTCGTTGGGCAAAGCATGCGTTGATTTTTTTTTAGGCTTTGTACAGAGGACACCGAGCTGGCTTGTGTTATATATATCCCTTAGTATGTTCATGATTAAACGAATGGCGTATATATGTTAAAGATAGGGTTCGCTTTACTTTCAACAGGTAGTACTACTAAAGAAGAACACACGATTTTTTATTCACCATGACATCGCACTCGCGCAAGACAACCAATTATGGCTTATGAACGTCACAAATCGTTCAATTCAGAGGAAAGAGATTGCTCTCAAATCATTTCTGACAGCCGTCTCGGACAGCCGGTAAATATAACATATACACACACGAATGTTAAGTCTTTCAAAATAAGTAACAAAGTAAGTACAAATCGTCTCTGCCCTCGCCGGATATATATGAAATTATATCCAAAACCCTCTCAAAACGCAATAACCATGAAAAAAGTCCAAAAACACGTCTATCATGCAACGGCGCAGATAAAAGAAATCACTCTCTTATCTAAACGCTGTGATATATGCGTCCTTTTCGATGATCGAATCCTGACCCTTTTACCCTCCATGTTAAACAATACTCTTACAAGGCTTTCCCTATGAGAAAGGGGAAAAGTAAACCCTTTATCGGCGGAGCTTAGCAAAGCCAGAAGAGGAAGGACGAGCAGCGCCGCTGGTGGCAGCAGTGCCGTTGTTGACGGGGAAAGGAGTGACGGTGACGGTGGAGCGGACGGTGGTGGTGATGTCAGTAGGGCAAGGAGTGGAGGTGGTGGCGGCAGCGTTGCCAGCACCGTTGTTACCAGAGCCGTTGCCCTGAGAGCCAGAGCCAGAGCCAGAGCCGGAGCCGTTGTTGGAGCCAGAGCTGCCGTTGCCGTTGGAGGCACCGGAGCCGGAGTTGGAGCCGGAGCCAGCAGCCTGGCCGGTGACGGCAGAGGAGGAAGAAGAGCTGCAAGAGCTGGGCTCAACAGTGACGAAGACGGTGGAGGCAGGGACGGTGACGGTCTCCTTGGCGACGGTGACAGTGACGGTGGGAGCACCAGCGCAGTTGCCGGAGCCGTTGCCGGAGCCGGAGCCAGAGTTGGAACCAGAGCCGGAGCCAGAGTTGGAACCAGAGCCGGAGCCAGAGTTGGAGCCGGAGCCACCGTTGGCGGGAGATCCGTTAGCAGGAGGAGCGTTGCCACCAGTGCTGGAACCAGAGCTGCCGCTGCCGGTCTGGACGGGTTGGACTGTGATGTAAGTCGTGTCAGTAGTGGTCGAGTGGAGGGTGGTGGTGGGCTCGGGGTTGGTCCTACCGTTGCCGAGGGTGCTGGTGATGGTGATGGTCTCACGGGTGGTGGCCTGGACGGTGGTGGTCAGAACCGAGGCGCTGGCGCCCTTGCCAATGGTCATGGTCAGGGTCTTGTCGGTGACGACGTCCGAGAAGGTGACCTTGGCGCCGCCGGGAGCATTGTTGCCGGGAGCACCACCGGCGGGAGGAGCACCGCCAGCCTGGGCCGGAGTGGTAACCGCAGGGGCCGAGGCGGTAATGGTCGATCCGGTGATGAGGCCGGAGGAGTGGGCGGCCTGGAGGGAGGAGGAGATGCTGGAGGCCTGCTCGACGGGGCAGACGGTGGTGGCCAGCACGACAGTGTCGGTGACAACGACGGTGGTGCGGGCGGACTCGGGCAGGCTGCCAATGGCCGTGGCGTTGGTGCGGGCCGGGCAGTTTGTGACGGTGGCAGCACAGCTGATGACGGTGTGCACCGAGGTTGCGATGACGGTCAGCGTGGTGGGCGCTGCGGCATTGTCAACGGCAGAGGTGATGGTTCCGTTGGATCTGGGGAAGTGCAGGTGGCGGATGGGCGAGCTGGCAGAGGCCAGGCCGGCGAGGAGGGTGGCAGCAACAGCAGACTTCATCTTGAAAGACTTGTTTGGCGGTGGTGATGATGTTGTTTTTGTTGGTTCTTGTTTTTTGCTTCTTGCTTGGATAGAGACTGTAGGCGAAAATCAATTCCGCGTATATGTGTAAATGAGTGCTGGTGTAAGTCGACGTCAAGCCGAACTTGTGGGTAAAAAAGACTGGCTTTTTTTATGGTAATGAGTGTAAAAAAGACGTTAAAGCTGCCAAACAGACGAGCTGCACAAAAAGAGAGACAGAGCAAGAGTTTTATTGTGACGAAAAAAAGAAGAAGAAGAAGCAAGAAAAAAAAAAGAGAAGAAGGACGAGTCAGGATCGGATGGATATCGAGCCTTTTTGTCGGAGCGCGGCACGGCCTTCCCCCCCCCCAAGCAAACATCATGAACATTAAACGCCCCCCTCTCTCCTCGAAAAAGGAAAAAAAAGACCCCCAGCCCCGCCCCTCGTTTCCAGCAAACAGCATCAACTCATTTGCTGGGGGTTGATTCCCTCACATCCCCCTCACTGCTGCGACCCCTTGATGGAGTCGTTACGCCAGTTAAGTGGCCTTGGATGGATGTCACCGACTGGCGGTTCCGAGTTCTGGCGCTAAGATTTGGCCGAAGACGTGTTAGTGCCAGGGGCCGATGCAGGTACGCAGCGTTGGCTTCAGGGTCCTGAGACGAGCCCGGAGCCAATCAGTTGGCCATTGCCAGAAAGAGGCGCTTTTTCTGTTCCGTTCTGTTTTTCTGCTCATGTTTGTACTCTATTGTATGCTTACACGTATTGGTGCCTGGATGCACGGCATCAGCTCGGACATCTTCCTTGCTCAGCCTTCATGTACTGTAGGCCATTCCGAGTGGCTGTAGCTACTACTAGTAGTATTGAACTCGCTCAACTAACTACGAGGATACAGAGTCTCGTACTCCCCCAATACCATTTCCAATTCGGCCTCTTCCCGAACGGGACATATAACATCAACATGGACTCTTTTGACCAGAAACCAAGAAATAAAATCGAGATGCAATCACGAATAAAGTGCCAAGCCTAATGCTCAAACCCCCGTCCCGAAGCAAATTTCAGCCGCAAGCCCTTCCCATTGGCTCAGGCTCTCGCCTTCGAGGGCGGCCGCCGGAACCAAAACAGCCAGCAGGGCCCTTAATTTTCGAGGAGCCCCAGCCAACATGCGATACTACTTCCAGTACCAGCAATAGTATGCGCGGCCTCACATACGCAATGCGTCGATTTCTTTTTCTTTTTATTAAAATTGTATCGTAATTGGATTAGTGGCTGCAGAGGTATCCAATTTTCTTTCCTTCATATCTCATTTCCTTTTAATCTTGCCTTGGTAGGCGCAATATCAGAGGTTTCTTTTTCTTTTTAATTCGCTCAACAACGCCGTTGGTTTTGTATACATGACCTGATCTCAGCTACACCAGTAGTACAAGTACCAAGTATTTTCCCGCACGGGTGAGTACTACTAGTATGCGCGCATTGGCCAAGCATCAGTGTTTATTCTCGTCCTCGCCTGATACAATTCTCGCCCCCTTGGATTGGATTGGGCAAAACCCCCGCAAGGCAAGACGCACTCGGAACCCCTGCAGCCTGTGAAACGACCAGCTGCTGACTGAGCTTTGGTTTCGGCTCGCCACCAGAAATAGGCTCAGCCTGTTTGTTGCACAGTCGCACACAATCGCGAATAGTTGCGATTGATACTCCATATATTCGCTGAATACTACTGCTGGCTTCCTGGTGTTGCTCCATCCGTCACGCCGTATCAGCCGCACCGTCAAGATCCGAACCGCTCTTCTCCGCAGGATTTGCGCTGTGCAGCGTCTGTGTCACTGGAGTTACTCTCTCTTCCTGTATACGGTGTTTTTGCAAGGGTAGACCCCCGTCAACCTTATTCTCGTGAATCCGTTTGAGATAAGAGAAACGAGAAACGCCCCCTGCGTCAGCTCCATGTACCTTGCTCCTAACGTTCTGTGACCATCATCAACTACTGGCCAATACGTGTACAATACATGTATTCACTCTAGTCGCGCGTTAAGTAGAATTTTTTTTCCTCTTTCATTTTTTTCACCATTTTTATTTTCTCTCACGCTCCATCTTCCCGTCTTTCGCCATCGTGTATACGCTGTTCTTAGAAGAAAAAAATGACAGCGCTTTTGCTTATTTAGCCGGCATGTCACGGCGCGGAGTGGGGAGCCTCCGAGTCAGCCACGGCCTCCAAGAGTGCGAATCACGGTGCCGCGGTGACGACTCTTGCCTAAAAGTAATATCCTGCGTAAACCATCTTCGGCTGTCCGGCCTGTGAACTGGAGATTGCGTTTGCGTCCTTAACGGAACGTCTTGATGGGGCAATGCATCTAAATCATTTAAAGGTAAGCGCCGCGCGTGTAAATGGACATCATCTTGGATATGTCGGCTCTTTGCTCCGTCTAATTACGACTGCATTGCTATATGAGGTATTAGTCGAGAAGACGGAAAAGAAGAACTCGGCGTCCAGAAAACTTCCATCACTCCACCTCTTCTATCCTTGGTCGCGGCCGTCCAGCAGCGTCTACCAGGGTGCCCTCAGGATTCACATGCAATCCCGCTAATCTCGTCAAGCCAGGCGCGGCGTTCGCCTCTGCTTGACTCGGCAGTAGACTTGCCATGCCCCAGTTCTCAAGACTCTCCACAACGTCGCGTGCGTGTTGCTGCACCAACCCATCGTTATCCGTTGCGGCAATGTAGTCCAGAGTCCTCTGTATGTCCTCTCGGCTCTGGTCTGTCAAGCCGAATCCCAATCTTTGTCCGGATTCCTTGGCCTTGTCCAGCGCTCTCACAAAACTGAGAATAACGAGGATGGCCGCCCGCCGAAGTATACCCTTCTCCAGCTCCGGCTCCATGGCGAGGATATTGATGCTGAGGTCGACTCCTGCCGAGACCAAAGTCGGCCCCATGCCAAGAATGTTCGTCTCAATGGCATTTCCAAAGATGGATAGAGCCGATGTTCTCATTCGAATGTCTTCGCTACCCCTTTTGCTTTCCCACCCTTGGACAATCTGGGCCAATATCTCATTACTGGCCATCTCATCTGATGTTACCTCCTCATCCGCCATATCAATATCGTCATCGGCACCCCCGCTAGCTTCTGCCTTTTTTCTCTTCAGTTCGGTCAACCTTTCCTCTCGTGCCTGTTTAGCCATCGTTTTCGGCCTGTGTCCTCTTCTGCCCGCAATCGACAGCATACTCTCACCCGCATTCTGAGCTGCCTCTCCTGTAAATGTTTCCCCTAGTCTCTCAATAACCTGGAGTATTGCTTCGCCAAATCTTAGCCGAGTATCTGTAGACGATTTCTCTTGCGTGTCCAAGTAATGGTCAAGCAGCTCTTGCATGGTGGATTTGGGGTGTTTATTCGCCAACTGCGTAAATATTCGGATGACTCGCAGATTGATAAAGTCTTCGTTTTCTTTTAGGAGATTAGACATTAGGACTGTGACGGCTGAAATATCCAACACTGGACTTTCAGCCACAATCAGGTTAGATAAGAGGTTCAAGCCCTCAGATACTACTGGTGGTGGGCTATCGCTGTCTCCCGTAATGTAGTTCATCGCCAGGTTGTAAGTCTTGCGATCTTCAATCTGTCGGGCGGTAGGAGTAGCGGTTTTGTCATCTGGGTTTTCCACCTCGTCCCGGTATTTGAGTAACAGAGCCAGATTCTTCGCTGTGATCGATGCATCGCCTCGATCTTGATCCCCAATTCTCACCAGTGCATCTTCCACGACCTTAAGCTCAGCTGGATTGATATCCGACTTCTGAAAGGTCGGTGCTGTGACGACCAAATTGAGCAAGCTCAGCACAATACCAAGGATATCATCTCCCAAGGGAGTCTGGCCGTCAGCTCGTAGTACATGAGATATGAGCTCCAGAAGCTGATCGAAATGACTGATTAGTTTTTCTGGAGCCTTGTCCATGAACTTTTGTAATAACGTTACGTCCACAAGATCCTGGAGTGCCGAGTCTGCTTCTTCATCGCGAGTGGCTACCTGTATAAATAGATCCCCGTTTTGTTTGCTTGCCGACTGTATCCATCGTCGTAAAAGATACAAAAAGACCGAAGAAATTTCCTCAGTGGAACAGACTGAGCTCACAAACTCGACCAAGATCGTTGATTTGCTTTCCATCTCCCCCCAGTCTAACTCCGCCTCCTGTTGCTTCTGCTCGCCGAACGCTAGTTGGATGGCTTCTATTCCTCCTTCAGGCCGAAGGTGGTAGCGCCATTGTAATTCTTCTGCATCATGCAGGGTTCCTCTGCATCGAATATTGCGGATAAACGGGATGATATTGTCCACGTCACCAAACAATCTCAGGTGGGTCTGCACAAGAATCCGCGCAGGCTTACAGAAACGCTTGTCAGTATCCTGTGAGGCGTTGGTCCATGAAGCGAGCGCCCAAAGTTGTAAACGAATGGGCTTCAGAACTCGTTTGCAGAGACCAGGTGAAGGATTTGACATGATCAACAGCTCTAGCCGTCTGAGTGTTCTCTCCAAATCTGAGGCCATGACAAGGATTTTGTTTCGACCAAGCTCCACGATTTCATCAGCTTTTTCAGATTTGAGAGAAGAGCCCACTTTTGAGGACTTTAGTGATGGATTTATGGCCTCCAGTAGAGGCGCCACAAAAGCGTTCCAACCAGGTGCTCCTATTTACTCAGGTTAGTAACCAAATACACACGGGGGGAAACCATTGATGTTTTAGGCAAATTCTCGCTTTGTTACCTGGTGCTCCAAATTGCTTTTTACCCAGGATACCAAATCCGACAATCTGCGCTGCCGTTTTTGCGACATCAGGCCCAGCCTCGCCATCGAATAAGGCGAATAGTTGCCCCGAGATGCCGTCGAACCATTGCTGGGCATTCATAGAGGCTGGAACAGACGACAGCAGTTTCGTTGCAACAGCCACCGCTTCATGGGTGATGGCAGCACCTTCTTTTCCGCGGCTTTCCCCGTCATCCGTGGGCTTCCCGGTATTACTTGGGTGAACTGCAAACACAAACTCCATCGTGGCTCTGACACCGTCAGGCCGCAGTGGCAGGCTTGTCAAGCTCCCCATCAACGGCTCCCTCAGCCATAGCGGAAGCACATTTGGCTTAATCAAGGCATTGAAAACGTGTATCAAGATCCACGTTTGCGTTCTGAGTGCATGTTAGGTTTTTTCGCTATTGGCTGCTTCTCTCGAGTGGCCTCACCTACCTATTGACTAGCTCATTGTACTCGTGCAATCCTTGCTCGCGGCTTTCAGCAGTTGCCGATGGATTGAATGCCTTTTTTGCCGCATCGACAATATCCTGCGTGATCTTCGGCTGAGACTGCTGAGCATCCATTGAGTCTGTCGTAGCAGCTGGATTGAGGTTGAGTATCAAACCGAACTCTCCGGGCAGGCTTCTCTTACAAAAGGGCTGCTGAGCTTTGCCATCTCGTAACCAGCACTGTGCATTTTTACTGTGCACATACATTCCAGACATTCCAAGCTGTTCGATGGCGATCACGTGTCGGCGCGTTCCGTTTGTTGGTCCGTGCGTCGAGCTCTTTCAAGATATAGCTTCTCCACGCGTTTCTCAATGTTTACTAGCACAAGAGCCATCGTCAACGCCATTTCAGATGTGCCAATTCCTCGATTTTCTGCTGGAGATGCTGCCATTGTTCCAAAGAACACGTCCCCTTGAGTACGTATAGCCTCCTAGATTTCTTCTTGTATCTCATGATCGAGCCTCCTTCGCTGCCATACAAACGCAGCGCTCTTCTTCAGCACGTCGCCTCCCCCACAGTTTCCCGATGCCTCGTTTTCCGCAAGGAATGTCTATTGCAGCCCCCCCTCCCCAGACTTGGTCATCCGCAATATGCCGCTTCCAGGCCTGCTCCAGGATCTTGTTGAATGCTGCAGCTGGATCTATTGCGATGCGTCTCTGCCCGGCACCCAGGCAGCCAAGTCTAGCTGGGGGAATGAGTTTCGGAACTTAACCCTAAGCATACATCTGGTTCAGTATTGCGCTCAGTCGTCCAACCCCCTTTCTAAGTCGACCCTGTTTCTCGATGCTGCTCCCGTCGAAAGATGGGCATGGCGGCTGACGCAGGAACCTGTGTTGATGGACTAGGGGAGCGGACATCCAGTCACTACATAGTGCGCAAGAGGAAGGATGCCATGAGTCGTTGTGGTAAGATCCTCTGGCCTGAGGACGCTCGTCAGCCCTGTCCGCTGGAACTAGCACTATGGTCGAGAATAGACTGTCCTTGGAGATGCTGTTGGCATTGATGGGTAGATTGATTGTCTGCTGTCTGTTGAGATCTGCGTCGGTGGCTTTATCCCCGCCGGTGCAAGGTCTATGGCATGGAGCTTGAGCACAGAATGGGCTTCAAACAGCCAGAAGTCGCATTTTCGAAATCGCATCTCATCCCTATGGCACCTTGCCGGAAGCCTGGTTTATATCAGTGCCGTGAGAGCCATACGGAAACACACAGAAATGCAACGACTTCTGACCAAGCCAACGCCATTCTTCGTTGCTCTCGGATGCTCCTATATGCCCGCCCGCTATTGGGATTTAAATCAACATGAATATCTCAGTATTATGATCTCTGCCCATCAGCCCCTTTGCTCCTTGGACCACACCACAGCACTCTTCTCCCGGTGTGTGATGCAGCTGCGTCTGGTCTGACCAAGCGCATTAACCTTGAGTCGTTGGCTTTGTCCCTCGACTTTGCAAGGGCGCCAGTCCCCGTTTGGGCCATTGCCCGGCAGCTTCCTCGCAGATCTTGCCAAAAGGCTGCCGAGATGATAACGCGGTTTTTACGGATGTATTTTGTCCGCGTGTTAACGCCCTCCTGTCTTTCAAAGTTTTGGAGAGGAAACAAAAACAAGTCTCCGTTGGCAGTGCGAGACACACAGAAGGAAGCTTGCTTGACTACATTAAGAACATTTAGGCTGCATTACGCTACTCGGACCTTGGACTAGGTGAGCTCGAAGAAGGCAGCAGATTCATGACGGGACTGGCCAGAGGCAAAGTTCGGAAATCGGTCCCTTTTTCGGACACCGCGGATGCGACTCGGTGTCGATTCTGGCTTGGATCTGGGACCCATCTCGAGTTGGAGTCAAAGTTTAGTGCTTGTCCAGTTCCTTGACCAAACTCATCTGCCTTGAGTTGGACCCGCGGGCAGTCGTCATCTGGCTCGGCTCATTGACATGTGCTCAGTACAACTACTATTGGCTTGTAAGGACACACCGTAGATGTGGGAGGCAGTCCTGGTTGTCCTCTTCCCAGAAATGGCTGGAGGGCAACCCCCCGCTGATGAGGGGATAAGTAACCCCTGTTTCTATGACCATGAGACTTGTCGCTAACAAAGCTGTGCAGGTGAAGCTAAAGTCATCTAAGGAAGCTGATACAACTCTGTCGTCATGCCGTAGCCTCACCGCTGGTTGAAATTTTCACGTACGGTGTGCTGCAAAAGATGGAGTAGTATCAAGCCAAGATATACAAAACGCCGATTAGCAGACGGCATCTCCGGATTTACAAGCTATATGTAAGCCATTAAGCACTAGCTGCCTTTGTTACCATCAATAGGCGGCAGTGGCATTGGCCCATCCGACGCACCCCTGGTAGCTCATATGTTTGAGAAAACTTTGCGTAGATGTATATCCTAACCAAAACTGAAATCACATTTTTGTAGATCGATCTGCAAATTGGACAATTCGCCCGAATGGAGTGGCGGCTGGTAACACGGCTAAAGTCGCTGGCATTTCTGCCATACAACTCTGCTCCCTGGCAAAACATTGCGCGGCAAACTTGGCAATGCCATATAGCATTCACGAAGTACAGTAGCAACAGCATTATCAGTTCTATGTACTGTAGGTATGGGGGTTGATGCAACGTAAAAATGAGAAATATTCCTGAAAACTACTGCATTGGGCGATGGAGCCGCTGCGGCCCGTGGGACATGACCAGTGGGGCCAGACTGGCCGCGGAAGATGCTTTGGGCACATCGTTCCTGGCGGCAAAGTGAGAGGAAGCATGTACATGTAGGTATGAAGTGGTAGCAGCAGCGCTACTGCAACTACTACTCGCAGCCAGGCTGCCGAATTTGTTTCGTTTCCAGGTTGGCATTAATCAGCCGAGACAGGGCCAGCGGCTCTCCAAACAGGAAGTTGAGGAACAACACTATCAAGCTTCGATTTGAGCGGATTCTCACAGCGGCGCTAGCTCCAACGGCTTTGGCCGCGTTGATCCGCCCCACCGAATGCGAGAAACAGTATCCGCCGCTGCTCAATCAAGGACGTAGGGCGATGCAATGCAGGCCAATGCAGGGGAGGCGGAGGGGCAGCCCTGGCTGATGTCGCAAGAAGCATGAAACATACAGTATCAATCCAGGGCCTAGACTAGAGCTTCGGACAAGTCCAGTCCACCTGGAGCGGGCAATTCTAACGTCGGGCAAGCAGGTCGGTCGGCTTAGTGGTTCAGCCGGAGAGTTGGCCTGGCCACCGAGAGTGGGTTGAGTAGGTATGGTACAAGTGATATTTAGAAGGCCTACTAGTAGCAATGATATAGGCATTGATGTATAATTCGAAGAGCTTGGTTTGGTGTGCTGGATGGAGGACAAAATTACACCGCCGGTCTGCTGCTATAGATTTGTATGCGATAGGCGGCGCTGTGATTTGAAGAGCCTGGCTTGACTTGCCTGGCCAGCCATTGATCTGCTGCCATCGAAAAAGGCCCGGATGGAAGGGCTGGGGGGTTCTAGAAATCGCCGCGGTGATGTGATGTAATGCGATGGCAGGGTACTGGTGAGTTTTGAGTGCCCGATGCTCGGGTGAGATGCCTACCTTGTCTGATGGCGGTAGATGCCAGTGCGTGCATATGAAGATCAATTAGCAGGCTACCTGGTAGCCAACAGGACCAATCGGCGCCAATTAGACGTTACCCTATTCGTCTTCAACATCAACGCAGGCCTCTTCTATCTGCATAGCACGTAGTAATGTAGCAGGATGGGGAAGCTTTCGCTAACCCCTTGAGGTGTCCCTTGGAAGAAAAGGGCACTTTGGTCAATTATGATGTGTATCGTGCTTTTGCACTTCCAAGTAATGCTACAATACCTGGCCAGGGACCAAAGGTTACATGAGGGCGTCATCATGCTTCACACCTGGGTTAGGTAGGTGCAGGTACGCAGTGCTACCGCAACAGCCTTTGCTCAAGAAGGTGCTGGGGACCGCCTCAAAAGTCCCCACGCGGCAAGCCCCCCCAAACGTGGATTTGGAACACTAAAGCACCAGTAATTAATTATTTAATCAATCAATCAGGTAGGTACTATAGATAGAAGGCCTTTGCGCCTGGGGCACCAGGTGAGATTATCGGCCAGGCGCTCTACTGCCCTCGGGGTACTTTGCGTGGAGCAATCATAGCGCATACGGTACGGGAGCAGGCCGCGAGGCACGGAGTATCCATTGACGCCTCGGCCGAGTGGGAAGTGGGCCCTCTGGAACGGCAGGCATGACTTGCATCTCTTGGTCAAGTTGCAACAAGCAGGCAAAAAGACCAGAACTACCATCGGCTCCACCTGGCGCACAACAGTCTTCTTGCAACTCTCAGCTCTGGACAAGCACACGATACGAGACGAGGTTGGCCTCTGCTCACTAACAAGGCAAAAAGAACTGGAGCAGCCGCTAGGCTAACGGCAACGCAGCCGACTCGCCGGCCACGAGCCCACAGCTAACGGGAAACGGGAAAAGGGATCGCTCCCCTCAACGGCCACCACCGGGAGGCAGAGGCTAGCATGAAGGGCCGATCCTGTTTGAGACTCTGGGATGGACGATTGCTCGCTGCCTGCCTGCAAGCACACGCAGCCGAGCCGGTTTCCTAGGACGCGCAATTCCTTTTCAGAGCAAAATCTCACTGCATCAAAGCTATTCTACTCGCAAATCGGTCTAAGCCCAGTAACGACAGCTCGGGGTAACGATAAAACGAGATGCGAAGGCAGAGAGCCTCGCAAACTCGGTTACCTCCATGAAAGAAAGACAAAAAAAAGCAAAAGACAAAAACACACTTTTCCACCCCGAGGTTGCATAATCTTTCCCGAGAACAAAAAGTCCTCCAAATACCTTGCCAGTTTCCAATCCCTTGTTTTTTCCGCCCTTTGAGAGGCCTGGTAGTCCAGTCTGTGGGCATCAGGCCATCTCATGCAGCAGCAGCCAAGGACTGCTGCAACAGGGTAGTGCAAAATTTTCTTTTCTCCGTTTTCTTCTTCTTTATCTTCTTCTCCTTCTTCTCATCCGGTTCTCCTTCTCTTTTGAATCAACGCCGAAACTTTTTCTCAATTGTTGAACCTAGCCTAGCCCAAATCATTTACCATGTCCCTTTCCAAACGAGTGAGAGAGCAGCCATTTCAGAGTCCGTGAGACCATGACGCTTGTCATGGAGGAGAGTCTGGAACAGGCCATGACTGCGTCTCTTACCTACATTTTTGCAGCATCTCATAGAGCTGCTTCAGAGATCTGAAGTAACCCCTACCCCATCGTCAGCCCTTGAAATAAAAAAAAGCGGGCCTGGACATCATGGAGCCTCTTTTCTTACCAGAGTCAAATGCAAGTGTTACCACTAGAGCAACTGCCAGAGGGCTTTCGGTCGATGCGAAAATGGCATGCCATTGCCCATCACTGGCAGCGCCTCCGATGGCTCAGCATCATCGACAATATCGTTGAATTTATCGCGGAGAGTCCAGCTCTCTCCGGCGGCACTTGGTGCAACAAATTCTGCAATTGTATATTGGAGGATGCCGTCTCGGACACGAGGTGTGACAATTTCTCGAGACGTCATCGATGACGACTGTGACCGTTCATTGCCATCTTTGCCCTCTGCCTTTAAAAGAGCAAATTTTCTTCATTAGCGCCCCAGGTCTTATAACTCTCAGCACTGCTTCGAGGAGTGTATCCACCCTCTGGTTGGATGGCAGCCTCATTTCTTGATATGACTTACAATGCAGGTGGCACACGGCGAATTGTTCACCCACACCCAGTTTGGGCAATTGTGTGAATAAAAATTTTTGCATCGGTATTTGTAAAAGCCGCCGCTGCTACTCATCTTCATTGATCTGGCAAGGGGTAAAGTATGGACGAAAGAAGAGTTAATCAAGAATGGGCAAGCCAAGATTCGCTGACAATAGAGCAAGACTGCTAGCAGCGCAAAATTGCAACGTGGTATAACGCTTTTCAGTTGCTGAAAAAAAGATTGAAAGTACTGATCAAGATAAATGTGGGAGAAAAGATTCTTTGACGACTTATATATCGAGATCGCGGACGACCGGCTCTATGACCCCCCGGCCCCCTTCCTACAGTTACAAAATATACACATGCCACGGAGTACTTCTTTACATCACCGAAGACTTATTTTCACCCTACGCTATCCGATCCCTCCGTATCTTAAAATCTCGGGGGGAAGGGGGGGGGGGGGGTGTTTGGCAAAATGCTGCATTGCAGCCTTTGGCCAGGTCTCCCCTTCCCGCTTGGTAGCGCGGCCGGGGAGGTTCATTTTCTCAGGGGTGTCTGGGCCATGGCCAAGGTCTGCCTCTGAATCCCCAGTCGCTTCACGCACACTAAATAGCCAAATCCTTGTCTGCATGCTGCAGAGCACGGGATGCTCAACGCCAGCAAGAACGCAGCATGTAACGCCGCCTATCACAGATGGGTTTGATCCCAACCCAAGATGCAACAAGAAGTTATGCCCGGGAAAGGGGTGTAGTCAAACTTCATACCTGGCACTTGTGAAAGCTATTCCGATAGCTGACGCCGGACTTTGGCAATGATCCTGCGCTGACATGTGAAAAACGGAGTAGTCAAATAATCCATGGCTAGAGCAGGCGCGCTTTTGCGATACTAACAGAAGCCTAGTAATTGACTACTACTACTACTAGCACCTTCTCAGCTGCTGCTACTAAAGATCCACGATGGCATCTTCAGAACACTCGCCTTGAATAATACTGCTCTATCTTGTTTCTCTTAGCGCACCGTTGAGAAGCGGCATGGAGCTCATATTGGGCGGCCGCCCTATGGGGCCAGGCTATCGAGGGCTCGCTGGTGGAAACGACGACCCCGGGTATCCAGTCGTTTACTCCAACATCCGGCTGCATGCATGTATTATTATGAATGGAGCAGTCTATACTCCTTCGCTCGTCTCGCTATCGCCCCTTGCATCCTGCATATGAGGCAAGTCTGAGTTGTATACGCCGCCCGTCGAGATGATGGATCTGAAGACGTGGCCCACTACGGAGAGACACATGAAGCTGAAGGTGCAGAGCTAACACGTCAACTAGGTACATGAGCCTAAATATGAGGATGTGATAATCTAACGGGAGACGGGACTGTCCGACCCGCACACACTTAGGCGAGCAGGAGAGGATTTAGGCTTGTTTGCGCTTTAGTGGGTGGCGCTCGGTCAACATCAAACAGACACTTATGACGGGTCCTCGGGCGATCATGTCGGTCATTCACTACGCGCATAGCGCTTCAAAGATGAGATGCAGAACCCGGTAACTAGCCTGTATCGAAGGCGAAATTTCATGAAAGCTAGTCAAGCGGTCCATCTCGAGTTTGCAGGATACTGGCCGACAAAGTTACGACTTCGCTACGGAATGCTGGACGCCTTGTATTCGAGTCGGATCTTCCCCAGTTCCAAAAACTTCAAAGGGCTATCAATACTGTTGTTCCGAGGCATTGAACGCTTGGAAGCCTTCTGTACCTGCATAAGTAGTGTACAGCAGTCTTTTTGTGGCCGCTGCTGCCGCTCTTTGTGACTACTGCCAATGACAACCGGCATTTTTCTAAAATCCCAAACCATCACCGAGAAAGGCCATCCCTAATGTATACGATTACAAAATACATCCTTGTTTGATTTATATGCAAACGGCATTTCCCCGGAGGTACATTTATCAGGTCCACAACGGAATCTTTGCCCCGGGGCATGAAGCACGAGATTGAATATTCTTGACAGAGTTTGACGCGGCTACAGTAACGTGCAGATCCGGGCTTCCACCAAGGCTGTTGTCCCGATGCGGCATGTTTTTCGAGAAAAGAGAAGACAGGATTTGTGATTGCTCTGTCGGATCAGGCATACTCATCTTACACGCTTGTTATGCGGCCTGTCATTGGCTGCACATTACTCTTACAATGCTCTATTTGGACTGCGAGAGCTGTTGTGATTGGTGGGTGCTTGGAAGTTTTCTTCTGCGGGTTTGCCATCGGCTGTGGCTAACCGAACCGACCAGATTAAGTGATCTTTTGTCTCTACTGCGTTCTCATATGTCAAAACCGAGAAGTAGCAACGACTTGGGACTCGAACCAAGCCTGCGTACGCAGACAGTCACGGAACGCCGAAAGTATGATGCCGATAGGAGAGAAAAGAGCCTTTACACAAAAGTCCCGCCCAGAAATGCCGATGCTCTAACAGGAACTTATAACGAGGTATGCCATGGGTTGGATTGACACAAAAGCGCCCTGGTAGGCTGGATCAGGGAACATCGCTGTTAAACTTCACTCCACTGCTACCACCTAGATCCGCTTGGCCTCTGGTGTCTCGGTCCGCTCCGTGCAGCAATTGCGGCTATCTGGTCCGACAAGCCAGTGTTGCTAATTCTAGAATCCTAAGCCGTACGATGGTACCGTTGTAGTTTGACAGGCCACGGTCTTTTGACACCACTTTAAGCCCTCCATGGGTCGCAATCGGGCCTCTGGGGCGTGGGATACATAGGCGCTGTGGAGCAATCGCGACGGCCCTGCGTCATTCAATGCCGTTTCAACATTTCACCATTACTCAACCGTCATAATCCTTTCTGTCGTATTGGCCGCTTCCACGTTGACAAGATAGGAGAAATAAGGGACCCTTGCGCAATACTTACGAAGAACTGAAGTAGGACAGACTTTTAGCTCCTCGTACCAGCAATTCGAAGAGTTGACGTACGGCCTCTAATTGTTTAGAAATCTCTACTGTCGCTCAGTCGTGCTTCCCCGGTCATCATGCTTGATAATATTAAGATGCCCCTCTGTCAGCTGTTAACCGATGCAACCGACATTAGACATAAAAATGGGGTCAAAGAGCTTCATCTTCTTACCTCATTCTAGGTACTGTACTCATTTTCTCACTTGGTCGCCATAACACTCCTTGCTAACTTACACAAGGCTTCTGTACGGCGAGGTGGATCCTGGCACCCTCGGTGAATGGCACGGCAGACTGCGGAGTATGTAACATGTACCCTATGCACAAGGAAACAACGAAACGACAAAGCATTTTTTCCTCCCACGCCTATGCCGATGGCGTTTCAGCCGCATGCTAGGAGCATCAGACGCGCTCCTAGAGCCGCGAATAGCAACGCCTTTGGGAATGGTGCCTGCGAACTAGGCAGTTGCAGGAGGCCAAGTTAAGCAAACAACTCGAATTCGAGCGCGGGCTAGAATAATTGAGGTATCTAAAAATACCTTGATGCTACTATTGACTCTAGCTGAGGCCCAATTGGAATAGATGCCATGATGCCGGTTTGGATGCTGTTTCGTCGCTACCAGCATTGCTGCCACTGTCGCCAATGTCGTCAGACAATCCCAATTTCGGCAACTGAATATTATGCCATGTCCTTCTTGTTAAGGAGTGGTCTCATTCTCTCGTCTCGAATCGCCACCAACGTTTCCATAAGTTAGCTCCTCAAGGCCAAAAGGATCTTTGCGGAAGGGTGCCTGAGTATGACGAGGTAGCGCCAGATCCAAACTTTCCGCGGATCGACCCTTGTTCCTGTTTCTGTTTTCGTAGCGGCGCTATTTAATATTGCTTACAGAAGCTGCTCTTTGCGGCAATAGTGCACGCCCCTCCACATCCAAATATGGTGCCCAAACACATCACGCATTTGGTAGTGTGTCGTTTGCTTTGCAACTACATCTACGAACAGGCGCAATACTTGTACCAGCGGGTCTATATGCATAGATGGTGTTGTACTAACGTAGCTTTGCCTGCCCGGCGCAGCTCTACGCCTCGGACCATGGGTTGTCGTTCCCCGAGCCAATGCTTCTCATCCATATATGGTGTTCAGCTTGCAGAAGGAAGGGCTGCAGTCCAGCCTGACCGCTGGCAAGTGACCAACCAGTTCGTCTGCCCTTTTACTTGGCTGCATACCTAGTACTAGTCAATGATACTAGCATACGCTGTCCACGGCATTAGAAGCTACTAGTGGGCGCGAAGGATGAGATTTGCGTGTGCTTGTGCAGGTATGACAACGCAGCTACGCAGCTACGAACACGAACAGCTCCACACGGGTGCTGCCGTCTACTAAGGGATGTATACAGGCCTAACAACACTATTGACAGTTTTTCGGTGTTTATGCCAGCCTCCGGGAATCCGGGCCGCTTGGGAGAAGGATCTGTGTAATGGTCCCCATCCACCTTTGTCTGGGGGAGGACAAGAAAGTCGAGTGGGCACTAGGTGGTGGACCAAGGTTGGATGGAAATTGTCAAGGCTTTCGGAGTGCGCGCCTACGAGGCCACTTGCCGGTGCAGACATTTGCTGTCTCGGCGTGACGTCTTGATTCATGCTCGAGGTTTCTCAACTACCTACGTTATACACTCTGGCTATATCTAAGCTACAATTGTCTATCCGTTGCAAAGAGGGGACAGCTGAAATGGCGTCTGGAAAGGTACTATTTGCTACAGTGTCTGCGTCCTCTTGCTTACACGCATTGCCCCTTTCCTTTTCATCTTTATGCTTCTTTGCAGCTGTGACGGATGAGTACGAGCACACATACACCTGAGCAAGAAATAAAGAGGCGTTGCAGTGTGGGGGGTATCCAAAGCTATCTCCCAAAGCATTCTATATTGCAGCGGCTGAGAATCCTCCTCATACGCGAGTTTATCAATAAAAAAGCAAACAAAGTCTGCGTCTAGATTCTAACTGGTCCAACAAACAAAACTGACGCCATAAAGCAAGGCAGCTGCAAAGCCTCCTCTTCATCCCTTACATAGAAAGCAACAAGTTCCATTTTTCTCCTCCCCAACGACGTACATGTCCTAAAAAAAAAAAACAAGTAAGAGGAATAAGAGACCGGGACTCGTGGCACTCGAATGTGGCAACAAGCCATTTGGCAGCTGTGTGCATATATTGTCTATACCATTTGGTCTTTTGTGGTAGATAGCATTGCTTCGAGCCAGAGAGAGTGAAGCTTCCTTCGAGAATCCCTTTTTTTAGACCCATCTCTTTTGGCAAGTCTATTCCAAACCAACTGCAAGGAAAGACGTATGAGAAGAGGGGTCAAATAAAAGGAAAGAGAACAAGAAAGAGAGGCTGTCATCAGAGCTGAGCCGGCCTCATAACGGCACGCGACAAGTCGTGAGCCAATCCTAGCAGGTTTGATTGTATGCAAGTAGCGGCGCCATGTCTCAGATATATGTCATCTTTCTTTTGGTTGCATGCCCGCTCACCGACCAGCCTTCTTCATGGCCTCCTTTCTCCTTTTCTTCTCCGCGGCTCGGACTAATGACCGCCTGATATCGCCGTCCTCAAATGTGTCAAGGTTGAAGTACACGGGTGCAATTTCCTGTATCGAGTTAGCGCCTTGTTCCGCCTCGCCTCACTTTTAATTCAATGCAGAAGAGTGGAGTGATTGTAAGGTAACTCACCAATAACCATTCTGGCCTGATGCCTGTGCATGTTCGAATGTATTGCTTGGATGTAAGGACGAATTCGTTGTACAGAACCCAGTCGTAATCCGTGCGAAGAACCGTTGAGGGATGAATCATGACGGCCTGCTCGTCCTTCACAGTGCGGTAAACCTTGCCGGAGCTCTCCTTCATGGCGACCTGCATGAAAAAGCCTGCCAGCATGGCCCTCCGGATGTTGGTATAGTAGTTCTTATCCTCGAATGGCGTCGAGACAAGGTCAAGCCCATGAGTCTCCATGATCCGCTTCAGTTGGGCACGAACGCTGTCGGCGCTGGAAAGGTGGCGGAAGGACAAAAAGTGTTCGTGGCACCACTGCTTGGCGTAGCTAGGATCCGCAGTCTCTTGGCCCTTGAAGGCGTGGTAGGCGTTGAGCAGCGTCAAGTGGTCGCCGTCGGGGTGGGCGAAGTGCGCCTTCATTTCGTCTGCACGCTTACGGCTATTGGCAGGTCGGACAAAGATTTGGGGGACTGACAAGATGGAAGTGATGGATAGAATCTCATTGGAGCAATAAAATTCCGGCGAAGAAATAAGCATGACGGCCAAGGCGGGGTCCAGGGGAAACTCGGATGCCAGACTGCCAAGAGTGGTCAGCTCTCCGTCGTCGTCGAGACAGGCAAGGTAGTTCAGCTCTTCCAGGGCACGCATCATGGTCTCCGGGGCAGGAGGATCCATGAGATCGAAGTGAACAAGATCCTCAACGCCAAGCTTCTTCAATTCCAAAACGGTGTTGGCCAGATTAGACCGCAGAATCTCGGGATAAGTCTGCTCGATGAGCTCCTTCTTGAATGCCTTTTCAGTGTAAAGTCTGAAGCATTTACCAGGCTTTGTACGACCGGCACGACCAGCACGCTGCTGTGCCGAGGCCTTGGAGATGGGCGAAACCAGCAGAGATTCGACTCTGATTCTGGGGTTGTAGATCTTTTGCTTGCTGAAGCCAGGGTCGACGACGTAGACAATGCCGTCAATGGTCAAACTGGTTTCGGCAATGTTGGTCGAAACGATGACTTTTCGGCCAGGCCGTCCTCCCTTCTTCAGCGGCCCGGGGGCCTTGTCAAAGATACGCTGCTGCTGGTGAGGTGGTAGCGTACCATACAGAGGATAAATGGCCAGCGGGCCGGCATCCACTTCCCGCGTCAGCTCCTCGGCCTCCAGGCCAATTTTTCGACAGGCATCCTCAATTTCATCTTCACCCGTGAGGAAAAGTAGGATATCGCCTTCGGGTTCCGAGGCGTGGATCTGGAGAACCGTTCTGATTGAGGCCTCGACGTAGTCCTTCTCTGGCTCGGGGGTGTAGAAAATCTCGACAGGGTGAGTTCGTCCAGGAACGGCCAGGAGTGGGGCATCGTTGAAGTATTTCTGGAACTTTTGAGCGTCAAGCGTAGCAGACATGATGATGATCTTTAAGTCAGGACGTCTCTCGGCAATCTGCTTGAGTAGGGCCATGAGGATGTCGGTGGCTAATGTTCTCTCGTGGGCTTCGTCGAGAATAATGCAGCTGTATCGAGACATCTCGTGGTCGTGCATGGCCTCACGTAGAAGCATACCATCCGTCATGTACTTCAGCATGGTCTTTTGCGATGTCTTGTCCTCAAAACGGATGCTGTAACCGACTTCCTCTCCGAGCGAGACGTCCATCTCGTCGGCCACACGTTGGGCTACCGACATGGCGGCGACTCGACGTGGCTGCGTACAGGCAATAAGCTTGCCATTGAGATGCGGAAGCTCATCGTATACGACGTATTGGGGAATCTGAGTGGTCTTTCCGGAACCAGTCTCACCGACGAAGACGAGGATCTGGGTCGAGTGGTATTTGTCGAGGAATTCTTGTCTAATGTTGAAAGCAAGCGTGAGCAATCCGCCCATCATATATAGAGAAGGGGTGCGAGTGCGATGCGGTGAATCTCACGCGATAACACATACCTTTGCTTGTGGACGGGAAGATCTCGCCGTGTCTGCAAGATCTGAAAGTACTTTTGCGAATGCTCACGGCCTGTGAACGGGTTCGAATCCGAATCTTCAGCCTTGGAAGCCTGTTGCGCAGTGGTCTCGCGGCGCTTCATGCCCGCCAAAACCGAGTTGGCGGCCGGTTCGCCAGAGCCCCAGCCATTGTTCTCCTCCTCGTACATGTGAGCCAGATACGGATTGGGCTTTCCGTCGGTCTTTGTCTTCTTGTTGGAAGCCTCCTCGTAGTCTGAGCTCGCTCGTTTCACTGCTCTGTCCGCCATGGTGATGATGGTGGGCTGCCGCGCAACGGAAAAAGGATTGGTTGGCGCTGTCTTGTCTGCCTGTCAGTCGCGGTTGGCCTAGAAAATTTTGGCGGGACTGGCAGAATTCCTCTTATCGATAAAGACTAGGTCTGCAACGGTGCATCGTAAGAAGCTATTCGCACTGTACATGTCTAAGTCATTTTTTGCTCAGTGATTGCGGAAATTTATAGAATGAAGTAATGAATAGCCTGAATATAATCAAGAGCCAATGTGCCATCATTTAACATTTGCTTTCGGCCTGTAATTCTTTTGGTATGACAAAATGTGAATTCATGCCGACACAGCATATAGTCTTAGGCAACCAGTCACTGGGCTGCATAAAGAGCACGGGCAGACACCGCGCACTGTAGCGACACTGCCCTGTTCTCCCACTGAGAAAAGCTCTGGCAGCAAATAACCTATTTTAAGCTTCAAGTGAGAGGGGCTGTGAGTATTGCTGCCCACTCACGAAACGAAGAGTCAGATATCTCTAGCTGTCTCCTGTATATTGCAGGCCATTCATCAAATACATATATCCGTTCTTCCTTTTTGTGTAGATACAAGCGACCTCAAGACTCAACCCTCCCAGTCAGATAAAATCTCCCGGGTGAGGCATACAGACCTCCTGCATAACTTGGTCTCAAAAATGGCAACAGAATCAGATGCTGGCGGCTTTTCGCTCCAGGGGGACTTTCATGAGAACCGACCCATGTTTACGCTTGGTTATTATGACTCCAAAAGGGAAACACCGCTGTCAGAGCTGCAATATGGATACCTGCTGAATCAAGATGCAAGTGAGCTGATGAATCCGCATGGCTATTTCTAATACTAACCATCTTCCAGTTTTCTGTGGCTACTACGCCCATCACTAACAGTAACTTTAAATCTCGAGCCTTCAAGGTTGTATCGGACCATCTGGCAACGCTCAAGGCAAATGGCGAGAAGGGGACCAGCATCGGTACAGCGAGCCGCGCTGATCCCATCCTTCCTCCCCTCACGCCGGAGGACACCAGCATGTTCCCCTCACAGGCAGTCAATACTTATGTTGCATACACAAGCCCCTGGATCGACCTTTGCTCAAATGATCCTGTCATTGCCAACATCTCTCGCCAAGTGCTGAACCTCGAGGTCAACTATGCCAGCTGGTGCGGCGTGAAGAGTATCATCATTACTGGACCAGGCCAGGACGCGTCCAAGGATGGAGGAAACCAAGGTCTCGCGCAATACTCCAGAGCCATTCAGGAGGTCTTGACTATTGCGCCCTCTATATCTATTTTGATCCACATTCCCATGTATCGCGAGCCGCTTGTGGGAGTCCAGAACGAGACACTCTCCTCGTTGAATGAGCAGGAAACTTCGAAAGCTGCTGGGGGCGATATTGATATCTTTACGAGCTGGGATTCCTGGAACCAGATTAGATCGGTTTGTAAATACAACCCCAGGCTTCTTGTTGGTATGCAAACAATCGTCCCTTCCTCGTTCTTTACTCCTTGGCAATGCTAACCATTACCTTCATAGCGCTGAAGGTGCCAAAAGTCATGGCAGAGAAAGATCTGCAAAACCGTTGGTTCTGTGAACCCCTCCACTACTTGACCCTTGGCCCCGAGGTGTTCCAGAAAAACAAGGCAGGCTATCCCAGCCTTACCAGAAACCACCAGGATATGATTTTCGCCTACATGCGCTTGAAGAACGCGCCGTGGCTTCTGCTTTGCGACGTTGGCCCTGATGTGCGACACATTACGGATGGTAAGGATGAGAAACCGCCTTTGTCGGAGGCTGATTTTCCTAGCCTAGAGGAAGCCAGAAGACCCGCGTTTCGTGTGTCTACAGATTCCAACGTTTACTGCGAGTACTTGCGGTGGCTGGAGACACAACAGGCACCATTTTCAGTCCTGGAGACACCCATTCTCACCAACTTCCAAGATTGGCTGCAGTCGCCGTTGCAGCCGCTATCAGACAATCTTGAATCAGCAACCTATGAGGTCTTCGAAAATGATGCCATCAAATACGACCAATACGAGCTGGCCATAGCTGAGGCATTGAAAGAATGGAACGAACTTAATCTCCCCACATCCAAGCCTGGTGTCATTGTAATGGCAGTTGCTGGCTCTGGCCGTGGTCCTATAGTGACCAAGGCTATCCAAGCCGCGGAATCTACTGGTTCCAAAGTGGAAGTCTGGGCTCTTGAAAAGAACCCCAACGCATATGTGTACCTCCTCCGCCAAAATGCCCAGAAATGGGGCGGTAAAGTCAATGTCGTTAAGACGGACATGCGCGCATGGAAAGGCCCATTGATTTCAGAGTCACCTGAGACTGGACCAGTTTACGGCAAGATCGATATCCTCATTTCTGAGCTACTCGGCTCCTTTGGTGATAACGAACTTTCTCCCGAATGTTTGGATGGTATCCAGCACGTTTTGGCAAAACCTCACGGCATTTCCATTCCACAGTCTTACACAGCACACCTGAGCCCTATCGCCACACCAAAGCTTTACGCAGACATTTACACAAGGGCTCAGACTGATGCTACTGCATTCGATACTCCTTGGGTGGTGAGCCTGTTTCAACTGGACTTTGTGGCTCAAAAGGTACCAGGCCACCCAAGATTTCAGGAAGCATGGGAATTTTCACACCCCATTCCTGATTCCACGCTTGACGCCGTTGTAGCGCGACGTTCCGGAGGAGTGGTCGGCGGTACAGGAGGATCCATGGCAGGCGCTGCAGGAGCCAACGATCACAACTCTAGATTTTGCCATTTGACATTCGTTGCTCGAACTCGTGGAGTTGCCCACGGATTAGCAGGGTATTTCGAATCCACCTTGTATGAGCGAAAGTCGGGCCCGAGCAAGGGCAAGAAGACTGAGATTAGCATTCACCCGGAGCGAATTGATGAGAAGAGCAAAGACATGGTGTCTTGGTTCCCTATCTTCTTCCCACTGAAAGTGAGTTTGGCTCTTTATATCCGTCATCAGAGAAATGAGCATCTACTAACATAGATAATACCAGCAACCCCTTTACTTCCCTGCGGATACTGAGCTGGAAGTTAGCATGTGGAGGCAGACCGACGACACCAAGGTCTGGTACGAATGGCTCGTGGAGGCCTGGACATGGGTTGGACCCTCGGCACGTGTCAAGGTGGCATCTTCGGATATCTGTAGCAGCCGCAAGATCGCCTGTCTGATGTAGATCAAGGCTAGCTAGTCACTGGGCCGCATAGTTGCGGCATTCTTAGCCTCAAGGTTGCGGCAATCTGGGCCTAGAAAACTGGGCTGCCCCCGACGGCGGTTAAAAATGTAGCCGAATCGCTCACAAATTCAACGCTGAGAAAATCCCGAAATTGGTCTAGAGGTGTATGCTCGGGAGAATATTGCAGCTCATTTGATGGCGAGTTTAGGCTCAAGTGCACTGAGATATGCCAGGCCTTTGTTTTTGGCAATATGTTGATGCTATCAGCATCATATGTAGCGTACATGTAGCTTACACGCATCTCAAGGGACCCCGAAGCACCTCCGGGCCTCGCCGCGTTCCACGGCGGGGGAGGCGGTTGACCCGGCACCGGTACCGGCAATCGGGCAATCGCTCAAGCGCAAGCGCCGCATATGTGATGTGCCAGCACGTACTTGTACCGGGACCCTTTCCAATCCCTGGCGGAATCTCTCCCTGAAACCACTCATTGGCGTCTTGCTTTCTTTCGTTTTCTCCAGCCCCTCGGCCTTGCTGCGCGGAAGTGGGGATATAAATTCGGCGCGGAGCCATGGCCTCTGTCCGATCGGCTCTTGGGGGGATGCCCCGCAAAACCGCGTTGCTGTCCAGCTATAACCCCTCCATCCCCAGACCCAGGACGTATTTATCTTTGTCTCCGCCATTGTCTTCATCGTCGCCTCGTTCGAGCACCGAAACCCTTACCTCTACCCCCAGATTCCGCCAAGCTCCAGCCCAGAGGCGCCATCTAGCCGCAATGTCGACCCAAGCTTCGCACCCAGCACTGCTCATCCCTGGGCCCATTGAATTCGATGATGCCGTGCTCCAGTCAATGAGCCACTTCAGGTAATGTCATCGTTTCTCGGCCCGAGTGTGATTGGCGAGCTAATTGCGATGATAGCGAGAGTCATGTCGGCCCTACCTTTGTGAACACCTTTGGCGAGACCCTAGGCCTACTTCGCCCGCTCTTCCAGACCACCAATCCTGCTTCCCAGCCTTTCGTCATCAGCGGCTCCGGTACCTTGGGCTGGGATCTGGTAGCTGCCAACTTGGTTGAGGCCGGTGAGGATGCTTTGGTGTTGAGCACCGGCTACTTTGGTGACAGCTTCGCCGACTGCTTGGCCACGTATGGGGCCAAGCCTACCAAGCTGGAGGGACCCGTTGGTGGACGACCCCAGGTGCCGGAAATCGAAAAGGCTCTTTCGGAGAAGAAGTACAAGATTGTTACCGTCACCCATGTCGACACTTCCACTGGCGTTGTCAGCGACCTCAAGAGCGTTGTTCAGGCTGTGAGGAAGGTTTCTCCGGAGACGTTGGTCATTGTAGACGGTGTTTGCAGTGTTGCTTGCGAGGAGATTGCATTTGACGACTGGGATCTGGACGGTGTTATCACGGCTCCTCAGAAGGCGATTGGCTGCCCTGCCGGCTTGTCGATTTCGATGTTCAGCGGACGCGCGATGGAGGTCTTTAAGAATAGAAAGACTCCTCCTGCGTCTTATTTTGCTTCATTCAAGAACTGGGCCCCTAGTATGTTTGCTCATCTTCATGTCCATTGCAAATTTCCGCCGGTGCTAATGCTGAATTTCCGTCTAGTCATGCAAAACTACGAGGCCAAGAAGCCCTCATACTTTGCGACCCCATCACCGCAGCTTGTACGCGCTCTAAATACCGCTCTGAAGCAAATCCTGGCTCGACCATTGTCGGAACGCTTCCAGAGGCACAAGGAAGTATCTGATAAGGTAAAGAAGGCGGTTGCCGACCTCGGTTTGAAGATCGTTGCAACCAAGCCCGAAGATCAGTCTAGCGCCATGACGGCCATTTACCTGCCCGACGGCGTTCAGATTGCGAATGTTCTGCCTAAGCTGGCCAGCAAGGGCGTCATTTTCGCAGGTGGTCTGCACAAAGAGATTGCGACAAAGTACATCCGGTTCGGACACATGGGTGTCTCAGCTGTAAGTGACTCTAAGCTTATTCGCCTGACAATGTTTGGACAAGAGATACAAATACTGACGATATTCACATCATAGACGGACCCAGCCAGGACAGACATTGACAAGGCTCTTGAAGCCCTGAAGACCAGCTTGGCGGAGTGTGGATATACTAAGGCTTAGGATGCGGGAGGGCGGTGGCGCTGGAATTTATAATGGAGGGGTGGACGGGATGCTACAAAAGCTAAAAGCATAAGAGGATAACAAGCAAGCAAGCAAACTAGATACGGAGGATAAACTGAAAACCTTACAGTGTCCGAAAGGATGAGTGGCGTTGGTGGTGTTGCTACTACTAGATGAGAGAGGAGTGCCAAGCAGGTACATCATTTTGCAAATCACAAGGTTATGACACCCTTTGTTCATTAATAATACGCGACCCGACTATGGTTTTTCGTATATTGAACTTGGTGATCTTGCTAATTGTCTAAACTCGACAAATGCAGTTACATGTTTGTGGCCGCGCTTGTTCATCTAGGCTCTGGGCTTGCGCCTCGCAATGAATCAGGCGGGGGACAAGCGTTGAAGTTTTGCAGACGAGGCTGTCACATCACATCACACAGCGAAGTACTGCTACATGACCTCGGATGGTAACGTCATGATAGCGCTAAGTCCGGCCTAGCGATAGCGATTGCGTCGCCAGGATTAGTTGCCCAGGGCGGCGCGATGCAATATCTCCGGTACGCAACGTAGGTACCCGTTACAATAGCCCAGAGGCGAGCTGAAGCTGAAGTTGGGCTGGGCGGTTAAAA
Source organism: Trichoderma gamsii (assembly GCF_001481775.2). Taxonomy (NCBI): domain Eukaryota; kingdom Fungi; phylum Ascomycota; class Sordariomycetes; order Hypocreales; family Hypocreaceae; genus Trichoderma; species Trichoderma gamsii. The sequence goes on from NW_020171340.1 coordinate 308,951, forward strand.
TCGATCGCAGGACAAGCGAGGAGTGGCCAGGACGGGCTGACAAAACAGCGTTGGAGGGATTCAATCAATGCAAGGCGATCAAGTTCAGCCCCGCCATCAACATCGTGGTGGTCTTGAGCTCGGGCATCGCCTCTGCTGTAGCTCGCTGCTGTAGGCGCTGTGCTACTGTGTGGCCCTGCTGACAATTCCTGCTCCAGGCAGCTTCCAGGCATCGAGCCGCCTGAAAAGCCTCAACGCCTCCACTGCAACAACCACGCGGCTCTAGCTCATTTCCCGCTCCAGCAAGCAGCGCCAGAAAAAGGCTCCGCTGCTGCTTGTTTTCTTTAACCTCTTCTCCCCACCGCGCCGCCCGCCTTTTCACTCTCCCTCACTTCCTTGCGTTTTTCTTTTCCTTCCACGAACCCGCGCGCTCTTCTCTCTTTTTTTCCGCCGTTGCCCGCGTTTCTCCTCTATTCTTCGCCGCCGAGAGATTGCAGAGAAACCCAACTTTACGCCACCGACGCACCGCACAGCCGCCACTTTGTGCGCTGCGTCGTTCGACCGGATTTCGATTTGGTGATCTCGATTCCCTCCCCCGCCTTAGGAACAGCCTCCCCCTCCTCGCTCGCTGTCTGCCCAAAATGCCTACCATCGAGGAGCTCGATAGCACGGTCCGGGCCTTCTACGAAGGTCGCGGCGAGCAGGTATGCTTGATCCAATTGTTGGAAATTATTTCCATGGCAGGACTGTAGTGAAAGCTGACGCTTTGGTTTTTCTGTTTGCTCCATCTATAGCAAAAAGCAGCTCAAGCCGCCTTGAACCAGGTAAATACTCCTCCGCGTCCTCGAGTTTTCCACGGCAACCGATCTCGTGCTATGACAGCATGGTGCAAATTAGAACAATTTTACTAATCATTTTGTCAAATGCAGTTCAAGGAAGACCCCGATGCCTGGCTCATGGTCGACAAGATTCTATCCGACGCGCAGTATCCCCAGACGAAGTGTACGTGACCCCTCCTCTTGCCTCACTAATCCCACCCATATTCATGGCAAACCCAGCAATTTAAGCTAGACATGGCAGCACAAAGTGGTTTGTTTTCCATTACTGACTTTTTGAACCAAAAAAAAAAAGACTTGGGTTTACAAGTTCTTGACAATGTTATCATGACAAGATGGAAGGTTTTGCCTCGGGAGCAGTGCCAAGGTAAGTTTCCTGCCACTCTTTGTTAATCAACTAGTCGGCGTTGCTAATAGCTTTAATCTGCTGTTGTCTAGGTATCCGAAACTTCATCGTCCAGTTCATTATCCAGTGTTCCAATAGCGAAGAGACTTTGCGCGCCCAAAAGACCCTCTTGAACAAGCTCAACCTCGTGCTTGTCTCGATCCTTAAACAAGAATGGCCACACAACTGGCCCACGTTCATCAACGAAATCATTTCTTCTTGCCACTCCAGCCTTTCGATTTGCGAGAACAACATGATTATTCTGCGCTTGCTCTCCGAAGAGGTGTTTGACTACTCAGCCGAGCAAATGACATCCACCAAGACGAGGAACCTGAAGCAGACCATGTGTGCCGAATTCTCTCAGATTTTCACGCTCTGCCAAGAGGTTCTCAACTCTGCCAACCAGCCAAGCCTCATCAAAGCCACTCTCGAGACGTTGCTCCGCTTCTGCAACTGGATCCCTCTTGGCTACATCTTCGAGACGCCGCTTATCGACACCTTGCGAACCCGATTCTTGTCCGTCCCGGAGTTTCGAAACGTCACGCTTCAGTGCCTCACAGAGATCGGTGGTCTTCAGACTGGTGGACCTGGACAACCCAACTCATACGATGAACAGCTGGTTAAAATGTTTACTGAGGTTCTAACCACAATTGCTGACATTATTCCGGTCTCGCTCGATCTCAAGGCTACCTACCCAAGTAGTAACTCCAAGGATCAAGAATTTGTCCAGAACCTTGCTCTGTTCCTTTGCAACTTTTTCGGCATGCATCTTAATGTGAGAATTCTCCGATTCTACATTTAATCCTGCTTCTTAAACGCGCTTATTTACTAATTATTTTTCAACAGCTTATTGAAAACCTTCCCAATAGAGATTATCTTATTCACGGCCATTACTATCTTGTTAGAATATCGCAAATCGACGACCGAGAAGTTTTCAAGATCTGCCTGGATTACTGGCTGAAGCTTGTTCAAGAGCTCTACGAGGAGATGCAGCAGCTTCCAATTACCGATCTCAACCCCTTGCTCGCCGTGGGAGGCATGTCTGGAAGCGGAGCTCCAAACCCGAGTCTTTTGATGAACTACCCTCTTCGGAAGCATAAGTACAACGAGGTCCTCTCCAACCTGCGCGTTGTCATGATCGAGAAGATGGTTCGTCCAGAGGAAGTCTTGATTGTGGAAAACGACGAGGGAGAAATCGTTCGCGAGTTCGTCAAGGAGGGTGATACTGTGCAGCTCTACAAGACCATCAGAGAATGCTTGGTCTATCTCACACATCTGGACGTGGTTGATACCGAGAACATCATGACTGAGAAGCTGGCCCGCCAAGTAGACGGTTCCGAGTGGTCATGGCACAACTGCAACGTGCTTTGCTGGGCCATTGGCTCCATCTCCCTTGCCATGAATGAAGAGACAGAGAAGCGATTCCTTGTCACCGTCATTAAGGATCTTCTTGGCCTTACTGAAATGAAGCGGGGCAAAGATAACAAAGCTGTTGTCGCCAGTAACATCATGTATATTGTTGGACAATATCCCCGTTTCCTCAAGGCTCACTGGAAATTCCTTAAGACGGTTGTTAACAAGCTCTTTGAGTTCATGCACGAGTCACACGAAGGTGTTCAGGACATGGCTTGCGATACTTTCATTAAGATTGCCAGGCAATGCCGACGACACTTTGTCGCACTTCAGCCCAGTGAGACAGAGCCCTTTATTGAAGAGATTGTACGAAATATGGGCAAGATCACATGCGACCTTACCCCCCAACAAGTACATACTTTCTATGAGGCCTGCGGATACATGGTTGCTGCCCAGGGCAACAAGAATCAACAGGAAAGACTGCTGTCCGAGCTGATGAACATTCCCAATGCGGCATGGAGCGAGATTATCAAGCAGGCTAATATGAATTCTGCGATCTTGCAAGATGCTGAGACCATCAAGGTTATTGGAAACATCATGAAGACCAACGTTTCAGCATGCTCTTCCACCGGCTCTTACTTTTACCCGCAGATTGGTCGCATCTATCACGATATGCTGCAGATGTACCGTGCCACAAGCTCGTTGATCTCCGAGGCCGTCGCGCGAGATGGTAGGTTTCCAGCATTTTATCTCAATCTACTCTCTATTCAACGCTCTCCCCTTTTCTCTTGTGAATTGAATTGAAGACTGACCTTGATTTTAGGTGACTTGGCTACCAAGATGCCCAAGGTTCGCGGTCTGCGTACGATCAAGAAGGAGATTCTTAAGTTGATTGAGACTTATGTTGAGAAGGCCGAAGACCTACAGGCCGTCAGGGCTCAGATGGTGCCCCCATTGTTGGATTCGGTTCTTGTTGATTACAACCGAAATGTGCCAGGAGCCCGAGACGCCGAGGTCTTGAAAGCCATGTCAACCATTATTACCAAGCTTGCTGTATGTGATTGCGTTGTTATGAATTCGTCTTCTCTTCTGGAGCGTGAGTTAACTAACATTGCAACAGGCGTTGATGGAAGACCAAGTTCCTACAATCATGGAAAATGTCTTTGAGTGCACTCTGGAGATGATCAACAAGGACTTTTCAGAATTCCCGGAGCATCGTGTCGAGTTCTTCAACTTGTTGCGAGCTATCAACCTGCACTGCTTCCCAGGTATGTCAACGATGCGTTCACAGTGGAGTCATCTTGAATGAACAGAAACTGACTGGTAATAGCTCTACTTAAACTTGACAACAACCAGTTCAAGTTTGTCATCGATTCTTGCTCGTGGGCATTCAAGCATGACAACAGAGATGTTGAAGCTGCTGGTCTTAACATGTGCTTGGAGCTGATTACCAACATTGCTGAAAAGACGGACCCCAACACTGCCAACGCCTTCTTCCAGCGCTTCTTTGTTACTATCCTGCAGGATGTGCTCTTCGTTGTAACGGACAATGACCACAAGGCGGGTTTCAAGACGCAGTCTATGCTGTTGATGAAGCTCTTCTACTTCATCCACCCGGCTGATGGCACACCGCCGAAGATTCAAGGACCCATCTACACACCAGACCAGGCCCAGGTTGGAACTGGTAACCGAGAATACCTGTCTGCCTCTGTTGCCACTCTATTACAGAATGCCTTCCCCAACCTTCAAGCGTAAGTCTTTTTACACCTTCTTTTATCTTTTTTGACTAGGTCACCTTGATGCTTACGATTACATGCAGAGCCCAAATCGCTAGCTTCGTTGAGGGATTGTTCACTCTGAACACACAGTATGACAAATTCCGACTCAACCTCCGCGACTTCTTGATTTCCCTGAAGGAGTTTGCTGGAGATAACGCCGAACTGTTCATTGTGGAGAAGGAGCAACTGGAGCGCGATGCCCGGGCTGCCGATATGGAGAGGCGACAAAAGGTCGGAGGACTTGTGAAGCCGTCAGATCTGGATGACGAAGAGCTGTGACTTACGCAAGAGCTCCGTGCGGAAGTTGCGCCAAAACGGGATGCCGAAACCTCGCTGGGCTCGGAGGAGGCTGAGATACAGTACGGAGCCCTAGATGGATGGGAGCTCTACGGGCTGTGATATCAGCCGTCTATCCGGGTGCTCCAGGCCTGGCTACGGCTTCAGTCGACAGCGAGGATGCTTGGCGCCGATTTCCTTTGTATTGATACCAAAAAAACGATAGAGTCACATGGTCCCGTTGATGCTTTGACGTTTATTAACTCAGCACCAAGGTAGGATGCCAGATTCTCTTTTTCTCTACCGTTTGAGATTCTGTCAATTCTGTCTGGCAGTTGAACAAAAAGCAGAAAAAAAAATGCATGTCAAGGATGAGAGGACTAGTCGTGTAGGAAAATGGAAGGTTTCTCGTGTGAAGGACATGGGGGACAAAAAAAGGGTACTGAGAGGAAGTGGCAGAGGGACATCAGAGAGCGAGAGAGAGGCGAAGGAAGACGACGACGAAGACCAATTCTTATATGAAATGTAGGATTTTACCATACTATGGGAGGAGGACATAGATTAGGTACAGCAGCAAGACGTGGACCGCTGCGTATACTCGTCAGGAGGACGGATTATGAATAAATAATTCTTTTCTTAAACAGTTTCGTCGTCCACTCCGGATACTAACAAGGGAGGGAATAATGTTGAGGCTTACTATCATCACATAAGAAAGCGAAAGAGAAGAAGATAGTAACAACCAACGTTGAATGTAGAAAAGGCTACACATACTAGTTATGCCAATAATGCTCAACCCAGTTCATCCTTTTGTATGCTATCATGACTGCCCTTTGCTGCCCCCTTGATACATCCCCATCCGCTCCGTAAAAGATATGCCCATATAATAGGAAAGTCAAAGACATGTAACTAATGTACAAAAAAAAGGAGTAGAAAAAGAAAGAACATTGATGCATGTATGCTCATATGCCCCCCCCTCCTTCTTCTTATCTCGAGAATTGATAAGAAGCAGAAAGCCAAGAACAAAAATACCCATATACCCCGTTTGCCTGTATCGATTTTCTCCTCCCTTCTTTGCTATAACAAAAGAAATAAAGCAGATTATCTGGCAATGCATATATAAAAAGACAGTATACTGCTGTCCATCATCATTCTTCTTTCTCTTTCTTACATGTGAATATGCTCATTGCACAAGAAATGAAAAGAAAATGAATGTCTTCCTTTTTCATCTTTCGTTGTCGAAATTCTTCCCCTTCTATCTCGTTACTTCATTCTCTCTCCTTTTAATCAGTCTCTTCTTCAATCACTTTTAAAGGCCATGCCAGCGACTCGCGCCAGTGGGAGCCTAGATATCCGGCAATGGCTCGGATGAGATTTGCCCCTGCGTTGCCGAATGTCCAGAAACGGCGGCATCGATGTATCAAGACACCCAGGTACGCCAGAATCACCAATGCTTCGGGTAGAAGCTGTCGTAGAAGATCTACATACTCGGCCTCCACCGTGACGATGAAAGCAGAGGGCGCATGAGGAACGTCCTGCTCAGGTAGAGCTCGGTGCATGTCAAATGCCCACTGCAGAGAGTCAATGGCGATTCGGCAAGCGTCGGCGCTGGCTTGGTCAAGACGGGGTGAAGCGTCTCTATATAGGGACGCTGCGGAGGATGGCGTTGATGCTATCATCTGGCGGAGAAAGACACACTCGGTGCCAGACTTGAGAGTTATTGCTGCTATGTTGGCGTCGTGGGTGATTCGTAGCAGAGGATAGAGCTCAGATTGCATAAGATAATCCCATGTCGGACGAATTTGGGCAAGGATGCCCCGATGCAGGTGGATACACTCAACCATGCGCTCGATAAAGCCGTGGAAGCTAATCATGCCTCCACCACTGCCATTGCTGCTGCCACTTCCTCCACCATGAACTCCCATGACATCGTGGTGGTAGGGAGGAGGCTGTGGTTGATGCTGCAACAACGTCTCAGCCAAAACTTGATTGCTCAGCAGACTGGCAAACAGGAACCGCGGGACGCAGGTAGCCGTATCATCCGCGGGAACAAGAGAAGCGATGCGGGTGAAGGACGACAGCGCTCGCGTCTGCAGCTCGGTAGCCTGATGACGGAAAGTAACAGCAGTTCCGAGCAGAGGATTCTCGCCGGGTTTGGTGGTGAGGGACACGTGCAGCGCGGACAAGGCCAGCAGCTGGTCCATCAGATAGGGCGCATCAACCAGATGCTTGACGGCAACGTCCAGGACAATCTTGATCTGGCCGCGGGCCAATATGCAGTCGCTCATTGCATCAGAGACATGGTGGAAGAGCATCAGGTGCTCGGCTGTGAAGAGAGACGCCGGAGGAACAGGCGGGTTGTATGCCGTGTTGGTGAAGGATTCGGTAAAGGACGGCAGAGTCTGGGGTCCCGTGGAGGGCGCCGGCGCGAACCTGCCGCGGCCGGCGCTGAGGACAGACTCTGGAGAAGTTGACGATGGCTCATGGGCATAGACGGGCCACGGTCCCGGGTGATCCGGTTCGCAGGAAGATGGCGAGTGCTGCGACTTGCGGCTGAGATGCGAGTCGGCCGGGCTGTGCGGCAGCGGCGGCTGCGGTAGGGGCGACAGCTGGTTCTGGCGAGAGGGCGGAAAGGAGCATGCGCGCTCAGCAATGGTGCAGTTGGTGCAGGCTGGGCGGCGCTCGTCGCATCGAATGTGTCGTCGCTTGCACTCGCTGCAGCCGTTCCTGGATTTGCGGTGCGAGCGTCGGGTCTTGACGACGCCGTTTGAACCGGAGCTCCCGTTGAGCTGGTGGTGCATTGTCATGGTCATGAGGGCGGCGGGGGGGCTCATCTAGGGGGAGGATTGCAGGAAAAAGCAGTGAAAAAAAAGGTAAAGGATGATGAAGAAGGAGAGAAGAGAGAGCAGCAAGTATTTCGGACCCAGAGGCCCGGATGCTCTGGGTGTGTTTGTGTATGAGTGGTGTTGTGGTTCAACTGTCTCTGCTCAGCCCGAGCTGAAGTAAGGCAAGGTTGGCGCACTAACACAGCACCTTCCGTGTAATGGCAGGCCTAGGGGACCGGTCAGGACCATCAACCGCAGGTGACAGGCGCCCCGGCTGCAGGTACTGCCTGGGTATTCGCTGCATACAGCAGCCCCATCGGAGGTACTGGCCCTGTACAAGCGCTCGCTGTAAGTGGCCGTGGCTGCCGTAGCTGCCGCACAGGCAATTGCTCCGCCACAGGGCCCTCGGGAGCGGAGCTAAGGGGCCGAAACTGACAGCTTGGAGCCTTTAAGGTGCTCTCGCGCCTTGTAAAACTCCGGGGGTCCGACTCTGGTGCCGCTGACTGAGAAAAGGAGCCGCATCGACCGCTGCAGACCAGATATCCGGCTGGGTGTTATCAACGATGAGATCCTCGTCGAAGAGAGATGATTCCCGCCCATCTGGCACAGATGAGGTGGACCCAGCCCAGGCCAGTCTTCCGGCAATTGTCAATCTCCATGGATACTATATCTACCATACCGTAGGTAGGTAGTTGCTGCATGGGGCAAATGCTAAACACGTATAACATACCCCCGAGTCAGCCGTGCGCCGCGGAACCTTGATTGGCCAAAAGCATCCGATACCGAGAACAGGCTGAGCTGCATTGAACAGTCAGTACTACTGTAAATGTTATTGAGATAGCGATAGCATCAGAGTAATAAGTACGGATTATAGGTATACCCTGCAACAGTGATGTGTCGCAAAGCAAAAAGAGACTGCACGCATATACACCTACAGGAGATGCCCAACCCAGAGCAGACGCAGCACAAAAACGGTTCAAACGCGCATCGAGTGAATTCGATAAATCAGTTCCCCTATAGTCGAATTATCGCTCCGCGGCCTCGGTATCCGGCAGTTGGGATAATGAATTCCACAATTCCGGGCAGCCTGGAGGGGAAAAGAAAAAAAAAAACTGGGAGCCTGCATCTTGGCTCTGGCCTGAAGATGGAGCCACGTCATCGAGCGGAGCGGCGGGTGTGCGTCGCAGTTCGAATTCGCGCTTTGGACATCCAAGGTTCCGTAAAACTCCGCATCGTGACGGGTATAGAGTTGAGAAGAGTTAAAAAGGACGGCATCAAGCGTACAGATCTGGCGAGACGTCCAATGCTGGGGAAATGGCAGTCTTTATACATGTATATGATAGGGCTCCGCCACATTGCAATCGAAGAGGGGTTGACGGTACGAAGCATTTAGGCGTTGAGTTACCAGAGATCGGGCGTGGGTCTTCGATTCTTAGTGGAAGATACACATCATATGGCAGCATGACTATTTCGCACTAGCAGCAAACATGGCGAGCTAGCTCTGGCACAATACGCGTATCGTATAATTCCGTTTGAAGCCGCAATTGGAATCTCGAATTACTATGGAATTTCCATGTCAATCTTCGATCCAGTATCCAGTCGCAACTATCTCGCATGTGTGCAACAAGATTTCCTTTATTAACTGCACATCTCGCTGGCATATCTATACTCTAAATGTTTTGTTTGGCATTTTAAATTACGAAGCTTATGATTCTATACCAAGTTTTTCTTTGCCAATCCTAATGCTTACAATTTTGTGCAAGTCTTTCAACACATAGGAACCATTTGAATCTATACTTCATCCACAAAAAACCCGCCTCGCTTCCTTCTCATGAATATGGCCCGTCCTCAAGACCTGCTTGCAAAGTTATAAATACTGCGAAATCATTAGCCCCTCATTATACATTCAATTGACTTGTTAGCATCAACATACCTGACATCTTCTCGGTACTCCGGTCCCTTGGGGACAGCCTCATCCATCGACCCGCGTGGGAGTTTGACGTTCACAGGGCCACTGCTCGCAACCAAGACGGCGTCGGAATCTCCCCCTACTTCTGTAATGGCCGCGCTCTTCCTCTTTTTGTTCCCGTCAACTCCATTCGCATGCGGGAAGTAGTCATCGGGCACCGGGGTCTTGTATTGGCCGCAAAAGACACCAACTTCGAAATCATTAACTTCGCTCTTGTCGTCTTTCGCTTCTAAACAAGCATCTTTCAGATCCTCAAGCGTTTGAAAGACCAGAGTGTCACACTGGATGAGGTCGGTCATCTCTTTTAGCGTCCTGCCGTGGGCGAGTAGTTCTAAAAAGCCGAGTATGTTAGTATGGGATACTAGTCTTCTGAACGATTATGCTTATACTTACGAATTGGATCGGCAAGATCAATGCCGTACTGAGAAACGAAAAGGTGTTAGCAGATGCTCTACTAGAAAGCCCGAGCCAGGGCCACTTACGACGTGAGGATGAGTGATCTCTGGACAACAAGACACAATGATGATCTTCTTGGCCTGGCATTCTCTGGCCATTTGAACCTGAAAAGGTAAAATTGGTTAGCTTTTCGCTCGCTAATACATCGTGTATCTGACACAAGTTGAGATGGGGTTACATACAATCTCGCGAGAGGTCGTTCCGCGTACAATACTATCATCGACCCTATTATTCCTTGTCAGAGGCTTTACATCACAGGAAGTAGAATTTGCTTCGTACATGCAAACGATTTTGTCTTTGAACTCGGATGCAATAGGCGAGAGTTTGCGACGAACACTCTTTTGCCGTGCTTTCTGGCCGGGGACCTGTTGAAACAAAGGGATTAGTCATGTACTGCTCGTAGTCGTATAGAGGCGGCAACGAACAATAAATGTACGGTATACGTATCGATTCTTGATCCAGGCGTTGGAAAATGGCTTGTCCAACTCCATAGCAAGTGTAGCAGCAGCTGTGTTACTTGTCTAGAAGGAAAATGTTAGTCAACAACGACGCATCGTCAACTGTGTGACAGCGAAAAGTATTTACCTCTGGAATTGGGATGACTGTGCAGAGAACAAAGTCAGTAGCCATAGGTGAAAATTTGAAGGGGAAAAAAAAAGCTGTTTATCTGTGTTCGCACAGCAACGAGACCACTTCGATCACTTACCAACGTCAATGTTGCGAATCTCTTCTTCCCCCAAAACTTGTCTCATCCTCTTTGCCAGCTTGTAACCCATGTTCTGTCGGGTATGGTGGACAGACATTCCGTCAATAGTGCTGTCCGGCCTTGAAAAGTAGATGAATTCGAAAAGGTCGGGCGTGTATGATTTCCTCTCCACGACTTGATGGAACTGGGGATCTCCTCCTTTCGGAATGAAAACGGCTTGTCCAGGCAAGATGTCGACAATGTTCTTGAATCCGAGTTGGGTCAGGGCAATAGACTCCGAAGCCATAAAGTAATCCATAGCACCTTCAAGCGTTTCAGAGGGTCGAGATCCCAGGCAGAGCGGCCTGATACCGTTTTCATCGCGGAAGCCCAAGATTCCAAAGCCAGCAATCATGGCAGTACAAGCAAAGGCACCGTGGCATCTCGTGTATACTTCTCGCAGCGCGGTGAAGACATCCTCAACGTTCGCTCGGACCTTGCCAATTTCGCTCAGGCCATGGGCAAAGATGTTGAGCCTAGGTAACAGAGTAAGTCAACTGATGAAACCAAGGTGCAAAGGAGGAGGTTGACCAACAAGAGTTCTGAATCTGAGTCGGTGTTTACATGTCTTCGAGCCTCACAGTCCAAAAATCTAACGAGCTCCGGTGTGTTTACCAGGTTTCCATTGACACTCATAGACAGGCCGTACGGGGCATTGACGAAGAATGGTTGCGCTTCGGATCTGCAGGCATTTAGTTAGCGTTGGCGTTTTGTTGGGAGCTAGAGCGCAGAGATAAGGAGACGAGCGTACGCAGACGCGGTGCCCGCAGTTGGGTACCGAAGATGGGAAATACTAATTCAGAACAGTTAGTACAATGGCATGATTCGCAAACTTCGAAGGCATATCGAAGCCAGTTACGGTGCAAGGAGTACAGCTTACCCCATGAAGCCGGGGAGCTTGAAGCTCATGAATTAGCATTCGCCTTTCCCACGCGATATCAATGGCACAAAAAAAAAAGCACAGCCAGAACCAGAACCTTCATGCCTTTGTTTCAAACAAACGACATAATTGCCAGAGACAGCTGTGCGAAAAGATATAGAGCTCAGACACTTACATCGACTGTGCGCTTTCCCTCGTCAAACACCTTTGCGGCCATTCCATTTCCCTTGCACTGATAGACTCTTCCGCCCTGGCACACGGCAATGCCCGCGGCATCTTGTCCTCGCTGTTGCTGACGTTAGCATTCTTTGGAGTTGTGTTGCGACGAAGTAGCTCGATCGAGGGAGAAGAGGTCGGGACGGCGGTTGAGCGAGTAACTAACATGTTGCAGGAAATATAAGGATTCGTGCAGGTCGACCGCAGCCGTGGTGGCTTTGGGGTCACCCAACTATTAAGTAACCATTGTTAGTATGTTTCTCCTCGTTATGCTTTCAGCGTGGCTCTTCTTTTCTTTTCTTTTTGTCGCTGTGTTGTCGCCTCGCAGCTTTCTAAGTCGCAGAGTTTCATCGGTGCTCCGGAGTCGGGCTCGGGGGAAAAAAAAAACTTACCAGTATAGCTGAGACACCGCACATCGTGCTACAATGGACACTGCGACTTTGCTAGGAAGTCAATATTGTAATCCCTTTCGTTTGGAAGAACCTCCGCAGTGAAGCGTGGATGGTTGATCAAACTTCAAAAAGGGAAAAAAAAAAAAATTCCATGCAGCGCATGCGCATTGGAGAAAAAAAGCCGACCAAAGGAAAGTTCGCGTCCACCCCACGTTCCAACCGCCTTAGCAGGAGTACCTGCGCCATTACATCAGGCCCTTACTGTTACAGGCACTCTGCAAGTGCTAGCATAGGTACCGCCTAGTAGGCTCCCCACACCAATGTGCAGTCAGCATGGCGCTCCAAATCGCTATATCGGCCGTCTAATTCCTCGGGGGTTCGCTATAAGCTCCATTACTCAGCATGGAAGTTGACTCTGCTTCAGTCGCCACAATGCCTTGAGAGGCGACGTTGAGGCGATGTTTGGTTAAACTTGGCCTTGGGAGGCGGATTGGATGGCCGCTATATAGATACACTTACACTATGAGAAATATAGGCGAGCGGTAGTAGTAGTATATGCTGCTGTTGTATCCGCGCTATTCATATTCATTCTCGACTGCTGTTAGACTTGTTTAGTTTACACGAAATTATATCACCAAGATAGTATATCAGGAAGATTTAGAACAGAAATAGAAACTAGGGAGAAAGAAAGAAAAGAAAGAGACGCCTAATTCAGATTGACGTGGCAAATCCCGCCAAAGGATGCATGCATTAATTAATAGATGAATGATATCGCTACTACGCACTCTAATCAAACCCTTCAAACTCTTCATCCTCCTTTGCTGCTGCTGCTTTCGCCATATTCTCTTCCCTGACTCTCCGAATCAAGTCGTTCAGCTCAGCCTGCTTAACCTTCTCATCATCCGTCATCGTCGCCAGCTTCTTGGCCTCCGTCTTCTTGTGCCGCTTCTCGCGTCTCTCGGTCCGGTGCTCTTCCTGCTCTTGCTTTCCGCTCCAGGCCTCGTTGTTCTTCCTCTTCCGCTTAGCATCAGCAGCCTTCTTTGCTGTCTCTCCGCTCTTATCAGCTGCCATGGCCTCTCGTCTGGCTTGCTCCCGTGCCTTGTCCTTGTAGGCTAATTCATCCCAGTCCATTTCAACTCCCAGCATCTTGTCTCCGCTCCAAGTTCTCAGCTCGGGCATCCTGGGCAGGCGAAGAAGCCCCCATGCGTTTCCAAGATCCGCCCAATCTAGATCGCTAACTCTGAAAATGGACGTCGCTTGATGCGCTGCATAACTTCGTACCCAGCTAACGAAAGCTTTTTGGGCTTTGTCGTGGATGGCTCTGTCTGACTGAAGTAGTGTGCGGAATTTTGATGTCGCATCTCGGGCTCCATCTTCTGTCACGAAGATTGAAGGTTTTAATAGTGGTGTGATTGGAGTTTGGCGAATCTCTAGAAATCTGGCGTAGTCTTCCTCGTGTCCCGGGTGCAGCATAACCACAGCCAGACCTTTTCTGCCTGCACGACCAGCTCTTCCACTTCTATGTATGAATACTTTGGGGTCGGATGGCGCATCAATCTGAACAACCAAATCAACCTGTGGGATATCCAAACCGCGAGCGGCCAAGTCTGTTGTTAATAAAATTGTAGGAGAGACCGAGGATAAAAAGCGGCCAAAGTTCTTTTCGCGCACTTTAGCTGGATGCTTGCCATGTAGAGGTACCAGCGAGAATCCTTCGGGCAATATCTGAGGAAGAGTGTGTTGAAAGTAGTCCACAGCGGCGCAAGTAGACAGAAAGACAATACTCTTTAATGGCCGTATAGGTAGACGCTCCAGCAACTGCGCCAGAGATGGCAGCTTCTGGCTAGCCGGAGTAATCAGGTATGACATCTGAAGACTTGCAGGAATTTTTCTGTCTTCAACGATTCCACCGCCATCCTTCATCTTCACCTTGACTTCGATCTTCACCGGATTGCGCAAACCCACTCGAATGATCTCGCCAACAGCTTCACTAACACTAGCACTAAATAGGCCCGTCCGCCTCTGCTTGGGAAGGTGTGAAAGAATCGTTTGGAGGTCCTGCTTGAAGCCGAGATCAAGCAGTCGATCAGCCTCATCGAGGACAAGCGCTTCGAAGGTCTGATCGATGTGAACATGGGGCGAGGCCAGCAACTCAACAAGACGGCCTGGGGAGGATATGAGAAGATTCGGGCTGTGTCGGACGAAGTAGCTAAGATCTTGCGCCGGCGTGGTGGTTCCTCCGACTAGCAGTTGGGGAACGATGGCAGGCACTGCGCTGCTAGGCCTCTTGCCTTCGCCTTTTAAGTGTGGTAGGATCTCGGCAGATGGCGCATGAAACTCGAGGAGGGAGAGGAGGACTGTATGGATCTGGGCGGCGAGCTCTCTGGTAGGTGAGATGACGATTGCGCTGACATGGTGCTTCTTTGTGGGCTCCGCGAGGCGCAATAATCGTTGAACAATGGGAATCAAGAAGGCTAATGTTTTACCACTACCAGTAACAGCCTACAATATCGCCAATTGGGTTAGCAGAAGTCAATTGTGTAGAGAATGAATGAAAATGTCAGCAAACCCACCTCAACTACCACATCTTTGTTCCCCAGAAACTGAGGCAGAGTCGCAGCCTGCACTGGTGTCATCTGCTTAAACCCCATGCTAGAGACGGCGTCAAGGATCCATTCTGCCAATGGGGGTGTTAAGCCACCCCAGGCCCTGGGATCCCTCTTCACAGCAACTTTTCCAGGAGCCATGATATCTCAATTTGCTGGAAAATGCTTAACCAGCGCTACAATACTACGGTTATCGTCGTGATGATCGAGGCTATCTCAGAAATTATTTTGAAATCTTATCTTATCACCACGTGAAACAAGCTTGAAAATATCGGCACTAAATTCAGAGCATTAAACCTTGATCGGCCTAACCGTTAGTGGCAAGCCGCGCATCTGGCCATGCAGGGAAATTTTCCTCCAAGCGAAAGTTGGACAGCGGGACTCTTGCGGCTCCGAAACCCGCCTTGCCGGCCAAAAGAAAAAAAGAGGAAAAAGAACAAAGCACGACAGAAGACCAAAATCGGCACGTGAAAGTCCAACAAAAACGCAAATCGCGGCCCCAACAAAGAGGACCCCCGGATGACGTCCGGGACGTGGCGCAAATTCTCTCTTTCTAGCACGAAATGATCAGATTGGCGGGTCACATGCTGCCCGTTTGAACAAGTTTGCCTAGCAGAAGCGGCGGCGCCACGTCCGAAGAAGAAAAAAGCACACGACACAGCCGAAGTGACTTTGTGTGGCAGTACTCTTTTTGGTGAGGCTGCATGCATATGACGGGGGAGGCAGAAAAAAAAACCTCGCCTTTGATAGGACGGCTATAGCTTTTCATGTACGAATGTAAAAACACACAGCCTAAGGCTTCGCCCACGACGACACGAAACACAGGTTTATCCCGCCTGATGCTTTATCTCTTTATGCTGAACGACAAATCAGAATAATTGGCGTCCAAGCCTTACTTGACCTCTTTCCCCCCCCTCTTCCTTTCTATTCTTTTCGAAGCGCACTATGTGGCAGAGGACCTGGCCTCTACCGCATCGCTGCTAAACCCTCATTCATCCTGGAGACCCCAACTCGCCCCGTCAATCTGTCCCCTGTCAGCCCCTCGTCATCGCACAGCAGCGGCCGCAGTCTGTTTGAGCTCTTCAGCCCGTGCAGCACCAGCGACGACAGAAGCCGCAGCAGAAGTAGAAGCAGCAGCCACAGCAGCATCGCCGCACCGCGCCTCTCGCGCCGGGACAGAGACGACGCACAACACCATTGGTCCCTGTGGCCCTCGGGCTTTGAATCGCTGCGCCGCCTCGTCGTAGGTGCCGTCTACTGCCCTGCGCTGCCTCCCGCGACCTTCACCATGTCGCTCCGTCGCCAGTCGGGCGCCCGCCGCGTCCCGGACACGCCTCGCATCATCTCGCCGAGCCCGACCCCGTCAGAACGAGACGTGCAGGATTACGTGGGCCCAATGACCCGGAGTCGAAGAAAGGCCCCGACGCAGCAGGCGGTGGAGGAGCTGAGCGATGAGGAGGACCTCGATAGTGCTTCCGGCATCCGGAGATCCCGTACAAGAAGCCGCTCGCCCATCGACACCCGCGGTGTCCCTCGCATGACACCCAAGACTTCCAAAACCTCGACATCGCAAAAGCCTGAGCTGGACGGCATCATGGCGACCACTACCGCCACCAGACTGGCCACCACGAACGGTCACTTGGCGCCTCCTCTGCCTGCGACCCCGACGGGATGGAGCTGGCGCGACTTCAGCCGGAGCCCCAGTCCTCTAGGCCTTATCCCAATCCACCGACACTGGCGGACGTTTGTGCACAAGCATGAGGTCCCGCGCAAAGTCCTCCACGTTTCCATCGGCTTCTTCGTCGTCTGGCTCTACAGCTCCGGCACCCAGACCAGCGCCGTGCCGCCATATCTGATGAGCGCGTTGATCCCAATCACAACGGTCGACTGGCTGCGGCACCGATACGCTTCCTTCAACCGGCTCTATGTCAAGGTGCTCGGCGCCCTTATGCGGGAAAGCGAGTACGCGGGGTGGAACGGCGTCATCTTCTACCTCCTCGGCGCATGGATCACTCTCTACTTCTTCCCCAAGGACGTTGGCGTCATCGGCGTCCTGCTGCTCAGCTGGTGCGATACCGCCGCCAGCACATTCGGCCGACTCTGGGGAAAATATACCCCGAGACTACGCCGCGGCAAGTCCCTCGCTGGATCGCTGGCCGCCTTCCTTGTTGGCGTGGCCACTTCCTACCTCTGGTACGGATGGCTCGTCCCCACCATCGGACCCATGCCCGGCGACGAGAACTTCATGTTCACGGGTACTCTCTCTCTGCCACAGGCATTTACCGAGGCAGTCGGCCTGCCAGAGAACTTGAGCTCTGTCTCTGGCCCTGTAGCTTTGGGCATCATGAGCGTCTGGTCTGGCTTTGTCGCTTCGGCCAGTGAAGTGGCTGACCTGTTCGGATGGGACGATAACCTGACGATCCCAGTGCTTAGCGGACTCGGCATCTGGGGATTCCTTAAACTGTTTGGCTAGGTACATTTTATGTGTATAGAAGGCGGCTTCTTTACCCTTTTATTTTTTTTGTTTTGTTATTGCTCATCTGTTTCATAATACTACATATTTGTAGGGTTACATCTTTCGTCCCCTTTTATATAACGCAACATTCTCCACTTGTAAGGCTTTATTGTTCTATATCACGACGGTCTGGGATTCTGATACTTGGTTTCCAATTGTTTACTAGCCGGCTGCGCTGAGCAGGTAGATTGTTTACAGCTGCTAGGCACTTCAGATAGAGTAGATAGACACCTAATCCAACATATTCAAGAGCACCAATCTCACCAGTAATTTGGGCCATAGCGTAAGAGTAAATCGTATATTCCAGATTCTGTTTCCATAAGAACCGGTTTACATAAAAAGTGTTTTCTTGTCGGATTTTCGGTCGTGTAGAGAAGCAGGCACGGATGCTCAAGGAGCTCAATACTCACAAAACAGAGCGGCCGCCCTTGATTGCTTGGGCTGCATAGGCATGCAACTAGCCGGCTTGCAGCAGAAATCAAAGAAAAAATTGCCCGGCTCACATGCACACCATACGAGTACCTATGTAGTGCTAGTAGTCGTGCAGCAGTAGTACTACTATTCCCTCATGCTGCGGTGATGTCGTGCAGATATCAAGTCACAGCAGCTGCACTGATGCCCATTGATGAAGTAGGTAGCACATGCATGAGTGAAGGTCCGAGAAAGCTAGGCCTAGCACCTAGAATTGCCGGCGTCACGAAATAATGTTAGGTCAAGTGTATTCTTGGGCTTTTTTCAAATGGTTATACCCAACAAGTGCTTTTTTACCTTTTTTTTTTTTTTGCGTAGAGCACCACTGCCCAATAAACTGTTGCTTTTCCACCATGGACGTCTCGAAGCTTCAAATGCCTAGTAGTCCACCCCGTGCTGTTTTCCCATTCCACCTCTATGATTGCCACTTGATAAGAAAACTGATATTCTCCTTATTAAAAAAGAAATGATAATGATAACCAGCCGTCTCCCCGCAAGCCATCCGCGTCCCGTCCCATCCCTCTGCTCGCGGAAAAAAAGCGAGTCTGACAAGCCAGACAGACATGGCGGAAGTGGGGGGGACGCTGCCAGCTCAGCGTGCACAGAAACAGCGGCCTCGAACGAGAGAGAAAAATTATGGTGGTGGTCCGGCTTTTTGTGCTCCCTCGCGATTTTCCTTCCTTGTCAGGTTAACACGCAATGCGAGTTTCTTTTTTTTTAAAAAAAAAAAAAAAAAAAAATTAAAAATTCTCTTTTATTTTCTTATTTCTTTACTACGTAGTTTTTGTCGAGTATGGCATGCTGGCTTTGAAATCCTTTGATGCGTTGTCCTGTTGGCTGCTTAGAGGGAGGGGGTGCGTATTAGCCATTGACAACTTCAATTGTAATGCACAAAGGCATTGGGCGATCTTTTCTTTTTCGGAATTCTTCTCTTCTACCTTTCTCTTGCCCAAAATGTCAGTTCTCTTTTTTTTTTTCTTCTTCTTCTCCTTAATAATCGACATGCTTCATACAATCCTCCCTCTGTCTCTCTTCAGACTTTCTCATCTTTGGCCCTTTTTTTTTTTTTTTTTCAGCCTTCCCTAGTGCTTTTCCAGTTCATCTTGCCTGTTACCACCGTATCATTCTTGCAACGTCGGCCCCTGGTCAATGGCACTATCCCCGCTTGCCATTGACAACACATACTTCTTACCAGGCTTTCGGGAGAGGCTCCTGGAGCTTTGAGGAGGGGGCGTGCGGGAGGGAGGGTAGAGCTACCACAAGTACAGACTGCAACTCCATTTCTTCCCCTTTCCGGCTGGTTTTGAAGATGTCCTAGAGTGGCGCCTTAGCAGACCCTTGTCGTGTTAAGCGACTTGATCTTCTCCATGGATTTGCACGGCCGTGGCCTGTGATGATGTATTCAAGTAGGTACGTATCTCGAGACATCACTCGTTGCCTTATACGCTCCTTACAACGGCATCAATTTGTCTTTTTACATTTCTTTAGGAGGAAGACCCCGACTTGTCTTAAGTTCATTACTAGTAGACGCTATGAGCAAATTAGAATCATCTAGCGGCATCTTTTCCAGGTCGTCGGCCGACGTGCTTTGGTATAAGCCCGCAGCCTGATGCATAGAAAAACTCAATTGCCATCTCCATGGCCAACTTTTGTCAGGCAATGATCTATCTCGACAAGCCACATTCATGCACAATAGAGCCATTGGCCCTGATTAGCGTGGCTTTTTTTGGAGCCAAATTCATTTCCCATCTACTTGAAACTTGATACTTGAAAGGCAACCAAAGCCCACCATAAGGCGCAAAGGTGCCTTCATTGAGCCGTGCCGAGAGGATGGTGTAACTGACTGACAAGAGTCCTTGTGTATACAAATGCACGTAGCAACGGACCGCCGAGTGTCAGCGTTATACGTGTCAAGTCATCTGCGATATGCGTCGTGATGTGCGCCTATGATGAGTACCAAGTCAATTGGTCACTGCTTTGTCTCACCCAGACACTATGTTCCAGATTCACTTTGTGCCAAGCATTCTCGTGGCCATGTGTAAAATTGTTTACATGAGTAATGGCCTATCAAGCCATCAATGCATCGGACGTCCGACAGCTGAGCCCCGGCTTTAGATATTCACATCCGCACCTCCATTGTCAAGCACTACCAGGTATCACTGTATACTGATGCCTCATGGCTCATGCCTCGTAAGTGCTATCACAGCCAGCAAGTGAGTCCGCCTGGTAGTAAACCCGTCCATGTGTAACATCCATGGGTACCTACTGCTGCAGCATGGCAGAGCGTGATGTCTGCTCCAAGCGGCGCTGCAGGGGATAGCCGGGGCGCGTCGGGCGTGCATGCTGCGTTCACCCGGCGGCGGATGAATGATGATATCTCGGGAATCTTGGGCTAGGGGCCTCTGCTTCCATTGGGCTCTTAGGGAGCGGCCCCCATCCGCGGCGTCCACGCCATTACCCGTACAAGAGTGTATGTAAAAGTAGTAGGCTGGCTGGCTTGCTTGCTCGATGCGCTGGAGCTGCAGCTCGACTGGCAACCCCCTGCACACACACACACACACACACACACACACCGAAAAGCAACTTGGAGCAGACGAACTCATGCGAATCCACTTCTCATCTCCACAGGACAGGCAGGCAGATAGGTTGGTGTAACGCACAGGCGTCGGCCGGGGGGGGAGAACCAAGGACTACCGGCTATGCCATGACGAAGATGTTCGCTCTTCGTCTATTGGACGTGGCAACTTTTGACACAATATCTGACGTGGACGACGATTCTCGACTGGTTCCGGGCGACGCTGCAATGCCGGTCTGGCCCATGAGAAGAGCTCCGGGTATGCCATAGCGGGGGAGGGGCAAGGCCATCACGACCATCATTTTCACCGATTTCCATCAAGACGCGTTTTGATGACCCATTTTCAGCCAATGGCCGTCAGCGCGGCCATGCCAAAAGGGCCTGAGCGAATTAGGTTCGGCTGGGCTGAATTGTCGTCGGTCCTTAATGTCCAGTGAGAGGGCGGCGGGGTCCGGAGCCTGAGTGCAACCCAAGATGGGTGTTGGCCAAAAAGGAAGCGGCGCTGGTAGAGAAGGGAAAGCCTGCCACTAGCATTTTTGCGTTCAGGTGGCCTGGGCTAGGATCGGTCAAAAAAGTTGTGTAAGTTGTGCTCACATTTGGGTGCTGTGGAAGATATTCCACTTGGCGGTGAGCAGTCATGATGCTCATGATGCTATACATTTACCTAATCGATAAATGAATAAGCATTTACTACTAAACGTATCAAAAGTAAATTGCACTTTGCAATTAATCAACACTTCCCTTCTTCCCCAGTACCCCATGCATGCCCGTACATGGCAGCCAGCACCACCTGAGGCAAGGGATGCGCGGCGCAATAACGCCTGTAAGCTGCATATCGTATTTGCCAATGCCGGCAGAAGCACAAGGTAGGTGAGGTAGCGTTCAAAGGATGCATGTAGCTGCTTCTGCATCAGAGGAATCTTGGGGGAAAAGGTCCAATGGGGATCTATTCCGGCTAAGAATTATTCAATCTTGTTCATCAAGTCGTGCTGTATGAGGTCCAACCAATATCATCAAACAAAATGCAATTAGCGTTACCCATGAATATCAGAACCAGAATATAACGTCTGGTAGGTACATCTCTGGTGGTAACACTGGGGCAGCGCCTTTTGTCTTACTGCAGCCACTCCCACCCGCATCAATCTTGTCCCTTTCGGAACATGTTCTGGCGGATATCTTGACAACGCATCACCACCACCTCAGCCAAAAAGAAGCGCGGAGCCGAACGAAGACAAGAGTAGCAAGCAACAAAAAAAAAAAAAGATTTCAAAAAAAAAAAAAAAAAAAAAAAAAAAAAAAAAATTTAAAAAAAAAAAAAAAAAAAAAAAAAAAAAAAAAGGTGCTGCACTCCTACCTGACCCGCTGCCACGCCTTGCCTAGATCGTCCTGCAGTCCGCCGCTCTTCTTTCTGCATCGCGCCAGGGCCAAGCAAAAGATGCCACTGACGCTGGTCTCCGGATGGGTCCCTCGTGGCGTCGTGGAAAAAAGCAGCCAACCATCAAACTTTCGGTATGCGCAGGGGCAAGACAGAAATCCAGCGCTGCTTTTGGCACACTAGACGCCTTTTCCTCTTTTTTCTTTTTCGCGTCGGCCTAGCGTCACCGCGCTTGTTCAACAAACAAGGCCTTTTTGACTCGACTCTTTTACTTCTCTTACTCCCAGCTAATGTTGCAGTGCACACCGGCTAACACCCAGAGCCGCTTGAACCATAAGGTACCTAGGCACGTAGCTCGGTGATCCACCCTCTTCGCCGTGCCTTCAATTCTTTGCTTCCCATCTCATACCTTCACTCTACGGCATGGCGTGTCCTCAGCCTGCAGACAGCCCGCCCGCCTCTCCACTGCCTTATCCTGGCCGTGTCTAAAGCACATGTAGATGGTCTAGCACGCATTCTGCCTCGCGTAGGCAAAGAACATGCCCTTCTTTGATGACCCCATATGAGAGCCCGGTGTGTCTGTCTCCATCGGTTCCTTGTTGTTGTTGGACCCAGATGCTTAGTGCTGCCACCCTTTTCTACCTTGCCTGGCCAGGGACACTTATCCGGCCATGGCCTTTTTTCTCTTACTGCACGTAAATAGTCCACTTGTACAGTGTAGTATATCCCACGCTCAGGTTGACTCTCCGTCATGACGCTCCGTGCTCCGTCCCACACCCATCCCCGACCCCTTCCTTGGCAACGCCGCTCTTTGGATTTCGATATGCTCGGTTTTCCCACTTATACACACCGCGTCTAATCTAACAATGGCATTGGCTCCACTGATCGGGGTCTTTGCAGCCTTTGCCTCTTCCCGGCATATGCGGGTATGGACAAACCTCTAGTGTCCTTTTTTTCTTTCTCTCTTTTCGAACCCGGAGCGGTACTCGGTCTAGTTCCAAGCTGTTTCTCAGCATTGCACCACCGCACCATATAGTAATGCCTTTTACCTCATCGAGTTCATGTTGTTGTCTCTATTGCCACCCTACCCCGTCTCTTTCACCTTTTTGCCTCTCAATTCCTTATTCTGGTTGGTTGAATTGGGCCATGGCAGCCTGGGTTAATGCGTTACTCGGCCTATATACAGGATTCTTGGTCCACAGCCACGCCTCCCCCCCCTGGCCAGGTACTCCCTCGGCTTACACGCTGCAAGTCTCCATGGTCGTCGTCTTCGTCCGCGATAGCGCCATTGCTTCATGCTCGTCTGCCTACTAGGTATTCACCACCGGCGGGGTCGAGGATAGTCGGCCCCCTGGCGAATGAAGACATGCTGTGTTATCCCTTTGACTGGGTCGACGTGACCGGGGAGGGTCTTGAAAAAGTATAAAAGGAGCCATTGTGTTCAGGTTGAGCTTGAACTTTCTTCTTCCTTTCGTATCACTCTTCTCCAGCACTCTTCACTCGTCTTGACAAGTTTATATACTATATTATTGAAAAATAAGACAGCAGTCTTCGACTTCAACACTTTACCAAGCCGCCTTACACCTGCCACAACACTTGGACACTTCTCTACTTCATCACCTTTCCTAAACAAGCTTCAACCATCTCAACAATCCACAATGTCTGGCCCATTCCAAACATCTGCTATGCCCATGGCTGTTCCCTCAAAGGCCACCCAATACCCCACTTACAGCCAATACTCGGGCTCTCCCCCAGAAAGCGATGAGACCATGAGCGCCGCCTCTGGTGTTCCCTCTGGCTACTCAGCTACCTCTGCGGGCTACGTCGGTAGCTCTAGTGGCGACTACGAAAGCACCGGCTCCGCTAGCGGCGTCGATTTCCAAGAGTATATGCAAGACCGCTTCTCTAACTCCTTTGACCCGATCCCTCTTGATCGGAGCATGGCCGTCCAGGCACAGACGTAAGTACCCGAACGAACCCGCATGTGATCTCGCACATTGTTTTCTTGTACAGTTCAAAGAGGCGTCCGTTGGTTGTTCAACATGGCCTCTTTGAACAAATACCTACATTGGGCAGAATCGAACTAAATTGGTTTCTCGTAAATTAGTTCCGGCAAACTCAATGCCAAGCACCGCGAGCTCCTGGAGCTGCAGAAGCAAGCTCAGGCCCGCCTTGCGAGAACTCGTGAACGCTTCTCCGAAGGAATGCGCGATGCGCGAGAAGTCCGCAACGACCTTGAGTGGACCCAGAAGAAAGTTTCGTAAGTTGTTTACCCCCCTTTTTTGCTTCCCTCTTATTAGTGAGACTCGAAATTTTCCCATTGCGGCAACGGAGCCGCAGAAATCGATCAGAATTAATAGCTCTTCTTTATTTGGGAGGACAATAGCTAATTTCTCTGCCAATAACCAGCGCTCTGAACGCAAAGGCTGCGCGAAAGCACCCCAAGGAGTACACGAAAGCTCGCCAACGCTTTCCTTCTCCCGAGTACAACTAAGAAGCATCAAACTGCAGCCTTTTTCTCTCTCCTTTTTTTTCTCATCAATATTCGGGTTTTGAGGCGTTTCAGAAAAGCGATTTCCTTCATTTTTCAGCTTTAACGGCTATATACACGACCACAAGTTTACACCTTTTTCGGCGACATATTACTCTATCCTGGGCAATTTCAGCTGTGGAAGCGTCCGCTCACTGGCATGAACTGACGTTGAAATTGGCGCGAACCGCGCGGCAATCTTGCATTGCAGGGTCTGATGCCAGATCTCCCGCTGCTTTACCAGCCCTACGACCGGGCGGTTCTACCCACCTCGAGCCCCGTTTTGGCGCTGTGACGGTGTGGGGGTGAGAATGGCAAACTTACGACTATGATGATTTATGATTGGGTAATATGTGACAACTGGCAGAAGCAGAGGGCCGAAATGTACACTCCTTCTCTGAAAGGCTGCAGGAAGATCGGGGGATCGAACCGGCGATCTCGTGCCAGCCACGAGGGCTACAGGGTCCCCGGGCCATCCTGGACCTCCTTCTCCACCGGGGGCGTGTGATGGCCTCGAGCGAGCAAACGAGCAGAGTCAGAGAGATGTGAGCGTATATGAGGGCGCCTTTCCTATTGGGGATGAAATATTGCTGCATTGGGTATCGGCGGGAACTGAAGGCAAGGAGGTACTACTCTATTTGGCGTCATTGGCGTTTCTTTGGACACCCGGGAGTCTATCGCTAGATCATGAGAACGTTTGTAAGCTTTTGTAGGCAATAAAATGTCCTTTGCGGTCTTGAAAGACGTGATGAAGGCCCCATTCGGCCAGTTGCCCAAGGCGTGATGATGTCCCGTATCCCTCGTACGCGTACGCAGTGTCGTAGCCATCTGTAATAGGCCAGACCGTCCCAGCGTAGATACTGAAGCCATCATCGGCCCGAAGCAAAAGACCTGTCGTCATCTCATCACGAGTATGAGAAATCCTAGTGGTTGAAGGCTTCATCTGTCTTAGTTGAAGATATCACGTGACTGTCGAAACTTGGTTGAATGATAGGATGACAGGCAGGATGGGAACAATAAACTCCAAGCTAGGCCCGCAAAACCAGGGCGCCCGAGATATGTGCGATACACCAATATTCTGTAAGTAATCCTTGCTGAACGGGTCCTCCTGGGCTGTTGGAGCTGATTCAAATGCAGTTGATTCAAAGTCAAAATCGATATAGCGTCCGTACTCCGTACTGGGAAAGCTGACTGACTTCGTATTGAAGCACTTGCTTAATGACCCTCTAGGGGAGCCATGAGCCCACGGACTGCAGGCCTTTGGATCCCTCCAGCCGTCTCCATGGGTTCTCATTCGACTTGGGGTCGTAATATCCATCGTACCAGATGTCATGCCGTGAGCCGTCCTGGTGTCCATGACCGCCCGATGACCCAATGAACCCGGTCCCTGGAACGGGGCGCTCTGGTAACCCATGAGGGCGCACTAACGCCGCCGCGGTCGCTGCAGATTCAGGAACGCCGGCTGCTGTATTTGATGCGATATCGTCGTCATCAGCATTGCCAGCCCCGTCTTCATCCTCGTCGTCCAGGTCAATCTCATCCGCATTAGCAGCGGCCTGACTGGGCTTGCTGCTGGGCACGCCGAGAGGCGTGGAATTCGAGCCCGTAGCAGAGGGCTTGGCCGCGCGCTGGGCGGTCTTGGAGTCTGAGCTGATGACTGCGTCGGCGTGAGGGTTGTATTTGCGCTTCTGGGGCCGGTTTTGGTGGCCGAAAGATGAGAAGCCCATGGCCTGGGCCATGGCGTCGTCATCCAGGGGCATGTCCATTCTAGCTGGATGTGAAAACTGACGACGCTGTGTAAGACGAAAATGAAGGAAATCGCGGTTGAGCAGTGTAGTTTGCCTGTGGAAGCGGATATTAAAGGCGAATTGATGTCTTTCAAATGAGACTTTGCTTCATGCCACGGTTAGTGAGAAGCTCGCGGTAGGTTCAATCTTTGCTGCAATCCAAGGTCACGCGTCGTGGACACTTTTCAGCCTCCAATAGAGATTTGGTACTTTGTGTAAAGCGGGGCCATACATGTCTGATCGGTGAGATGACGAGAAGCAGCTACCCTGGAGAACGTCGTAGTGCTAGAACGGCGTCTTTCTTTTGTCGCATGCAGATACTATTCCAAAGCGATTTACGAGTAAATTTCCTATGTTTAGTGCAGGTAGGAATGTAGACAATAAGCATGCTTGTATGAGCTGCCGGCTGTGTTTGTGAAGCGGTGCGTCACTTTCATTTGGATTTGCGTGTATCTGCCAACCCACCACTTAGACCACAACATACATACATGGGTACTCACCTACAATGCTTGCTCTTAAATGAAACGCCGTCATAGATTACACATCCCTTGCTGGGATCTCATTAGACAATTCATCTTCTGTTCAATTCCGATACCAAACACTTACACATCCAGCCTTATTCAATCCAATGGAAGCCTCAAATCCTACAATTCAGCTCACGCTGCCATCCAAATACTCCCCTACCAAGTCCGAGCCCGCTACACAAACCACAACGCCCATCGAGTGGTTCATAAGAACATGGACCGTCACGCACTCAACCCTCTCCATGTGGCGCACAGCGCGTAACGTGCGCATCACCTACAAGGCTCTGCCGCCCAAACCAGACGGTCGCGCGCGCATCGACGATTTGGTCGAGTACGAGCCCAGCAACCAGGCCGGCGTGGTCAAGTCCGTCGCCGGCATAGACACGCAAAGCCCCGACGGCGGCGGCTGGGACTGGCGCGGCAAGAAGTGGCTCTTCTTCGTGAGCAGCCACTGGGAGGTTCTCGGGTCTGGCGAAGAAAAGTCGGCGGATAGCGAGACAGAGAGGTGGGCTGTGACGTGGTTTGCGCCGACGCTGTTTACGAAGGAAGGGTTGGATATTTACAGTGATCGAAGGGAAGGGTTGAGTGAGGCGACGTATCGGAAGATTGACGAGGCGTTGAGGAAATTGGATGCAAAGGTGCTGGTGGACATGGTCGCGCAGGATATGAAGCCGGTTGAAATACAGCTCCCCTGGAAGGAGAATCCTTGAATCTGGAATCATGCCCGTGTTGGGATGCGGTTTGTATATTTGAATAGCGAAAGAATTTTGTATAACGGTATAATCATCATAATTCATTATTTAACATTTGGTATACTTCCTCGACCCCCCCTTACAGTCAGCTAATCTGCCCAGCCAATCTCACTTTTCATCGAGTCCATGCTGGTGCCGCCTCCGATCTGGTGAGCGCGATCGTGAGTCGCGATGCCTCTTCCGCCGGTCCTCCTCTTTGTGCCTCCTTCTCTTACGACGTTCATCAGAGCGTCCTCGTGAATCCGAATCTTGATCTTTTGATCGCGTCCTCCTCGAATTATGCTTCTTGGAATCTGAATAGCGCTCATGTTCTCGTTCTTCTCTTTCCGAACGCCTATCTCTATATCTATCCCGGTGGCTTTCTTTGCGCAGCTGTCTGAGTTCCTCATCCCTCTCTTCTTGTATTTTTCTGCGCTCTTTTTTCAACTCCCTAACTTG
The DNA here is from genome assembly GCF_001481775.2 of Trichoderma gamsii. Classification (NCBI taxonomy): domain Eukaryota; kingdom Fungi; phylum Ascomycota; class Sordariomycetes; order Hypocreales; family Hypocreaceae; genus Trichoderma; species Trichoderma gamsii. The sequence goes on from NW_020171340.1 coordinate 336,611, forward strand.
CATGGCTCCCTTCTTCATCATAGCTAGCGGGTCAGTGGAAGTGATTCGCTGAGTGTCGCGAGACTTGCGGTCCGGATCGTCTCGTCCCCAAACGTTCTTTGCGGAGACATCTGGAGCGACTCCTTCGCCATGCGAGTACCATGGTTGGTTGGTTCCATCTTTGCCAGCTGCGTTGGAAAATCGCATCGTATACTGGTCTTCATATTCTCGCTCTTTCTTCTTCCTGTCCGCTTCTGCCTCCGGGTTCTTCTCTGCATGCGCTCTCGCCCGCTCGTCACCAAAGAGGTCGATGTGTCCGGCATGGTCGACTATCGGGGCTGCGCTTACCGGCTTGCGGCCGGACTCCACGGTTGCATAGGTCGCATCGTTCCTCTCCTTTGCTAGGCGTAGCTCGAACTCGGTATCGTCCTCCCCGGGCCGTTTCCTCTTCTTGCGACTGCTACTAGGGAATTTCGATCGCGCATCACTAGAAGCGTCTTTCACAATGTCCGATTCGGCTTCGCGTTCGTCTTCTATGGGCGGTGGTACCTCGCCACGCAGAATTGCTAATCGCCTTTGGGCGTCGACTTCTTGCATGCGCTGTTCCTCAGCTTGCTCCGCGGCTTTGGCGGCTGCCTCATCTCTTCGGACGCGCGCGACGTTGTCGGCATTGTAGACGTTCCATGACTTTTTCCCTAGCAGATGACTGCATTCATAACCATGTTAGATACCTAAGTCATAAATCCGGAAAAAATGTGCGGATACGTACAGTGGCATATTGGATCTTGTAAATGCTGCGTTTCTAACAACCAACGAAGCTTGTGATCGCCACTCTACTTGTCTGCATCTCATAAGTCCTTTGATAAGGCCACGAGAAGCAGGAACGTGGGGCCAAGTGACGGCGATGACACTACCACTAACCCCAATGAGGCCACATGGCGCCCCGCCACCAAGCTCCAGCATGGCTTCTTTGGCGTTACGTTGACCGTTACGCATCACCCAGTGCTGTTTCAACATTCAACATCTCTCTTCTTTCTTTTTCCACTCATACTCGCGACTACACACGATTTGGCCTTTTTCTTCTGATTAGAGATTTGGAATGCAGCAACAGAGTCGCTTCATATCAACCATTTCCTAATAGATCGCATCGAAACCTTCTGCGACCATGTCTCGAGCCCCTCCAGGCGGTAACCCCGGTCGTTCCATGTTTGGCGGCATGGGACTGCCAGGAGGCAATCCTCGAGTTCCCCCAGGCCAAGGCCAGCGACCGCCTTCTTCAGGCTCATATCAGCCCTATCCAGGTGCGCCTCAAGCAGGATACGGCGGACCCAGCTCGCCGGGCAGGTCGCGAATGGGCGAGAAGGGGCCGTCCGGCGGCGGCCGAGTAGTCCAATTGCAAGTCGAGAAGGTTGCGGACAAGACTCTGCAGTCAAGACTTATCTACGGAAACGTGTAAGTGATGCTATACAATTCATTCCAAGATGCGAATGCCCTCTAACATGCTGGGCTAGTTGTGCTGTTTCTGCCGAAGACTTCCCTCCCAAACCAGACCGCTCCGACTACTATATCCTCCTCCGCGCTGGCCAGCCTCCTGGCGAGTTTGTCGTTACCGCCACGCCCATCCCCGGATTCCCGCGAGGCTGCATCAGCTTGTCTGACCCCCAGCGTACATGGTGTGGCGTTGCTATGAGAGACGTCTTCACCGGCGAGGTCTATGATCCTTTTGCGTCTGGCGGCAAGGCATACTTGGGCTCTTTAGATTTAGAGATTGGGTTCGCTTCCCCGACGAAGAAGACTGAAGCTCCTTACGACGAAGACGAATTGAACAAAATCTTTCTCAATACTTTCCAAAATCAGGTCCTTTCCCCTGGGCAGAGAATCCTCATGGATGTTCGGAATGTCCCACTCATGATCGTCGTCAAGACCGTTGGCTTGGTCGACTTGTCCACGGCAGATGACACAGGCAAAAAGATTCAGCGGGAAGCTCATGCTCGAGGTATCCTGACCAACCAGACCCGGGTTCTATTCCACCGCGATGCAAAGGGAGATTTCAACCTCAAGCCATCTGCTACAAAGCCAAACTCAAATGCCATCCTGGCCCCTGATTTCAAATTCGAGGACATGGGAATTGGTGGCTTGGGAGATGAGTTTTCTACCATCTTCCGTCGTGCATTTGCATCTCGTGTCTTCCCGCCTGGCTTGGTTGCCAAAATGGGCATCCCACACGTCAGGGGAATGCTTCTCTATGGCCCTCCTGGAACGGGAAAGACGTTGATTGCGAGACAGATTGGTCACATGCTCAACGCCAGGCCACCCAAGGTCATCAACGGTCCTGAAGTATTGAACAAATATGTTGGTCAGTCCGAAGAGAATATTCGAAAGCTCTTTGCGGATGCCGAAAAAGAATACAAGGAAAAGGGAGATGAGAGTGGCCTCCACATTATCATCTTTGATGAGTTGGATGCTGTCTGTAAGCAGCGTGGATCTGGAGCTGGCGGTGGCACTGGTGTCGGTGACAGTGTTGTCAACCAGCTTCTATCGAAGCTAGACGGTGTCGACCAATTGAACAATATTCTTTTGATTGGAATGACCAACCGAAAGGACATGATCGACGATGCCCTTCTGCGACCTGGCCGTCTTGAGGTGCATCTCGAAATATCTCTTCCTGATGAAGAAGGACGACTGGAAATCCTCAAGATTCACACCTCAAAAATGAGCACCAACGGCATCTTGGACCCGAATGTCAACTTTGAGGAGCTGGCAGCCCTCACCAAGAACTATTCCGGTGCCGAAATCAATGGTCTTGTCAAAGCAGCAGCTTCCTTTGCCTTCTCACGACATACAGAAGTGGGACAGCTTGCGGCAGTGAAGAATGACGTTGCGAATATGAGGGTAAACCGTGATGACTTTATGAACGCCTTGACCGAAGTTCGTCCCGCCTACGGAGTGTCTGAGGCGGAACTTGATGAAGCGGTTAGATTGGGCATCATTCCTTACGGCCCGCACATCGATCCTACTATTCAGGAGATGATGCGTGTTGTGGGCATGATCAAAGAAGACCCCAACAAATTCAGCACGTCTGTGCTCTTCCATGGCCCAAGATCCTCCGGAAAGACAGCTTTGGCGGCGCATATTGCTATGCAATCCGGATTTCCCTTTGTTAAGCTCGTGACGCCGGCTGACCTCGTGGGCTATCGAGATGAATTTGCCAAGAAGGACTACGTTCACAAGGCCTTTGCGGATGCCTACAAATCGCCGTCCAGTATCCTCATTCTTGACGATTTTGAGCGGTTGATTGGCTGGAATCCGATCGGACCGCGATTTTCTAATGTCATGCTCGAAGCCCTGACTACACTCATCGTGTCAAAGCCCCCCAAGGTAAGAAAATGAATCATATCATCTGAATTCCGTAGGAAGTTCTATTGGCTAATATTCATCGACAGGGACATCGACTCCTTATTTTCGTCACAACATCAAAGGCCTCGGTGCTCAAGATGCTCGAGGTGGACCAAGATTTCGCTAAAAAGGTAGCTGTGCCCGCAGTTTCAAACCTACGCGAACTGGCTGTTGTCCTCCATGAATCCAGAGTTTTGAACTCGGCAGATGTCAACCAGACTATCAATCTTATCCAAGAGCGTACAGGATCGGAGTCGGTGGCTGTTGGAGTCAAGACGGTTCTAGACTGTGTCTTTGAAGCCCGAGCCGGAAGTGACACCAGCAATGTGGTGGAAACGCTATCAGATCTTCTGGTCGAGAAGATACAAGACTTACTTTAGACGCCTTTACATACAACATTACATATACAAGAGGAAGAATAGTATAAGAATAGTATGATGCCGTAATGGCTTGGTCATATGAGACTATATATTGAATAATAAATATAAATAGAAAGAAGATCCGGAACAATTATTCCTAGATCTCCAATTACCTATCTCCAATTACCTATGACTATACACCCATTTCGTTATTTCTAAACTTATGTACTGACTTGTAATCTTTAATCTTTTGGGCTGGCCTCTCCTTTTGACAGACGCAGGGGGTCACTGCAAAAGTGTGTAGATCAAATTTCCATAGCAGTAGCTGCGCAGCATTGTCCTCTATAGTGTTCATCGACTGTGCTTTATCTCTCACAAAAATGGCAAAAACCATGGCTACCATTTCTACCAAGAAAAGGAAGGTTGCAGGATGCTGAAATAACTAGTATCTACCCGTAGACATGTTCTGCCCCATCGTCGGCGTGCATAACAAGATCGGGATTTCTCTAGGTATGGAGGAGGGGCCATGGCAGCAGCTCAGAACGAAGCCACGGAAGGCCAAAGCCGAATTTTTAAAAGAGCTGCACAAGCTCATGGGTAGCTGGGTGGCCTGGATCGATTAGGGACCCGTGCAATTGGTTTGCCGATATGAAGAGTGGGCACGGAATCTGATTACCGTGAGATGGGGGCTCCGCTTAGACTTTCTGGTGCTTTTGTGTTTTATCGTATCTGCAGATTTAAGTTGCGATATTGAAGTTACTGTGTTGTCGTATGGGGCGGGAACTAAACCACTCAGGATTTTTTGTGAAGAAGCTGCTACGTCATGAGACACTTCTTGGCACAGATATTGAGAGAACCATACGAGGATGCGGTGATGGTGGTGAGACATTCTGAACGGTTGGAGGAAATACAGTAGCACTGCTAATTGGAATATGGAGCTTGCAGCAAATTAGACACCGAGTACCTGGGTCGTGCGAAAGCAACAGCATGAAGTCGGGGTCACGGGAGGAGGTGGCCAACAGCAACTGTTTTCTGACTGATCACAAAGCTTGAGCTCTTCTTCTCCCTACCGGGGAGGGGGGGCATCGTATCAGGTCGAGAGTACAGGTACGAAGAAGTGAGAAAGGATATCACGTATGGAGTAGCGTAGCATTTTGCTCATCTCATCGGAAAAGAAGGTTCTCAGCCGATGCGCGTATGAACTCTTTTTCTTTCTTTCTTTCCATCCCTCTTGATTTTTCTTTTTCTTTTTTTTAGTTCCAAGATCTTACTTGAGATTATGTACACTCGTACTCTGCCGTGGGCGTGGGGGCATCTATACCCCATACCTCCGGCATTTACGGGGTAGCACCTCGGTCACGTAGTTGGCATCATGCTGTTTGAGAGCGTAGCATCTAAATAAATCTGGAGACGAAAAATAATGGACTGGGCCTCATGGGCCAAGGCCCCCCTTCTTCTTTCCTGCTATTACAGTACAGTACACATTCTTAGAAGGGGAAGAAAGAAAAAAGGGAACATGAAGCGAATTTCCCATTGTTTCGGATTCAGCATGGCTGCCTTGCTAGAAAGCCAAAACAAACCCGGTATCCAGTTTCTCGGCGCCAGGATGTCACTCTTTTTTTCGTGTTCTACCGAGTCTAGTAGAAAAACGGGTGTTCGGCAATGAGGAAGATGGGAGACAAAAAGAGAAAAAGCCTCACGTTTTATCTCGCTTGATATCAGAGCTGATGAACGGCTTCCCGGTGTAGTCCTTGGGGCCACGGGGGGTCTCAGTTGGGAAGCAACGTGGGAAACAGAAGAATGCCTGCTGATCGAGAATGGTCATGGATCTTGCGCTTTGTTCATTGGCTGGACTGGTTTCCACCGTTGGTGATTTGAGATGAGCTGTGGGGCCAGGAAGACGCCGGGTGGGTTCCCGGAACGGTGGCCGGGGGGATGGCGCCGGATGGGCGTGAAGAAGAAATATGTAGAAATGATTTAGGCCACAATTGCTGTTACTCTGTGAATGGTAATGTGAATATTATTACTACTATTATTACTACTACTAATACCAAAACGGAGTATGGAGTACAGTTACATGATATGCCTACGGTGTTGGGGAGGGAGATTAGACAGAGCAGTGACTGGGATCGCGGATGCGCATGTAGGTACGTAGATTTCCTGTTCGCAATGCGTCTCTTTGCACGCATCACCAGATGCCGTCGCTTGGCGGGGTTATGGGCCTTTAGAATAATTCGTCGCAGCTCGTGAGGAATATAGTATATACTTTATGCTCCAAAAGCTGATGTCACCTATTACTTCGTATCCATAGTACAAAAGCATAATGCACTTAGACACGGAGCTTACGAAGTACACTCGCTCTACAAGCGTGGCGTTGGGGAACAGAATTTACGCCAGTTCAGGACCAACCACATGGTCCAGCCCCTTCCTTTCTCGCCCAAATCTTTTCCAACTCTTCCCCTTTTCTCCCCTCCTTCTCTCTGATATCGCCCGCTGTGAAATTGCTTACCGCGCGGTAGTCAAAAGACAACCTTGAACCAGCTCAAATGCCGATGTTTGGGTGCTCATTTTTTTCCCGGATTGGGTGCCCTCGCGTGCTCGCCAGCTCAGCTGCCGTCGCTACCAGCGCCTTTTTCGACGAACTACGGAGCACGCAAGAAGCTGCTACCACCGCCTAGCAGTGCTTGGAGCTTAGCACCGAGTAGTGCCTCTGCTAGGAGTGCGCCATTCGCCTGTAAATCCTCTCGTTAGCCTAGGACGCCGCGGAAGACGGACCGCGCATGGCGGCCAGGGCGAGCCGACCAGCTGGATACTGGATGACGGCTTCTTACTGGAGGGAGCTGGAGGCAGGCGAGTAATGGCGAGGAAGCCAAGAAGCGCGCCTCGTAACGCAGAAGAAAATGGAATCAGTGCTACTATTGACAACTACCGCGAAGCATATATGGCCGCGCTAGCGGTTGTGAGGTGGTGGCCCTGGTGTTACCTATAGTAGTACCTAGGTAGGTACTGAGCGATTTGGCTTTTAAGCTTTGACGAGTGCGAGCCGATGATTTCTCCCGGAGTTCTGGGTCATTGTATTTTGTACCTGGTGCGTCAATGCTATTGTGCGCTTGAGGCGTTAATAGTGCCAGGCGCTAGCAGCAGAGAGGCTCTGTCGAGTATGCGTGCATGCATTGAGAGTCGTGCAACCAACAGCTTACAGCAGAAGCTGCTGAGGTGTGTGTCGCATCGCTGCGACGCAAGTCAGCACCATGACAGCATCGAATATCATCGACGCACCGAAGGTTTACAGCGCTGCCGCGACGATGCATGTATGACGTTGCGCCGGCAGCTTCACCCGCCGAGCTCTGCGCCCATCGCCATCTGCGCAAGCGGCCGGCTGTCGTGTGGAGAGGCGCAGACGCTCCCATCCGCTGCCAGGTCGGAAGCAGCCCTTGGCAGCGCCGATCCTGGAGTGCGAAACGCCGTGGTTGACGTGCATTGACGTCCACAGCGCCTGGTTTCGTCGAAGAAGTGCCAGTGCAGGCAGTCGATATTACGGAGCGGTGCATGCACTCTATCCCAGGCTCTTGGGCCGCGGCTTGCCTTGCCCCCTTCCGGGATCGCCAGTTACAGGACTTCGGAGCTGTCAGTCGCTTGTGCCTGTGCTTGTGATGCTTACACAATCGCCACGGAGCATCGTGTCTGGTGCCTTTACACGCTGCTGCGTACGTAGATTAGTGACATGTACCTACCTGCACGCGCATTCAACAGCGGTTCAGCAGCGATGCGACCTGTAGCAAAATGCGGGCAGCGAGCGAGGCCACCCGCCGGACGCAGCGAGTGCTTGCTTGCTCGCATCTCATCTCAATCGCACATGAAGGCGCATGGCCGCCCCCGCCCAGCGGCCAGGGGAGGCTTCGACCGCTGGAACCTAGACCTCGCCCCCCCGTCAGCCACTACGCGGACAGGCCTCTTAGCCAGGGTCAGGCCTCTGAGCGCGCGCCCTGACAGGCCCAAACGCACGCGGCCAACCCACTGTGCTTGGATCCTGCACGCACTAAGATTTGCCGGCGCAGGTACGTACCGGCCACGATGGCCTGCGCTCCCTCGCAAAGGCCTCGCCCGCCAAATTCTCGTCTCTCCCCCCAAGGCAAGGCGCCGGCCCTCGCGAGGCACGGCAGGGCAGAAACCCATCGGCTTGTGCCATCCCGGCCCCAACGAGGAACCAACGCACGACACTGCAAGATTGCAACCGCCAGAGATTATCTCGTCCTTCTCACCTGCAGTATCTCTACATACTGCTACATAACTACTACATTCTGCTACATACCGCCTGATTCGCACCTACACGACGACACGGCCCCGGAAGCTTCGAGTCCTGGTCTTGATCGCATTTGATCGCATCCCTGGCTCCCTGTCTTGCTCTTTCTCTGCTCCCGCCGCGGTGATGCCTGTCTGCGCCTGTCCTGCCCTGTGCCGTGGCTTCGCAAAGTTTTGACCACTCGCCGCCTCAACCTCCCGATCCAAGACACAAACACGAGCCGCCATCGCATTGACGCCGCAACCTTAACTCGACCGACGATACACGATTTCATTCGATACGACGCGAGAACCATATCACCCCGATACGATTCCAAGCTACCAAACGCAGAGCGGTGCGGGCGAGGCCGACTGTCTGTCTGCTCTGGACCGTCCTCCATTTTGTCCCTGCATGGCGTCAGCTGGTAAGTACAAACTTGCCTCGCTCGCTCTGTCCTTGAGCTTCTGCCTTGACTCGTCTCTCGGCCTGCTTGGCGCGCATCGGTTGCCACCACCGGTTTTCAGGTCCTCCGCCATTTGTGCCGGATTGCCACGCTGTTGGACGCCGTGCCACTTGTTGTCGCGACTCGATACGACTGTCATCTCCCTACTTCAAGAATATTCTCTCTCTTAAAAACCAACAATTCTCAGTGACTGACAGTTTTTCATCCATTTCTGTTTTTCCAGGAGCAATAGCTTTGAGCAGCACGAGCTCTTTCCTGCCATAGCATTGGATGGGCCATGGATGCCGCCGAGCCTCCCCTTGTGGCGGCCCGGCCATCCTACGGAATGCGGCCGAGGCCGTCGACCAAGCGGCGCAAAGTAACACCACTCAAGACATCACATATCATAGCTCAAGGTGCTGGAACACAAGATGATATCAACGGCAAGTCACCAGCCTCTGGGGACTTATCGGACGCGAAAGATGCGTCACCGCCAAAACCATCAACCAGGGTTATGCGAAAAGCCTCAACTACTGGACGACCCATTGTGCCCCTGACCGAGCAGAAATCACTGGATAGGACATTGTCAAGAGGAAAACGGGATGGAGAACCTGACGGTTGGGATATTGCGCCAGACGGCACCTCCGCCGGTCGCCAAGGGCGTCAGTTCACTGTTGCCAACGTCGGGAACAATGGCAAGCTTTTTTTACGGTATGGAAGCGGCCGAGCTTGAACTTGGATACCGAACTCGCATAGGCTAACTCCTACTATTTCCAGACCCTCTGTCCGGCGTGCAAACAAGAGATATCCCCAGCCAAATTTCACCTTTCCCATAACACCACCTGGAACTGCTGGACTGGAGGGAGTTTATCCAGACAACCTAGACGAACCGCCTAAATTGACGACGGATCATCACGAAGATCAATTCACCCCGACGCCGAGGACCTCGATCATCCCCCCACAATACGTTCCCAATACTAGTGGCTTCGTATCAACTACACAACACCGTAGAGCGGTGTCGGATGGTACGATCCGCGACTTTAATTCCCCCACAAGTACCGATGCGGATGGGTACAGAATAGTCATCACGAAGCCGCCTCACGAGGCCGGCCGGCCCAAAACAGCGGAGAACCCAACCGATCTGGATATTGGCGGTATTCCAACACTCAATATTAACATCCCATCGTGGAAGCTAGGGACGCCTCGGTTTTCTATTAGAGGTACCCCGATGCTTAGAGGCTCGTCCTATGCAGCCACCGATGAATATCGATCTGCTAGTCGCTCCTCTCTGTACCATTCTTCAGAAAGAAGCCTCGGCGGGCCGCTCTCTGGCACCAGGCCAAGACCTAGTTATCTGGTTATCCCGAAACTTCGCTTTCCGCGAACATCACATGCCTCATCACAAACATCAACTCGTGTACCACGGCCTGTGCCCTCCACATACGCATCTGCACATCTTGTCATTAGGCCAGCCATGTATGATGAGCTTACGTTCAAGCCTGCTTGTGATGATAAATCAATTGTGCGGTACTCCCCCAACGGATCCGTAACTGCAGCGACACCTTCTCGACTTGTTGCCGAGATCACATCTCCAAGCTTCCTGGACTATGAACTCATCTCAGATTTTTTCCTGACCTACAGATCCTTTCTGGAGCCTCAGATCCTCCTCCAGATGCTCATGGCGAGGCTCGTATGGGCTTTGGAACGCACTGACGAGGTTGGGATGATTGTTCGGGTTCGAACTTTCGTCGCCATGCGACACTGGATCCTCAACTACTTTGTCGACGACTTTGTCCTGGACTACAATCTTCGGCTCCTCTTCTGTATCTTGCTCAACGACTTTGTCGACGAGCTATCCCACGATATGAACCAGAGCAGAGTTCCGCTCAAAATTTTGGCAGAGCTCAAAAAGTGTTGGCGACGGATATGTGCTCATTATTGGGATGGCCCCGAATTTGACGATGGCCTTGAACCTCTAGTTCCAATTGCGCCAGGAGGCATTGCAGGATATAGAGATCCCGACTTGGATCCTTCTTTCTGGGAAATACAAGGAATGGATCAGCCACAGTGGCGTGCCGTGGCAGGCATCCCGCAAGGATTGAGCGACGAGACCAACCCAAGTGAAACTGTTCCCAAGGCGGCCAGCATCGGAGAATTCGTCGTGTTGGACGATCGCCCAGGGACTCCTGAGCACCAGATCATCACCACCACGACACCAGCAAATGGCCCGTCTTCGCCTCTTAGTATAGCAAGCATGGACATTGTGTCTTGTTCCTTTCCAAGCAAGAATGTGAGGTCTCTGAATCCAAACTCCAGTCAACCTCTTGCAGCTCATCCGGTGTACTCGACGTCTCCTATCCTCCCGCCTGGAGCTATTGCTACTACTCCCAAAGCGCTTGCTGGCAAGCGCGTTCGTCCGGCGCAAAGCCACAAGCGCAATAACAGCACCACTGACTCTTTGAGAGATCATGGCTCCGATCACTCCTCATCACACGATGTCGACCTTCACATGATTCTGCAGTCTGCCGGAAACCTTGTTCGAGGCAACATTCTTCCACCCGGCCAGCCTTTTGTCGATATTGAAACTGATTCAACCACTGGTGACCGCAACAGGCAGACCACCATCTTCCAGCCTGCGTCTCGCCACGTTACCAAAGATCGCATCTTTGGAGTTGCCATGTCGGGATCTGGAATGAAGAAATTCCTGGGAGGCGTACGGCGCGCATTGAACAATCGTGGGCAATGGTCGTCCGGATCGCATTCGAGTTTGCCCGCTGTCACTTCTCTGAGTGCTCACAACATTGCAATGGACCGATTGCCCGCAGCGACTATTATCGCCCAGACTGGCTACGGCCCGACCAGCACTCGGCCGCCAGTGAGAATCGATCTCCTTGGGGCTGAGGTGGCCGAAGATTTCAAACAAGCCATCCGTGAAGAAGAGGAAGCTGCCGAAGTAGAACGATTTGGTGCACCCCGACCGGCACCAACCGCCGTCCATGGACCTATGGATTATTCTGCCGCACATATGGAGTCCACCACAGTTGATAACTTGCTACAGGATAGGGGGCTACGGCCTATGAGCGATATGGGTCTTACCAACGGAAGCAAGTCTATTGTTATTATTGACGACACGGTGCCGGGCTTGCGTGACAGATTGCCTTTGAACACTTTCAACCCCAATCCTCCTGTTGTGGGATTGTCAGCGGGCTCTTTTCTAACTGTCGGCGGCGATCCAACTCCTCCAACAACGCCGCCCGCGCAGCTGCTCGCCGGAACAATACGCAGGTCATCATATCTTCTCGATCAGCTCATCAGCCCGCCATCAGAGGAATCTTTGCCCCCTTTCATACCGGACATGGCAACCTTGGGCCGCACCCACAGTGTAGGGCCATCGGAAGATGCAAATCGACTCTCCACATCAACAATGCGCCGCGGTACTCTACGGCACCCACCTCTCAGCCGTGGAGCGCTGCAATTTCATAAGAGGAACCAGTCTACAAACGCTCAAAAGTCAGACTACTCCTTCAGACGCCATGCCTCATTTGGCAGTCATCTTGAACGACATTCCACAGCTCGAAGCTTTGATGCCACCACAGACTCGTCCATGCTTGATAGAGAATATGAAGCCCCTGCCCCTGAGCCTCCCCGTGTGCTTCGCAGGCGTCCTGGTGGATATCTAAGAGCTGCTGCTAACGTGGGCGGCATGGATAACCAACCTGTGGTGCGGAGAACTCAGTCCGTTGGGTCCCTAACAACTTATACCGAATCTGTCAGGAGCTCCTACCTTCTCGGTACTCACCCAGAGCAGGACGATGACGAATGCAGCTTTGCTGGAACGGAAGACCATCCCCGTGGGAGACAGGAAATATTTTCTGTTGGCCAGTTGACTGAGAAGCCTCCCAAGCGGAATTTGTCCTTGTTTAGTACACATTCGTCCAAGCCCATTATGCGTCCCTCGTTTGAGATAGAAGCTCGAAAATTGGCGCAGATTCCTGATGAGGATGACGGTGGCATTGAGTCTGCATTGCTAAAGCTCGAGGGCAGATACCAACCGAAGCCAAGATCATTCGAACGGCTTAACCAAATGGCTCTGATTGACGCACAAGAATTTGGTGGAAGGGCGGCGGCTGCGGCGGCAGAACCTTATATTAGCCAAGATGAAAGCCAACACAGTGAAACAAGTGGCATGGATAACGAGTATTACGGAACCCAAGATCGAGATTCCTCTGGAGACAAAGGAAAGCAGCCACTCGAATTTGAATACAGCCGGAACACCATAACAACCCGGAGCAGGGCAGCTACACTTGAGGCGCGCTCGTTCTTGAGCGGCGACTCAGACGAGTCATATTGCTCAATACCTCTACTTGACCGGGGCTTGACAGATGATGGCCGAAGCATAAAGGGAGTCTCTGAATGGACTGACCGGTCTGTTCTTCGAGGCTCATCAGACGATGACGTTGTAGCTTCGGATATTCCCATAGCTCTGCGCATCTCTAAGCCTCATCTTTCTTACGACTTTGTCGAAAAGACAGAGAGTATTGAGAGGATACGGCCTGGCACGACAATTCCTGCGCCAGCCGATGATCGAACTTTCTTGGAAGACGCTAGCATTGGTGGCTCAGATCTTTCTTCTGAGCTTACTCCCTCTGAAGACGAAGATGCAGGTAACGTGGACAAGAGAACGGGTGTATTTTCTATCTCATCCCAACCACATCCGTTCGGAGACCCTATTGCTTCGCCTCGATCAGATTCCTCTTCTGCCCCGATGACGCTCGCTCAAGCTTTAGCCATGAGTCCAATAATGATGAGTCCGGTGATGATGAACACGGAGAGAACTCTCGATCCGGATCAAGTTTGGATCAGCAAACCCCTTCCTCTCACTCCAGATAGATTCCAAGACTCTTCCTACATGGCTGAACCTAAGCATGTCCTAGAGACCCCGCGGGCTAATACCACTGAAGCTCTTCATTCGGTACCTCAGACAGAAGTACCCAACACCCTCAAATATTCAATTCATTTGCCGTTCATCCTGGCGTTTGACTCTGATACCCTGGCGCAGCAATTCACTCTTATAGAGAAAGATGCTCTGAACGATATTGACTGGAGAGAGTTGATCGACATGAATTGGAAGAATGCTACTAGCAACGATTCTCGCTCGTGGGTTGACTTCTTGAGAAAGACTAATGCTCACGGGGTTGAAGTTGTTATTGCTCGATTCAATATCATGGTCAAGTGGGCGATTTCTGAGATTGTTCTAACTCAACACGTCGAAGAAAGGGCTCGATGCATCATCAAGCTCATTCACATCGCAGCACATTGTCGGCGCTATCGCAATTTCGCTACTCTGGCGCAGCTTACCATCGCCTTGTCTAGTGCCGAGGTCTCCCGTCTATCCAAGACGTGGGACCTGGTTCCGGTCAAAGACCAAAACACGCTGAGCGAGATGGAGGCCCTTGTGACACCTTCTCGAAACTTTTACAACCTCAGAGCGGAAATGGAGAGCGGTTCTGATGGAGGATGCATTCCGTTCGTCGGTATCTACACGCATGATTTGCTATTTAATGCACAGCGCGCTTCTGAAATAGCCAGCTCACCGACCACTCCTCCGTTAGTCAACTTTGAACGATGTCGCATTGGGGCAGCCGTGGTCAAGACAATGTTGCGACTGTTGGAAGCCAGCACTCGGTACACTTTCCAACCAGTCGAGGGCATAACAGAGCGATGTCTTTGGATGGGCGCGTTAAGCGACGAAGAGATCCAACGACGATCTAAGACGTTGGAATAGGCGAGGCCTTTTGGTTTTTTATGTTCCTCAGCCAATTGATCATCTTTTCCTTTCAAAGGTCGATACCACGAATTTTTAACATATAACACAAGCAGTCCACACACTCTCAACTGCAACTCAACTTCTCGCCATACACACAATACTTTTCAACGTTTCTTATGCACCTCCTTTGTCCTTTGTCAGCTCTGGCATAGAAACTACACGACATCACATTTAATCGAGACATTACAAGACTTCTCATTTGTCACAGCAGCAACAGTCTGCAGCATAAGAAGGGGGAAAAAGTGGAAGATCATTTTTTACCATTGACGACTAAAACTATAATAGCGTGGCATGATTCTCTTCGCTGCCCTTCATCTACATACCTTTCTATTTGTTTTATTCTTCGTCTATATAAGAGGCATTCGCAAAAGTCGATACCACATAACGCACTTCAAAATCGGATGCACGAAAAACACCGGCTAGCACCGATGTTGCCATCACTATTTCTACTACTTTTGTCCAATATTTGGCTACTACCTACCTACACTTTGAGCAAGACTCCTTTTCCTTTACTCTGTTGACCAGGCTATGAATTTCTTATCAGTTGTTCTTGTATTAATCCTCTTGCTTTCTTGACTCCTTTTATTCATCTTTTGCATGATGACTGCTGTCTTTTTCTTTTTCTCTTTTTTTCCTTTTCTTTACCGGCGTGGGAGTAATAAGAAGGATATAACAAACAGGATGGGGAACACTTTAGATACCAATCAATACTGGAGGGCATTGTGGATAAATTTGGGATGATTAGCGTATAGGGACATATATATACAGCTTTTTGTTTGAAAGATGGAAGTATATATAAATCGACACTCGGCTGAGACCGGGTTGCATATAGAAGTTAAAAGAAATTCTCTTTTTAAAATGGTTTGCGGACAGCAAGCTCAAGTACCTGACGTGAGTTATTCGTTAATACAGTAAGTCACTCAACACCGCAAATGGAGTTTAGAGTAGACAATATTGGTGCGAAATAACAATTTAAGGTTTGTTTAAGATCTTTTTTTCTTTTCACTACTGGTCGACCGGCTGTTTAAATAAAAGGCTTCCCTATGTGCCACTGCAAAAAGAAATCAGAGACATTGAGCGAGGTAACGATCAAGTCCACCCCAGCGGCCGCACAGGGCTTTCCCTCTTCCCTCCCTTTCTGATGAGAAAGAAGGAAGAGTATCTTTCCCTCATCAGTGCTGCACACTTAGACCCAAATTCCGAGATCCTTCCACCGTTGCATAACAAGCTCGCCCACAGAAACCCGCCTCCATTTTTTGTGTTGCCCTTGATGTTGATGATCAAATCGCCAAAATTACCATCCCGAAGTTTCTCCTTCTTGTGCAGATGCTGCTTGAGCGTCTGGGACTGCCTCGACAGCTCCAGAGTTTTTCTACCACTGGCTCTCCTTGGCGGTCTCGGTGGCCCACTCCTGAGTGCCAGAGGCGGCCCAGTCCTGAGTAGGGGCGGCACCGGCACCGTCCCAGCCGGCGGCGGCGGTGGTGGTGGCACCAGCGAAGCCGGGAGCGGGAGCGTCCCAGTCACCAGCACCAGCGGCGGGGAAGGCGGACTCGACGGCAACGGGAGCCTCCTCCTCAGCGCCGGTGACGAGCTTCTCCTCCTCAACCTTCTCCTCGGCCTCGGCCTCAGGATCGCGGTCTGTTTTGCGAGTTAGCTTGAGCTTCTAAAGAGCAAGAGGAAATTTTGTCAAAAAAAAAAGAAAAACGTACAGAAGTACAGATCAACCATGACGTCCCAGGGGGTCTCGCGGTTGAAGATAGTGCCACGGAGGCGGAGGACCTCACGGGCAAGGAGCCACCAGACGGTACCAATGGCGTGGCGACCCTTGTTGTTGGTAGGGATGGCAACGTCGACGTACTCGGTGGGGGAGTCGGTGTCGCAGAGGGCAATGACGGGGATGTTGACGTAGCTGGCCTCCTTGATAGCCTGGGCGTCGGTGCGAGGGTCGGTGACGATGATCAGGCGGGGCTCCTTGAAAGAGCGGGTGATGTAGTTGGTGAAGCTACCGGGGGTGAAGCGTCCAGCGATGGGGGAG
Organism: Trichoderma gamsii; assembly: GCF_001481775.2. NCBI lineage: Eukaryota > Fungi > Ascomycota > Sordariomycetes > Hypocreales > Hypocreaceae > Trichoderma > Trichoderma gamsii. Next base: position 352,931 of record NW_020171340.1, read on the forward strand.
GCACCAGTGTGGCTGGCGAACTTGAGGACGGCACGCTGACCGTAGGGACGGGCAGAGATGACGCAAATGTCGGCGGGGTTCTCGATGGCGGCGATGATACGGGCAGCGAGGACAATCTTCTCCCTGAAGTCGTTCGTGTTAGTGACAAAGCTTCCAATTGCTCCAATTGCTCCTAATTCTCTTCCTCTTCCGGTATTCCTTTTTTCTCGACTCCTCCTACTCCTCCGTCTCCAAAGAAAAAACGCACCAGGTCTTGCCAACGTTGAGGACGTTCACACCATCGACACGGGTCTTCCACAGGTAGGACTCCATGTGCACCTGGAGGTTCTTAGAACCCAGGTGGCACTGGGCCGCCAGGAGCATCTCGATGTCCTGGCTGGTGGCATTGAAAATGGACGGCAGGTTAGCGGGAGCCATCTTGACTTGAATTCTTCCTTCGGATGGGTGGGGAGAAAGTTTGTCGTTGAAGGAGGGAGAGAATTCCGGCGATGGGGGGGCTTCGACGAGTTTCGTGCAAAGTTTCGCAAAAGTTCGCGAGGGCAAAAGCGGACCTTGAATTTTTGCCAAAAATGTGTGCGCTGCAGCCCTGAGGGAGCTAGTACCAGATAGGGCTAGCTGATTTTCGCTCGTCTCGAGGTTCCGAAGAGGGGTCTTGAATTTTCACGTGAGAAGATGACTAAGGAGACGTATGAAAAGGCGGGGCCTTTTCTACTGAGTAGTCAGCAAGATTGATATCGGGATGGGAAATTTTGAATGGCGCCGTGGAGGTGGGTTGATGGATAGCACTTCATCCCGCAGAAGAGAAGATCAGCTGCTGGAGCAACAATGCCGCCCAGAATAGATCTGTTACAGCGACTAGGCACAGTCAATTGTAAGGTCTTCATCTTTCATACCATTGTTCTCCCAAACAGAGATGATGGCCTCGGATTTGTTGTCGCTAATCGAGCTTGTTAGTGTGCCTACGACCTTCAACAACACCGGCAACACAGGCCTTCTTGCCCATCGTTCAAAGGGCCAATCTCTCTCTGAGAGAGAGGAAGAAGAAGCAGAAGCAGGATCCGTACAAGTGGGCACAGGCACAGCAGCGCAAAGCCGCCAACCTCAAGCGACAGGACGAACTCTTGAAGAAGCGAGACGAAGAATGGGGTGATCCCGTAAAAGGCAGACTGACGCCGTTTCTCGAGTCTCTCGATTCAGCCGGCCAGAACTCGGTGACCAATGTACCCCGAGATGCAAGCGGAAATGCTCTCGAGGAGCCGCGAGAGCTGCCCACGACGCCCGGCCTGCGCAACCATTTCCTTACCGATGCGGAGCTCGAAGATGCCGTCAAACACGCCTATGCCCTGACGAAGCCCATGGTCGGCGTTGTAGAATCACAGATGGACCCTACTACGGAGGAGGAGAGGAAGCAAGCACACAAACAGAAGCACCAGAAAGCCGTCGAGGCGCTGAAGCGAATCACAGCCCTGAGCAACGGCAGCGCACGGGATCGATTCCACGCAAACGTACGACGCATCGTTGATGAGTTTGGACGCCACAACACAGACCAAGTCCTCAAGCCTAAGCCGCTGTCCATTTCACCAAACACCACGCCGATGCCTGGCCGTGCTGGACCGGATACCGGCAGCTCCGAGGTTCAGATTGCTATTCTGACCGCAAAGATCAGATCGGTGTCGGAGGCACTGGCAATCAACCGAGGATACAAGGATGTACACAACAAGAGGAACTTGAGACTACTGGTGCACCGGCGCCAGAAGCTGTTGCAGTATATGGAGCGAAAGGAGAGAGGTAGCGAGAGATGGACAAACATGCTTGAGAAGCTAGGCCTCACACCAGCAACGTGGAAGGGACAGATCGATCTGTGAGGGCAAGGAGAAGAAAAAAAAAAAGACAAGACCCAAAGGATAAAATACTGTAGGATAGTTAAGCATCTGTATATGTATAGTAGAGCCTGTTAGAGGATGCGTGATTGCCCACATCAATCGTTCGCCTCTTCCATATGCGCCTAATCTGAATGAACCCTTCCCATTGCAATTGATACGAAACGAAATAGAAGGAAGAAAAAAGAAAACAGCCAACATTATACTACACTCGCACGCTGCTCAAGATAAGTACATTATTAGTCCGTGCGCCGCTTAGAAAACGCTAATAAAGTTTCCGATGCGATCTTTCTGGTTCTGGGCTATGCACTCAGCAATCCATGTTATGTTGCGGATTTCCTGTATTCAGTTAGTACCATCATCGCTTCAAACGGGATTACGAGAAGATCACGTACTTGTTCTCTAAGCTTCACCCACGCATAGACAATGGCATAGGTAAACTGTCGCGTAAACGCATCCTTGGAAATCTCCATCTCCTTCTGGTAAAACATGTCTTCTAAGCTCTTGCCGTCGGAGGAACCACCGCCCATGTTGCCGGGGCCGCCGGAGCCGCCCAGGGATACAGCATCAAAAAAGGTCTTGTAATCATGAACGCCATCAACTGCAAGACGCACGCCCTCAACATCATCTGCTCGAGAGAGCATCAATGTTCCCTCGGGATACAGCTTTCCAAAGGTCGGGTACAGCTTGTTGCGGTCTGCCTTGGTCAACTCGGTGCCGAAAGAGTTCAAGGTGATGTTGATGGCTCGGCGGTCTGCTTCAAACTCGAGGATGTTAGACATGACCTCAGCAGTAGGCGTTCCGGCCATCTCGGAGTGAGAATTGACGAATTTGTAAAAATCCTCAAGGTAATTCTTGTAAAGGGTGTTTCGGACGATTTCGATGTTGAGCTCATCCAAATCTTGGTGGCTGAGACTGCCCTTGAAGTATGGGGCGAGCGGAGTCTCAATCAACACGCTGTTGTAGAGCTCTTCAACGTTGGTCGCGACGCATAGCACAGGCATAGTCTCAAACCATCCCAGCGGGTGGCATCTTTCCAGGAGCTCTCGGGTATCTCGTTCGTGCAGGGTGCCGGTGATTAGCAGGGCGACGTTATCAATCATGTAGCCGTACGTCACGTAATCCATGAACTGAGCCAAGGCGCCCGTAGCATTGGCGCGAACATATCGGAATTCTGAGATGAGCTTGTCTGTTGTCTTTGAAGCAAGCGCAGATGTTGATGGGTTTGGAGGAAGGGATGCGAGGAAGTCGCCGTAAGCAGGGCCAAGCTGCAGCTTCAGGTCTGAGAGCGTTAACAATAGGAAGCTATCCAACATGAGCTCATACATACCATCAATGGTCTCGCATTGTGTCAAGTTGTTGTAGGCTGGGGTCGTTAGAAGGCTGTTGCGGTAACCGCGAACAATGCCCTCGATGTAGCTGCAAACCCCCGTCAATAAAGCTCAACGGCGAGGCGTCTCAACAAAGGCTCACCCATTGTTCACGTTGAATAGAAGGCCTTCCATCGTATTTTGCTTCGTATATGGTCTGAGGTACGTAAGACGGTCGAAAATGGTGGTCAAACGAGCGGTGACGCACGACAGCGGCGATGTTGTAGGAGCTGGCTCAGCGTATCCTAAAGTCCTTGCTTTCTCGGGACTACTTCTGCATGGCCGGCGAGCGAGACGCAATCGCAGTGACACAGCTTCGCACGTGAGTGGTCCAGAAGCGTTCCGGAATTTCTGTAGCGCCGGCGCCCGGAGGCCCATCCCACTTAGAGGCATTAGCACCAATGCAGAACCAAAAAATTTGGAGTGGAGACTCAAGCTTCAACTAAAAAATTTCCCAAACTCACTTTTTGTTCGGCCTCTTCCCTGAATCCTCACGCACACAACTCTCTCAATTGGGATTTGGGAAGACGAAGGAACTCCATTAGACAAGCGCCGGAGTCCTAGAGGGAGATTCAATTATTCAACATGTCTCTCTTCGTTCTTGCAGAGACGCCTGCAGGGTCAGTTTTCGAAGCCATCCGCTACCTATTCCTCGCCATGATCGATGATCGCGTGTAATGGACTTGGACTGACAGAATTGCAGCTATGGCCTGTTGAAGGCGAGCGATAAGAAGATGCTCAAGAATGCCGATCTTGCGGCTGAGCTGGGAAAGCCAGAGCGCTTGATTGAGATGTAGGTCTTTCTCTCGGCGTACCCAGCCTCTACGATAAATTTTTCTTTGTTCCTGCTTTCCATGCTAACGAGTGGTCGCATACAGGCTGAAGCTCAAGAAGTTCGTCAAGTTCGACAGTGCCGCCATGGCTCTTGAAGAAGCCGCCGCCGTTAGCCAGGGTCAAATCCCTCCTCTGTTGACCTCACTGTTGGAAGATTTGCAGGCTGAGAAGAAGGCTTCATTGGCTGTTGCCGATCTGAAGCTGGGCACAGCCATTTCCAACCTGCCCGGCCTCAATGTCACTCCTGTGGCTGGCTCCGACACAATGGACCTTTTCCGTGCCGTTCGCGAACACGTTTCGTCCCTTATTCCTGGTCTCGACCAAGACGTCCTTGACCGCATGACCCTTGGTCTTTCGCACTCAATGTCCCGACACAAGCTCAAGTTTTCGGCCGACAAGGTTGATTCGATGATTATTCAGGCCATCAAGATGCTTGACGATATTGACAAGGAGCTCAACGTTTACGCTATGCGAACAAAGGAGTGGTACGGATGGCACTTCCCCGAGATGGCCAAGACCCTCAATGACAACTTGGCCTATGCTCGTGTTGTTCGATCCGTCGGCATGCGAGATAACTTCAAGGATGCCGACCTTTCTGACATCCTTCCTGAGGACGTTGAAGTCTCTTTGAAGGCGTCTGCTGAACTTTCTATGGGTGTCGAGATCACTGAGGATGATTTGAAGAACGCCGTTGAGCTCGCGGACCAGGTTATTAAGTTTACCGAGTACCGAGCTCAGCTCACTTCTTACCTGGAAAGCCGAATGCGCGCCATTGCCCCCAACCTGACTGCCCTTGTTGGCTACCTCGTTGGTGCCAGACTCATCTCTCACGCCGGTTCCGTCCTCAGCCTGGCCAAGGCCCCCGGTTCCACCATCCAGATTCTCGGTGCCGAGAAGGCTCTCTTCCGCGCTCTCAAGACAAAGAAGGATACACCCAAGTACGGTATCATGTACCACTCTTCTCTCGTCGGCCAGGCTACTGGCAAGAACAAGGGTAAGATTGCCCGTATGCTGTCTGCCAAGGTTGCCCTCGGTCTCCGTGTGGACGCCCTCGGCGATGACGACGAGGAGGACGATGAGCAGCGTGCTGCCCTTGGTCTCACCAACCGAATCAAGCTTGAGAACTACCTCCGCAGACTCGAAGGCAAGGCTGCCCTGCCCAAGGGCACCAATGTCACTCCTTCTGGAGAAATTGTTTCTGCTGGACAGTTCAGCCTGAAGGAGACTGGCCGATATGCCGTTGACGCCGACGGTGTGGTCGACCATGACATGGCCGACGCAGACGCCGAGCCCGCCACAAAGAGCAAGAAGTCCAAGAAGCCCAGAATCGAGGTCGTCGAGGAGAAGGACGTCGATATGGAAGACGCCCCTGAAGACTCTGATGACGACTCCGATGAGGCCTCCGTCAAGAAGCTCTCAGAAAAGGAGTACGAGCGCCTGGCCGATCTTTCTGGCATTTCCGTCAAGAAGTTCAAGCGAAAGTACGAGCGCGGTGATATCCAGCTCGGCGAAGATGGCAACCCCAAGGTCCTCAGCAAGAAGGAGCTGAAGAAGCTGCGCAAGACTGAGAACAACGATGAGCCCGCTGAGCCTTCACCAGAGAAGAAGAAGAAGCGAAAGGCTGAAGACGGTGAGGCCGAGTCCAAAAAGGACAAGAAGTCCAAGAAGAAGCGTGAATCTCTCAGTGCTTAGATTGCTTCGAAGAAACGCCGACTCAATTGAACAATATGCATATGTGTGCTCACATGCTTTTACATATATGCACAAAACATCACTAGAGAAACGGCATCATCTATCGGAGATATACAAGACAAAAAAAATCTAAGATGACGAAAAAAAAATCTAGAGAGGGAAAGCATTACAAAAAAAAGCGCAATAATTTCTTCTGCTATCTCTGCGAAGTAGGTCGCAAAAAATTGGACCCGCATCGGCTTGGATGGGCTCATGATATACCGATGAGGTGGTCATGTAGATATGTGATACCTGAGATTTCTTTTTATATGAGAGGCTTCCGGGCTATCTGTCACTGTTAATATGGCTGGCGTTGGGGGAGGGAAACAAATCTTTTCTGGCACAGGCGTGGTTTGGTCTTTGTTTGCTACAACTGTCTGTTGTTTCAATTTATTGTATTTTCTTTTTATTTAAACTTGGCTGTCGCCATGGGCGTCCAGCAGAAGGGAGGAACCGAAAGAAAGGTATGGAAGTGACGTATTTCCAGGAACTTGCTGTCTAGGTCTTCAATCAAAAAATGTTCTTGATCAATCATAATGGAACTTCAATAAACGTGACGGGATGTGACTTGATTTCCAGAAACTTGCTACTTTGACCTCTAATCAAAGGATGTTCTTGGTCAATATTAATGGAAGTTCCCTAGATACTGAACAGCTGTGACATCCATATACATTTCTGTTAATATGCTTTAAAAATAAGCACAAAAGAGACACGTAGAGATAAACCAACGAACCGCAATTGGAATATAATTAATTACTAATATTTTGCCATTCTTCCGTCACTCTCCTCCTCTGGGTATCTTGGGTATCATACAAGCCAAATGTCCATCCTTCTCATCCCAAGATCCACACCCAAAGCCCAAATGGTATCATAACGAGCGTAAAAAAAAGCATATCAGACCTGTAACAATCAAAGCGTTGTGCAGGCAGAGGGTATAAACAAGTAAATCGAAAGCAATAGATCGAGTCGCGATGTCGAAGACGCAAAGGCGAGACAAAGATTTAGTGAGGTGTTTCGAGGGTAGAAACAGTGATGGGCGTTTTTGAAAACGATGGAACACACGGGTATGTCGCTTCTCGAAATCAAGTGGACCACGCTAAACCACCAAAGCCACCTCAATAGTCAGCAGCAGGCCTTCATGTAAGGCACGACGACTAGAAATTTTCCACGACGCGAGCGTTCATGGCTTGTTGGAAACCTGAGTCCTGACCTCCAAAATCGCGAGTATTCCCGGCGGTGCTGGTGCTACCTTCGCCGGATTGGATATCGCCCAGCGCAGCATTCATAGCAGCTCCATTGAGGGGCTGGTTGTTGCCAGGCAAAAAGATGACCTTGCTGTTGGCGGACTTGGCCATAGCCTGCATAGCCTCGAGATAACGGATCTGCATGGCTGGCGCAGAACTCAAGATGTCGGCGGCTTGGCGCATCAGCTTGGCGGATTCAACCTGAAGAAAGCGTCATTGTTAGTCACTTTTATGTAACACTTTTCACGTATATTGATGGCAAAGACCGCTTTTTAGGGGAAGAATGGCAACCACAGCCATATGACAAAACCGTAATCCTTACCTCGGCCTTGGCGGCGATGATCTTGCTTTCACCGATTCGCTTGCTTTGGGCAGCCATTGAGAGCGAGTCTTGCAAATCTTGGCTGAAAAGAATATCCTTGATGAGCATGCTCTCAACCTGGACACCCCAACCAGCAGCAACATCCTCAATGATTTCTCCAATAGACTGTGCGATTTCCTCGCGGCGCTCGATGACATCCTGAAGAACACGGGCACCAACAACGTGACGAAGGGTGGTCTGGGTACGTTCAACAAGAGCTTGACGAACGTTGGAAATACCAAAAGCGGCCTTGTGAGGAGACACAATGTGATAGTAGATGACAGAGGTCAAGCGCAAAGTAACATTGTCCTTGGTCATGCAGGTTTGCTCAGGTACCTCGGCGATTTGAATTTTAACGTCGACTTGAATGAGCCTCTCGCTGAGGGGATTGACCTTGACCAAACCGGGATCGACTGCTTTATAGAACCGACCGAACTTGGTGACGAGACCGACTTGACCCTGGTTGACGTGCTTGTAGGGGTTGGGGCAGATGATGCAGCAAGGAATGGCACCCAGAGTTCCAATGCATGAACCGAGAGTGTTGACTATGAAAGAGAAAGAAAGTTATGTTAACATACGCCGCAAAGGATCAAAGATATAGACAAAGTGAGTTGCGACATACTCATGCCGCCATACCAGCCCTTGGGGTTGGCTTCGCTTCCAACCACAGCGGCATAGCTTTTCTGAAGGTCTTCTCCTGAAGGTGGCTTGACTGTCATCTTATTCTGGGGCTGAAAGCCGGGGGGTGAGAGGCTATCGACATCAGCAGCCTTGGAGGAGCTGCCGTGGCCAGCGCCGTTGACAGCAGACATGATGGCGGTGTTGGTGGTTTTTCGAGGTGGCGATAAGAAAGCCGCAGTGTGCTTGAAGAGAAGAGGAGTAAAAATTTGGCAGAAATGACGGAAAATGGACAAATCAATGCTGCATAGATGCGATCCAGTAGGTGGAGTGAGCAGTGGGAAGGGGAAGACGAGCTTGGGGAAGGGATGCTGAGCTGATCTTATACAGTAGCACCACTGCTGGGTTGGTAGGTCTGTGTCCTGTTACTGTTTACTAGCAGCTTGGGTGGTGTGGCCGCATTCCAGGTCCGTCGACAGCAGGAGCACCCCAGGAGTGGGGCCGGGAAGTTGGGGTAGGCGCTGGGCAGTTTGGCAGTCTCATGGGAGAGAGACAGAAGATGGAAGGCGAGGAACAAACAAAGTACTCTGTACAAGCGAGGCTCGAAGCCCTTGGACAATGGAAATGGCGTATCCGAATAAGGTAGAGTGCACTTGGGCATTGCTGCTTTCCATGGACAATGCAGTATCTCATACTTGGATTGCCTAAAAGAGCAGCTCTAGGTATCGCAGACCATACCGCCGCTCAGTAACGATAGGACGAGCCGCAAAGGGATACTGCAGGGTCCCCTACACAGCCTCGTCATCGCCATCGCATCACCTGCGCAGCTCTCAGCGGTACCTTTGCTTTCTATGTGTCCTCTCCCTCTCCTCTTTTGATCTGCTCCAAGTGTGCCTGTATGCATGTACCGGCTACTTCACATTCGCAATGAGGAAACAGCCGATCAAACCCTGTCGAAATCGTTCCGCCGATGCGCGTGTGCGGGTGGAGCCGCCACACTCGGCACCGCATCGCCGTGCGGGGAGGCGAAAACGCAGCGGCCTGAAGGGTCCAAAGCTCTGCTGGATGTATTTGCAATTCTGGATGCAAGCTGCACGGCTAGCGCAACGCTTCAGCACACCCTCTTCTGGCTTTCCCTCTTTGGGTGCTCACGCTGCGCTGCGTGCGCTGCTTGCGCTTCGCTTCGGCCATTGCTCTACTGTAATCATGGTGTGACGTGATGGACTCGTTCCGGTCGGTTTCAACGAGCGACACGCACGGAGATGCAGCCAAAGCCATGCAGTGCGACACATCTTGTTTCGAAACCCCCACTAGGCGATGGATGGCATTGTTTCTTTCTCCGCGCTGCCTCGGCTGGGGATTTGTTTGATGAGAGCGCCAACTGTGTTCACCAACAATAGCGCTGATAGTACTATTCATAGAAGCTGGATTGGGGCTTTCACAGCATAGCACTGTGCTGATGGATAGTCTCTAAGCTATAACAGCCAGTCATGTTGTCAGCATATGACAATGCCCCGAGCCAGCGATAATTCCAAAGGAAGCGAGCATAACAGGTTATCATTCCCTCAGGCGTTTCCTCAGCAGACAAGACGGTAGCTTGATCGCCCTAATTCCCGCCACCCACTTTTGGTTCCAGACAAAAGCCTCGTCCAAATCGAAGCCCCATCCGTTCAATCGGAATAAGCCCCAAGAAACTTCTATTGGAGCAGGTCCCAACAGGCTTAGGTTCATCCAGTCTAGGACGGAGCAGCCAGGATCCGTTTCACGGACTACTGCGCCATCGAGCCGAAATACCCTGGACCAGGGCATGGACGTCATGAAAGCCTCACTTTTCGAATCCTCTTGATGACCGAATTGACGCATCTTGCTAGATAATTGTCGGCCGCATTGCCGTAGACCACAGGCACCTGACAATTCCTCCTTGGTTATGGATCTAGCTCCAGTTGAAGTTGGGCACGATCAAGAAAGAGCTCAAGGAGGCATCATGCACTTGCACCCAAGCTAAGTGTCACCGTCTTCGATACGCAGTGCTGTCACAAATGCATGTTAGTAATTGCACTGCCTCATTTCTCCATATAAACGCTCTTGGAGAGCTGCACTCCCCGGTCGGAACAGTGAAAAGAACTCACCGCTAGAGACAATACAGCTTCACGTGGTGCAGTCCAACATTAAGAATTCAATGCTAGAATGGAAGAAATATTGGGGCGCGGAATCAATCGCTAGAATCGCCCCTCTCCTCCAGCAGCTCTCGCACAGCACCCTTTTAGCACCAGCAAGTGCTGATGCCTGCTGATCACGCACCGGATCAACCCAAGACAGAAACCCCCGATCCCAGCAGCGCCATGCCTTGCGATTTGCTCCGGCGCCGCGTTTCCAGAAGCCTTCTGTTTCTGGCCGGCTGTACCAAATACACGTACCTACACTACTACCTAACCTCCTCCCAATCTGTAAACGACCGATATTGCCATTGATTGCTGGGCCGACTTGAGCGTTTTTCTCTTCTTCTTCTGCTGAGCCCTCTCTTTTTGATTTCTTGTATTGTAATCAAAATCCTTCGCCCTGCAGAGCCACCATCTTTCTCCGTTTCTTATATTGTATAAGCCTCTGCCAAGCCTTTATTTGATGGGGCCTTGGCGAGTTACCGCATCTGGAGTTGAAGAATGGGCAGTTTAATCCACTTTGGCGCTGGATCCATACATGTACAGAAACATCCCAGCTCAAAGCCAACAACTTATACGCGCACAAGCGGGGAGTAGCAAGACAAAACAAAGGGAATAGTTTATCTAGCACCTCAACTTAGTAGCATCAGTAGCCCACGACATAGCTAGAGCCCTGGATAGTATACTTGGGGTGCTGAATATCTTTTTTTTTTTTAAATAGAGAAAGTCTCATTATTTATACGACTCCATTAATATGAATAATACTTACTTCATCGCAAGATCTCTTTCAACTTACCTTTCTACTGCTGCAATGCTTCTGTAATTTCACAGGGAGCCAAGCTATTATCACCACGCCTAAATCTTGTTCCAGGCTGGTGGCCACATCCAATGTTGCCACCCGAAGAACTAACTCATCAGCTCATGTGTGCCTCGTACTATCTTTGTCGTGAATACTCTATCATAGATTCAACCCCTTTGTAGATCAGGCATATTCGGATCAGCCACACAACAGCATCACTTGACATCAATGAGACCCACACAGGATACTGTTGCTTTCTACCTCTCCTGCTTCGCAGCTGGGTAGCTGAACTGCGGCGGGTTGCAGATAGGCAGTTTGCAAGGCATACCCTTAATGCATGCCAAGGATGGCAGTGCTGTCATCGGATAAAAAAACGAGTGTCCTACCATGCCGTTCATTATCCGTGCCGCCTAATCTCCCGCGTTATGAACTGGGTTTCTCAAAAGAGTCTCGAAGATCAAAAAAGGGGGGCTGGTGCATAGCCCTCTAATAAAGCAAGGGGTACTGAATAGTACTTGTAGTATAATACACGTGGATGTAAATGGTAGGGCAATTTGGAAAACAAAACTCTAATAAGTCATTTAGCCATTGTACAGATTGTTAAAAGCAAGCTACATATCCTCATGCTCAACTCCATCCATAACCCGTTTTTGTCTTTCCTCCAGATGATACCATCTTCAAGCGAACCAAAAAAGAAATCCATTTTTTTTATCACACCCATATCCGTAACTTTTGTGTTCTCTCCCTTTCTACCAAGTCCAAAGCAAACAAAAAGTCGTAATTGATCATATTCTCTTTCCCCGACAATGAATCGCACAAGGTTATTATCGAATCTCCGCATCTCGCATGAAATCAGGAAGTGAGAACCCCGTCTCACTACTCTCGAGTCTTGCTGCGGCCAATGTTTGGGCGATGTCCTCTAGTCTAGCAGCAGCTTGATTTTCGGTGAGACCGCTCGTATCGACTGAGCTATCCGGCTCGCTGGGCTGCACCGCATCAGCGTCAAAGGCGTAAATCTTTATGCCGCGAAGATGAGTGTCTTTGCCGTTTTGATGATTCTCAAGTATCTGCATTTGCAACACCCAAGACACAAGGGTGTTGCCATCGGGTTCGCCACCAACCCCTGCAAGTGGTACTTGTTGCCAGCCCACAGGACTTTCCATGTTCATGGCAGCGAACTGAATAAGGTTGTTCTCGCTCGTACCCGATTTGAAAATGATTTTCGTAGGAGTGTAGGATTCATCCTCATTATAGTCGACGTAGAAGCGAATGTCTCGGATACCCACTCGTTTGACAAAGTAGATGGTGAGCTTGTGAGGCTGTGGGCCATCTGATCTGAAAAGACACAAAGTCAGAAATCAGCCAGGCAGGATGAAGGGGTAGAGAAGAAAAAGATGTAGGTAGTCTTACTGCCAGTATGACGTCAATTCGTCACTTCGAAGCTGTTCAACTCCATTGCCTGGCTTATGGCTGCTCACTGTAAACTTTCCCAAGTTTGAAATCTCCTTGAGGCCAAAGACAGCGGGGTCTATTATTGTCAATGGCTCTTCCTCCTGCACTTCTTCAACCTGATCGTCACAGTTGTCCGCGGCGTTTTCATCAATGTCCTCATTCTCGCCCAAGCTCGCCTCTTCATCGTCGTACTGGCCCTGAGACATGGCATCATCATCATCGTAGGTCATCTGATCCGCCTGCTGTTCCAGGACCGCTGTCATGCCTCGCCTTGTCATTCCCAAATGACTGAGATCTGCCTCCGAGTCGGAGCCGGTGCCATCGCCATCGCCAGAGCCATCGCTGTCAAATTGCAGGCTTAGGCGATTGGTGGCACTTCTGCGAGTAGCTGGACCCATGTTAGCGGTGCTAGATTGACGAATTCCACTGCGCTGTCGAAGCTGTTTGCGGCGACGCTTTTTCTGCTGGGATGAACACAAGAGCGATTGCAAGAGCGACAGCCGTTTAATCTCTCTGGTTTGGTGAGCCACTCGATGGGAAATGGCCTGCACCGTGGCATCACAATTCTCTTTATCTGGAGAGGGAAACGGTCTGAGGACCGACTCTCTGCGATTGAGAATGGCGCCAGTAGAGGAGATGGAAAGCGGCTGTAGGGGGCGGCGATTGCTTCCACTTGGTCTGTTGTAGGGAGGTGAAACTTGACAAGAAGGCAGGTTTTCCTGAGGCACTTCTTCCCAAGGCTGGAGGGCAAGCTGTACAAGAGACATGGTTGAAAAACGAGCGTGAGTGGGCGACTTCGCCTTGGCAAAATGCAAATGAATGAATGAATGAATGAATGTATCCCCGTAATTTTGGGAAATGAGGGCAAAACAAAGGCAATAGAAGGAAAGAATGAGCGAATGAATAAATGAAGGAATGAATAGAGGTCAGAATTAAAAGAGTGGCAGCCTCTTAATGTGAGAAGGACAAATGAAGGAAGTAGAGGGAAACCACAAAAAGAAGAACACCATAGATTGCCAAGGCATGATACTTCAGACGAAAAGTTGCCAAAAAAAAAAGTTATGAGGAAGAGTGCTTGTCGAAGCTAGGGCACTGCCATTGTAATAGTCCGAGACGGAGAGGCATGAAGTCATTGGCAGGTCACGCCAAAGTGAGGGCGCTAGATGTTCAAATTCAACAGCTTCTGCTCTCTTATATAGGTAGAAACACTTGCTCCTCATCTTACTTCAAAAGAGGCATGCATAAGAGAACAAGAGAAAAGAAATAGATCGGACATTTTAACAATAAATGCAACTCACATCTATGCAGTCGGAATGGATTAGGTGGTGGCTCCATCTCGCGCCTCCTCCCGTGATTGCTGTGATTGCTCTGGTTGCTCTGGTTGCCGTTGTTGCTGCTCTCCGGCGTCTGGTGAGCGCCAGCTGCCACAGCCAGGGCCGCATCAGGCGTTACCTGGACCTGCACGGCCTGTCTGCGCGGATGGCTTCGGCGGTGATGCGTTGCCGCCTCGAGCTCCAGCTGGGCCTGGGCTTGGAGCTGGGCCTCTTGGCTTGAGGCGACTGAGGCTGCATGGCGGGTTCGTCTGGAGCCGCGAGGGACGTCCATAGTGAGCCCGTCATGGTACAAGTGCACTAACAAGACAAACAAAGCTCACGACCTGGTAGCGATGTAGCGTTGCCATGTGCGATCATGGGGGTCACGTGACCGATTTGGCAAAGGATGAACATCAAGAACTCAGCTCAACAACTCAACAACTCATCTTCGAGGTTTCATTCTATAATACTCGCTGAATAAAATGGTTTTCAGACCAAATAAAGATGCACAAACAATTAAACTTCATCTTGTGGCAACGCTGTTGTTGTGTACTGCAACTCCTCCTCTCAGTCATGGCTATTCCATATAAATCGCTGTTAAACAACTTCCACCAAAATAAACAATGAACATCCCATGCAAGAACTCGATCAAGTCGGCACTTGCAATGCCAATCCATTACGCCATATCCCATTCCAAAGCGAGTCTTCATATGAGCAAGTGATTGTCATAGAGTTTCGTTTGCACCGTCGAGATAGGCACAGGGCTGGTTGTTAACAACATGTAGGCACAAGTACATAGCCCCTGGTCGATAGAATGCACGTTTGTCTATGCCGTCTCTTCTGCGTCGCTTACGCTTTCCGCAGTTGGCGCCCGGCTATTTACTGGTGTCACAGGCCCTCCATCCTCCTTCGCGATCGCGTCATCGTTTTGGTGTTGATCCTGCTGCTGGCCCTGCTGCTGGCCTTGGTATCCGCAACGTTGTTGGCCTTGGTGCTCGTGTTGCTGCTGACTTGGGAGTTCGCGTTGCCGGTACCCATGATGGTCAAATTGCCGATAACCTTGAAGCTGGCGTTGCTGGTGACGAAGTTGGCTACGAAGTCGACCCTGACGTTCGCGTTCCTGTCGGTATTGATGCTCGCGTTCCTGTTGGTCTTGAAGTTCGCGTTCTTCTTGAGCTTGACGCTCGCGTTCTTCTTGAGCTTGACGCTCGCGTTCCTCTTGAGCTTGAACTTCGCGCTGCTGTTGGCCTTGAAGTTGGCTTTGGTGTCGGTCTTGAAGTTCACCCTGCTGTGGGCCTTGCTGTTGGGTTTTCTGATTGTTCTGCTGGAAGGCCCGCTGAATGATCTCTGCAAGGCTTTGTCTGTGACGCGGAAAAGCACTATCGACGAGGAATTGTGTCTCTGCACTAGGCACTTCTCGAGGCTCACTCTGCGTTAAGTCTGCAGAGCTGGGAGTGGCATTGCTCTGTGGTGCAGGTGTTTGATCTACTGGGCGAACGACTGTTTGGGTTTCATCTTTGGGAGCATCAGCAGCAGCTTCATTCCGAAGAATGCCCAATTCTGCACCCGATTCTTCGTCCCCTGGGTTTTCGGCTGCCTGATTGCCATGTCGAAGCCGGCTCCATCTCTGCTCCAGTTTCGCCCACTGCCTGGCCCATCTCTCCGAGATCTTCTTTGAGAGTTGATACTTTCTATCGAGGATCGCCTAGATCGTAAACACGATGACGAGAAAAAAGAAGATGAAGAGGCCGATACAAGTCTTCACCGGATGACGGTAACCCCTCTGCTTTCTGAAGCGATCTTTCCAGGATTTAAAGCGTCTCTCATGCATGTTCGTTGCCATTGCTCGAGAGCCGTCCTTGTGACCAGAAAGCAACAGCGTTGCCAAAGGACCGGACGCGAAGAAATAAGATGTGACAATGACAATAAGCGCGAGAACGGTAAGCATTATTCCCGCTGCGAGGAACACATTGTGATTGGGCGAGGCCCACCATCTGCGGTTTCGTCTATCCCTTTGGTAGTCCATTGATGCCGGTATGTTGGTTGGAAGCCTGAAAAGGGGCAGAATCCTACCACGGTCAAAGTTGGAGTTGGGCATTTCAAAGAATGCAGATGTTGCCGGAAGAGTAAATCTGAAACGATGAAAATGTTGTAGCGATGGAGCGATGGTTGGTTGCAAAAATTCAAAGTGAGAAAACCGACATCGTGTATTGTAAATGTTTATCTGTCGCCAGGGGGCAACGGCACCTTCCTCCGCTATACTGCATCTACCTTCTTCCTGCTCTCTCAAAATCATGTTCCTGAGTCAACCTTGCCCTCCACAGATATTCAGAAAGAACGAGAAAATTAAGTATCAAGCGAAAAAAAAAAGGTTTCTTCGTCTTTGCTCTCAAAAAGATGCTGTCCCATTGTATACGCCAGTCTCCGAAGCAACATGAACCATCTTGCTCAGCCGTATATGCACCCAGTCTCAGCCTCGTTTTCCAATATACATTTTAACTCCCGCGAACATCTGCGGGCAGCGGCATCTGCCTCGTCCAAATATTCATCCCAATCTTCTCCCCGCTGACCACCGGCAGTCCCGCATGCAGCGTCCTCTGGTCTCCTCTCCCATCCGCCAGCAAGTTCTCCCAGTAGACCACGTTGCCCTCGATAGGCCTAAACGTGACGCCTGAGTCGTACTCTTCGTCGCAGTCGATGAACTTGCACCATCTTTCGTCCCGCGGCGCATCCAGAATCGGAAAGTTGGTGCCACCGCCCGTCACATTGTCTGCCTTGACGTATCCGAAAAAGGAGCTGATGCGATTCCCGCCGTGAGCTGCCGTGGCGTGGGCTGGGTTTGTGAACCAGTCCGTGTGGAAATGATATCGCTCGGTGACTGCGTACTTGACGAGCTGGATAGGCTCGAGGTGAGACTCTGGCACATCAAAGCCCTGGAAATCGAGAGCTCGTGCCTCAATGCACCGCACCACGGCGTCTCTGTCGACAGTGGTTGACTGCGAAGTGCGGACAGAGTGAATTGCCGAGTTTCCACTCTTGAGGACCGCAGAGTGTTTAAATTGGCCTTGACTATAGCATGTTGTTAGTATCTAACTCCTTCTCTCCTTGATTAGACAGCAGGCCAAAGATTGACATACGCGAGCTCTTGTAAATGTAATCGCTCCGCATCAGTGACGAAGTTCTCTATGTAGATAACCAAGGGCGATTTGCTCAAAAGGTGGCTTTTATACGGCGGGTGAGTGCATTCGTAGCCATTCAGCTTCTTCTGCGCCGCATCATCCCCGGCAGAGGCAACTCCCATGCCGACCGTCGTCACCGCCAGCCAGCGGAGTAAGTTTTGTGAATACATTGATCGTCGTCGTTCTAGAGAACCAAAGAGGAAATCATAGGTACAATGGAAGGGTGCTGCTGTATTGACCAGAGTTCTGAAAGATAAGCAAATGATAATAATCAGCCGACGAACAACGCCTTGATCTTCCCCCGGAATCTCAAACGAAACAGTGAGACTCGAAACGTAGCGTCGATGCAGACAGTCGGTGATGGCGTTTATTAGGGCCACCATTGTTTCGAATCCGGCCTACCCCTGTCCTGCAGTCTGACTCGGGCACGGGGGAATAGGCGCGGAGTTCATACAGAACATCTACTACGACTTTTCAAATGTTCTATTCAACCCATTTCCATTCTATAGAAAACCAATCCAGTATTTCTCTCCCATACTGTCGAAGATGGTGAGGCCGATCTTATCGAGCATCTTGGTCCAATGCGGGCTGCTGGCTAGCTGCGCAAATCTGGTGGCTTGTGCCTCTGGATTTAGCGCGGCGGCAGAGGTGAAGAAGCTTCTGGCGGATAATGAATATACCCTGCTGGCTTGTAAGTTCAACAAGTGTCGACTCTATCATAGACATGACAGATGCTAATCAATTGATGACTTTGTGTGCCTGGTTTAGTTGTTGCGGTAAGATATTGGCGTCGTCCATTGTGAGCAATATGGACGTTGGGACTGACTCAAAGGGGCGACCTGATCCCCACCATCACTCATACAGCCCGAATTGTAAGTGAGCCAAATCGCTTTATGAATTCATAGTATTATACACTAAACTATTCTCAATTACAACCAAAAGAGAGAGCAGTAAAAAGTTCTTGAAAGAATGGAAAACTGTCAAGAAAAACGTCGCTTCTGCCGCTACAGTCGACTGCGTAGCCGCCTCCAGCTTCTGCCAGGAGATGGACGTCGTCTCCTTTCCCGCTATTCGTTTATATGAGAAGGATGGGCCAACAACACGATATCGAGGACCTAGAAAAGCCTCGACGTAAGTATCATTTCACCATTTTTGGGGCTTTGTCTGACCTGTTGGCTTAGCATAGAGGCTTTTATGAAACGGGCTCTTCGGCCGTCTGTCCAAGACATCACCGAGCAGCAGCAGCTCGACGACTTCCTCACCAGCGATGACTATGTATTCCTCGCTCAATTACATAGTGATGATGAAAGTCTCGATGCTCGATTTCGAAATCTTGCAGAGGAGTATTCTGATCGGTACTCGTTCGGCGTAGCCAGCTCTTCTGATGCCAGCTCCAGTGGCATTTGGTGCTACAATAATGTCGATGAATCAGAACACACAGCTACAGACCTGGACGACGCGAATTCTTTAAAGAAGCTGGTTGATCTTTGCACCGCAGAAGTCATCCCGCAGCTTACTCGGCGCAACGAACTGACGCATCTCTCAGTGAGTTTCTACGTCTATCTCACGGAGTGCTTACTTTTACTAACGTCCCTTTTTACTTAGTCGGGACGCTCTTTGGTCTTTTACCTTTACAAAACGGAAGCGCAGCGTGAAGCTTACACCAAAAATCTCAAAGGCACAGCTCAACGATACGCCGAATTCCTCACCTTTGTCACCGTAGATTCCAACGAGTACCCGGACATGGCACGTAACCTCGGTATCCGCTCTACTGGTGGCCTGGCCGTGCAAAACGTTCACAACGGCCAAGTCTTCCCTTTCAAGGGGGACATTACTTCGCCGAGCGAGATTGACCAGTTCATCGTGGCCATTTCTGAGGGCAGAGCTCAACCGTGGGATGGGACCTTTGATGAGGGTCATGACGAGCTTTGAGATGGATGTGAGAAGACTTTGCAACTACAAGTTGGTGAAGAAATGAATTATTGGGACTGTTTACAGATATTTGCCGTCTGTTTAAGAGTAGCAGAATAACAACGCCGTATTTACAGGAGTGATCATTACATATACTGCCTGCTATTGCTACACCATAAAAGGAGAAATTGACAGGAAAAAGAGCAATATTCATCAGAAATGTGAAAATTTTCGGTTGGAACTCAAAAAGCTCACGTTGTCAGACATATTTGTCTCAAGTGATGGGCCATTGGAACACTGTTCAAACCGAGTCCTATTGATGTGTCTCAGAAACACACCGGTCTACATGTCTCACAAATAAAGTAAGAAAAGGGATATTAGCAGTACAATAGCACCTAGGTAGTGCCAGTAACATTTATTGTTAGTGCAGGCGGATGTTGTGGTCCTCCTTACTTCAAAATTCTTTACTTTTTCAGCCGAAAAGGGGTGCCGTCGATCTGTCTCACTGCGGCTCGCAAGCACCGCAAATACCAATTCACGAGAAATGCAATGGCAGCAAATGTGTTCCATTGTAGAAGTAGTAATGAGAAAAAGGGAGAATATTCACGCCGGTATACTGGTGCTCTTAAGAGACAACTCAACAAGAATGGAGCGAAATGGTCAGCTTTTGCACCTCAAAATAACGTGCCTCGTACTCGTACGCTAGCTTTTCTGCCATATTTCATGATGATACCTTGTTCTTTTTCATGATCAGAAAACGTCTTATTTCTCTAATCCAAACTCAAAACAGAAGGGTTGTTAAACACTTTTCAAAGACGAAACAGCGGGCCAACAGCGTGTCGATCAAGATCGGTCTGCACAATCATGCTATCCACGCGAGCCTTTGCCCTGGCGCTGGCCTTTGGCGTGTTCTTTATGGCATTGGTGATTACCGTAGAGCGGTTGGCATTATCATATACTGGCGAGAATCATTACCGAGGAGAGCACCATGCGACCAAAAGGCCAGAAGCATTCAAGCACGATAACTCTCAGCAGACCGACAGAGAGCCAGCACCTTTGTCCATTGAGACACCTAGCAATATGCTATCACTTGAGTCTGTCTCCGAGTCGGCTGGTCGATCGAAAAGTGCGCCCGAGTCCGATTGCGCGCAGTTCCCCGATACCTCAAAGATCCTTCTGGTCATGAAAACAGGAGCTTCAGAAGCCTTCTCAAAAGTGCCAGCCCAGTTGGTAACGAGTCTGAAATGCTTGCCCGAATTCCTCATCTTCAGCGATATGGAACAAGAGATTGGGGGACACAAGATCTACGATAGCCTCGACAGAGTTTTGGATCCAGTAAAGACGAATAACCGAGACTTTGATGCTTATTTTCGACAACGCCAATGTGCGGCGGATCAAGAAAGCTGTAACCAAAACATGGATTTTGAACAAGAAAGATGGGACTTGGACAAATACAAGAATCTCCATATTGCCGAAAAGGCGTTCAACATGAGACCCAACTATGACTGGTACTTGTTTGTCGATGCCGGCGCTTATGTGGTGTGGCCAACGATGTTGCGTTGGTTAAAAAAACTGCATCATACCGATCCAATGTATATCGGCAGTAAAACATCGGCAGGCAACTCCCATTTCGGCGATGGAGGGAGCGGCTACGTCGTCTCTAATAGAGCCATGCGCGGCTTCTTTGAGAATGAGCATAATGTAGCCAACCGATGGGACGAAGCTACGAAACGCCATTGCTGTGGCGATCTCATGTTTGCAAAAGCACTGAAAGAGGCCACAGGTATTAGCGTCAATGACACGGTAAGGCTTGTCTTCTCTACCAATGCCTTGTGGTCGTGAAACAGTTCATGCTGACTTTGTGTTCTGTATCAGTGGCCAACAACAAATGCAGAGAAGCCGTTCACCATTCATTATTCTAGCAAGCAGTGGTGTCAACCCATTGCGACAATGAACCATTTAGGAAGCGAGGAATTGTCTGCATTGTACGCTTTTGAACGAGAGCGAAAATTTACCTCCCCTATGCGTATCAGGGACCTCTACCATCACTTCGTGGCCCCGCGACTTGTACCCAATCGGCCAGATTGGGATAACTTGAGCGACGACGTCTTTTACTTGAACATGTCAGAAAACACGTATGACCATTACCAGCTCCGTAAGGCGAAACTGGAAGGCTTGTCGCCTCTTGAGAAGTCAGCTCACTTGAGCTTCGACAGCTGTCAACGAGCTTGCCAGGTTGATTCAGCCTGTTTGCAGTATAGATATCACAACGGCGTCTGTGGATTCAGCTGGACGATCAAGCACGGCCTTCCGAAAAAGAAAGCAAGTCGGATATCCGATCGGTGGATGAGCGGATGGGACGTTGACAAGATTCAAGTATGGGTGCAGGAGCACGACCACTGCGATGAGGAGATTCAGTGGCCCCTGATCCAGACGCCGCGGCTTTGAGATGAAGCAATCGCAGTGTAAGACTCGTGATGCAGACGCTCAGAGAGCAGGCGTAGAGTGTGGTGTCCACGTCAGAAGATGGAGGTTGAGCATGTGAGGCATGCGTTTAGCGTTGGCTGCACGCCGAAGCAATCCCTGATCTGATGCTCTCTTGAGTCAGGAGGCCAGAGAACGTGGGGGTTGCAGGGCTTTGTGCAGACAAGGCTGCCTTATCTATTGAGGCTAGCAAGATTGCAATTCTCCATTTCCCTCATTTGACGAGACTCAGAGTCCGTTAGTTGAAAGTTGAGCGACCATGAGCCATCTCATGCTCTATCGTTGGAGATCACAGTCCCTTCCCTCAGAGAAGAATGCGAACCGCCCCTGGCAGCGCAACAGAAGGAGAATCGAACCAAGCGGAGCATCGCATCGGCGCAATTAAAGGCGCAAATCGGCGCATGAGAGATGTACGAGTAAGAAAGGACTCTTGTGCCTGTTTCGGGAGAGGGACTCAAAATTAGACGTGGAGGGACAAGGGTGGGTCTGGGGATGAGGTCGAAGAAGGAAGGAGCCGTGGAAGCCAATCTGCGAATGCAGGAGCCCAAAGCGTGGACGAGAGCTTGTACGGGGTACACGACACAGGGTTGAGGATGATACGAGCACGGAGTAGACGATACTCGTCACTGGTGGCATTCAACGTTGCGGCTCAATTCTCATGTTTTACCGGCGGCATCAACTGTTTGATGTGCATGTAACCAGTAAATGCCTTGTCACTCTCCTGCTAGCAGGGCTTAGCCTCCTTTAATAGAGACATGCTGCAGCGGATACTATTAGTACCATGGCAATGGCAGCACGTGGTAATTGCTGATGGCATTGAATCTAGCATTTCTCCGTACAGCGCTGCTTAGTGCATCCATTCTTCTCTTCCACAGAGTGAAGCTAAAAGCAACATGAAGTCTTGGTGGAGTTGAATCCAAGTAAGCCAAATAACTGCTACTGCCAGATTACCGTCAATCAAAATATGGCCCTAGACGCCCCGAGTCAATGCCGCTCTGATCTGCAAGCGTTATGAAGAACTACAAGAGCCAAGTTCACCAACCTAGTATCAAAGCTACGCCGAATGTGGCGGCATGATGCAGGTTCCATGTAATAAGTGGTCGGCCGGTACATACGGAACCAGCAGCTCGGAAGAGATGGATATGTCTGGCTGACGTGAAGCCTATTGATTGCTTCTTTTGATGTTTGTTGAGCCGGAAGCTTAATTACTAGGTACTAGTACTAGTAGTAGTGCCTAGGTACGTGCTGCTTCATTCCAGTACAGGCTCCTGTTATGCAGGTACTCGTGTACTCGTGCTCCCCCGTATTACAGCTCCATGTCGGCATATCCAGCGGCCCTGCTAGCACTACCGCCGTTGATGCTTTACAGCCGATGCTACACTGCTTGTTGCCGCTGCTACGGCCTGGGACCCTTATCACTAGCAGCATCGCCAATGCCGCCAAATGGGTCTGGTCGCCTGTGAGGGGCCCCGAATATTACGGCCTGATGTCATGGGTCCTACAGGAAGGTAGCAAAAGAGAAAAAAAAAATGGAACATTGAAACTTCAACAAGCTCCAGACCCCTAATTCCAGCTTCGGTCTCCCCTAAAAATGCTTCTTATTTTATCCCAACTGTCCCTGTTTTCTTCTTCACCTTACACCACTCTCTCCTCGCCGTCCCTTTTGCCCCTTCGCTTTTCATCTCTGGCTGGTACGTGCTCTCGCACCTGTAAAGCACCACCGCATGGCGAGCGAGATGGACGGCGCAAGCGAGGTGATGCTGCGATATTCCCAGCTCCACGCTAGGGCTGCTTGGCGGCGCTTCCTCATGCATCAACTGACCCGCCCAAAGTATCACGGCTAGTGGCCCTGTAGCGTGGTGCACACATGCACAAGTATTGAGGTGGATGGAATGCCTGACTGGGGCGGGCAGTTGACTTTGGATTAAACAATGGCCGTCAAGTGTCAGTCCTTGTCAGTCCTTGTGAGGCTTCCTGTCTCTGCAAACTCAACTGATACAGGCAGCCAGCCACGGCGCCCATCAGCAGACGCTGGCTCAGCTCCAGATCACCAGGGCCCCGGCATGTGACAGTGACATGATGCTCAGGTCCCGGGGAAGCCTAGAAGGATGGAAGAGAAGGTGAAGGATGTATAGTAGAAGAGAAGACGTAGATGCGACGCTGCTGTACAAGTACGATGCCTTGCTGTATATTTTGGGTGCTACCCTACCCAAATCACCTTTGCTTCTCGATGCGAGAAATCATGACGAGAGCCCGTGTTGGACACTTCAACCACTGCCCTTGATCTATTTTAGCTGCGTTCCATCCCATTTCCCCCTTTATTTCATGCTTCCACCACCACTCAGGCGCAACGGCACTCGTATTAAAGTTAACCTTTTGCGAACCTCCACTCTCGCTTCCTTTTGTTCCGCCAGCGAATGAAAAGAAGAGCATGTCGTGCAGCTGCTAATATTAAACCGACCTGCATGCCAACCGACCTATATAATTATCATCGTCATCGTCATATTCATATCACCACCGCTCTCGAGAACACGACTAATACAAGCAAATAAACACACCCACTGTCCTGCTGCTTGGGGCTATTTGCAGCGCCAAATATACCGGTCCCCAGCCGACTAGTACCCTTTTGTCAGCCCCCTGTTGCTTCTGCTGCAGCTCTTTGGCCTCTCGACCCCCTGGCCGATTCGATTTCCCCTGCTTTGCCTCTGTTCCTGGCTCCGCCATCTGACCAGGATAAAGGGGAGAAACGACGCAGTAGCTGCAGACGGATCATTCATCAGTTTGCAGAGCCCAATCTTTTTTCTCTCCCACCTCGCCGATACCACCTCTTCATTGTAGCTTCTCTCGCATCTACCGCCAATTCCCCAGGCTCTGTTCACGACCAACAGCAATCGATACCCAGCAACAGACGCCAGCGAAATCCCTTCTTTGCTTTCATATTTTACTGCTTCTCTTTTTCATTCCTCTCTCCCAACTGAGATCCAGCTCTACCCCTCATTGCAGCTCCCACCGCCACCATGTCTTTCACCGACGAGGAGCTTGACCGCAACTGGCAGCCCAACGGCCGACGACCGCAGTCGTATGTCTCCCGACCCCCAATCGCAGCATCGCAATGCGACCGAAAAGCGCATTCTCGAGCGCTGGCGATCTGCATGCAATGCAGAGCCAGTTGCTGACTTTCTGGTTGTTTTGATTCTAATTCGTTGCAGAACCATTGCCAGAAACTTCCAAATGGAGCTGGAAGACATCTTCAACTTAGACGAGCAAAAGGCAGAGCTCCAGGAGTCGTACGACACGAGGTTCGTTGATCCCAATGGCACACCCGACCATTAATCCTTCTTCTTTCACATCTTTCATCTCGTCTAACTGGCGGCGTTTCCATCTTTCCCTGCTACAGGAGCTACAACATCGGCAAGAACACCGAGGAGCTCGCTTCGCTCGAGGAGCGCCTCCGCGAAATGGAGCAGCGCCTCAACGCCGCCGGCATCACCGCCCCCTCCAGCGACGACACCGCCGAGCAGCACTCACCGAGCTCGACACCCAAGCCAGAGGCCTCTTCTCTCTCCGCGCCCCCAGCAGACGACGCCAAGGCCAGGTCGCGGCCAGGAACCGCGCAGCCCATCCAGCAAGCCCCCAGCTCTGGTGACATGCCTCCAACCCCCGGGGCCAGTGAAGGTGAATATTACGTTGTGACTCGCGAGGATTTAATGGACGACGCCCCCCGCTGACTTTTGGCTTCTTTCTCTTTTTCTGCCCATTGAAGATGGTGATCGCGAGTAAACAAATTTAAAGAAAAAATCATACCCAAATGGCATTTTCTTTTGGTTCCTCGGATGCGCTTGTCGACGACAGAACTTTCCTAGGCGATATCTCACTCACTCACTCTCTCTCTCTCTCTCCTTCGATTGGACCCATCCACGACAATATGCTAGATGCGACCCTCACGGAGTTCCGACGCAACTGGTTTGGCCCCAGGAAAACTGGTTCTAGGTACTTACCGACGGAAGGCCATTGATGACGACAAAACTTCCCAAGTCGCTATTAACCACAAGTCGTTATTTCTCTTGCTAGGCTTCTCCACCCGAATCGGATTCTTACCATGAGATTTCACCTGGCCACGCTCGCTACAAATGACACGTTTTCCCACTTCCGGCGTTTTACAGGGTTTTTACACATACAACACAATCACTGTTCTTCCAGATAGGAAGCTGCCTTTTAACCTTTTTTTTTTATTGCTCTTATAGTTTTTGTTTTCCCTTTTAGCCCAATTATCGTGCCCCATTCGACATGGCATATGTCGAAGCTCGTCTTTCTTCTTTTGTTTTTTATCGAAGGCACACACATGCGCGCGCGCATACACACACAGCTACACACACCTATATATTATACCACATTTAATGCACCAACACGCAGAGCATGTTTCTTTTTCTTCTCGAAATGAAACGGGCTACTAGGAGGCACTTGGAAATGGGATGGCTAGATGGATGGATGGAGGGGAAACAGATGGTTGGATGCGGAGGGAAGGGGAGTTTTCCAAGGGAATGGAGGAAGCATCCATTGGCCTCACCCGATAATGACGGGCTGGAGAGTGCATTTGTATATACCAGCTCTAGGATGAATGCAATACAAAAGACTATAAACATACGCAATTTCCTATTCAAGTTGAATGGGACCGAATTGTGCTGCTCAGTACCTATTTAATACCAAGTTTGGGAAAGCCACTTATACCGATATGCTGCATAAGGTAGTAAATGAATTTCAAGCCATGTGTCCATCTGAGATATGAAGCCACATTGTGTTTCAAATTCCTATTTATTGTATCATTATACATCCAGCATTATCTCATAATTGCAAATCCACTATATCAATGAAATCAGTATTTCTTCAACCAAGTAGTCAACACCAAATCTCGAACCCATTCCAGTAGCATAAATTATCACCACAGCTAAAATTATTTGCTTCTTCCTCAGTCGACGTCATAAAGATCCTTGTGAGCAAATCCAACTCTCCCTCTCTCGAGATCAAAGGCCAAATACAGCGCCTTGAGCATAATATCTCCTATCACCGTGACAGATAAGTCCTCGGCGCTCTGCATACCTCCCCAACAATAAGATGGATCGATTTCAACAGGGCCGTAGTTGAGATACGATCCAGGAATGGTCAAAGAACGGTCACTCCCAGGAATCTTGAGCATGAGATTGGGCAAGTCTTTGGCAACCTCGCAGGGGAACGTAAATGCGTTCGCTAGTCTTTGGTCCATTTTCATGCCTGGGACCGTGAACCAGTAACCACTCGCTAGATTGTCAGGCAAGAACATCAGCGTAGTGCCCGTATCGATTGTTGCCTTGAATTTCTGTGAGTACCATGGCGTCGTCTGCTCTCCCCAAGTTGTGAGATTGAACTCGATATCCCAGTGCGGACTATCAGGATCTGTATCAACCCATGTTATTTCTTCAGAGGCTCGACTTTCATTGAGGTAGCCAAAAGTGAAGAGACCTGAGGCATTCCGATTCAAGTCAACGCCAATCATCTGATGCTCCAGTTGTTGGCGCAATAGACTGAGGAAAGACGGTACTGGAGGGCTAACATTGTTCGGTAACCTCTTAGCCAAGCCTAGAATACCACTTAGTTCGATTTCTTCTTCGAAACGGCTGGTCACCATTTCTGCTGACTGCACAGCTGCGTTTTCAACCTTGAAATTGCCTAAACGGACCGTGTCATGGTAGACAATCCCACCAGCAGAAGTGCCATCCACTATTACCCGTTAGAAAAAGCGCATCTGATATTAAACATTCCAAGACAGCCTATTTTCTCCACTCACAGTATTCGACAGACCATCTGGCATCTTGAATAAGATGAGCAGTCGTAGAGTCGTTGGGATGATATCGTGGAGCCCATGGACCCTTCTGGTTGACGTGATATTTGGTATCAGTTGATTGAATCCACCTTGAGTCGGCGAAATTAGCAACACAATCTTAGTACTTGCAGCTGAAGACATAACGCCCAAACTTACAGATCAGAAGATCCGGTGTCTAAAGCCAGTTTCAACGTCTGGGGCGGACTTCCAACTTGAACATCAGCCACATAGATGTCGTCGCTTCCTATAGGTTCAACATCGACCTGACCAACTGCACATCCTCAGCATCTGATTATGTATCAGCGAAGACACGCCTAGGGAAGGCTTACCGCCGTCGATCAAAGCAAACGAAGATGCAGTCTCTTTTGGCACTCCTTTGCCCCATTTGTGGCGCGCAGCAGCCCAATCACGCACAAAGTTTCGAGACGCATCTTTCTTGGGGTTCACGGCGAGTGCGAATCCAGCGGGAGATCTCGCAACGTTTGGAGAGGGATGAGCTGAGGCCAGAGACCAGAGGGGGACGAGGAGGAGCACGAGTATGTAATGCCACATCCCTTTTGCTCGCTTGATTCGAGTAATTCGCGGCAGTGAAAGAAAGAGGAAGATCTCCTGTGCAAGGAATGGAGAGAGATCCGAGTTTGCAGTAGACAATCAACTAGAAAAGCGCTGTAGCAGAAATCTTTAAAATAAGAAAGTCGCGAGATGGAAGGCAAAGAAAGAAGACAAGAAATAGAAGCGTTCGTGTGGTTTGCAGCTGGTGCACGATGAAACTCGGAGGGAGACCGAGGAAGGCCCTCCATGATTCACTGCCGACTGCAGCTTCCCGTCTAACACAATAGACAGACAATACACTACATAGTAGTATCTGGCTGTTCCTATTGTAGGCTCTTACGGGAATGTAAACGTCAATTCGTACCTAGGTATCTATTGGCTTTTTTCTATTTCCTTCTTGTTTTTTATTTTTTTATTTAAAAAATCTAAAATTAGTTCATATACCCGGTAGCTCTACCGTCTTTGGAAACGAATCTAGAACTTCTGATATCCCACTTGTAAAACATCACACACGGCTTCTCTCACCTGCATCTGCACAACACGATTGCTGTCCCCCAAACCCAAACACTGTATGACCACCTCAAATATGTAAAGTCAAGAACAGGCACTAGGTTCGGGTCGGGTATATGCTCGCCTGTGTTGCCGTTGATATTTCCTATTGGCGCAGAAGGGGCATCATCATCATCTATTTCGAACATATCTGTGTACGGATGTTTAGTACAGCATCTCGGATTGAAAGGCAAACGAATAATTTCAAGATACGTAGAAGCTACTCGCTGAAAATCTCCAACTGATCAAACATGGTGACGCAAATCTTACAATTCAAAATTCAAATATCGCATTTATCTATCTGACTTTTTGTCTGTATCATGCATCATGCGGTCCCAAGTATATACTAGTCCTTCATAAGAACCCCTCCCCGTTTATCAAAGAAACGCCATTGTGTGCCCTTTAGAGCTCATCATGCTTCGGCTCCGCTGAAGCTTCCGCTTCCGCCTTTGCGCTCGCCGCTTCGTCCTCCTTCATATACTGCTTGAGCAGCTCTTCAATCTCCTCCGCACTGAGCGGCTTGCTTCCCTCGGGGAACTCAATGGTCTGGCCAGCCGGCTCGGCGCTCTTTGTCTTGTCCTTCTTTGACTTCTTGCTCTTGGTGGGCTTCTTGGGCTTGTTTTTCTGGTATTGCTTGAAGCTCTTCATTGCGAGATCTAGGCTGGCTTTGTCGAGCTTTTCGCGCTTTGCAACCAGCTCGCTGACCTGGAGGACAGGATCAGCGGTGGGAGGAAGAGCCGCCTGTTCGACCTCAAGTTTGTTGAGCCACTCTAGCGTTTCTTTGTAGAGTACATCGAGCCCATCTATCTCCTCAGTGTTATGCAGGGGAGGCACAATTTCTTCCTCTTTGGGGTTCTCCTCCGCATCCTTAGGACTATCGTCTTCATCTTCTAGCCCTTCAAAGTCGTTGGTCTTTGTCTCGGTGGCAGCACTGGAAGTCGCAGATTCTGCATCCTTGGTTGACGCCGTGGCCTTCCACTCTTCGTAGGCAGAAATCTGCCCACGTACTGTCTTGATAAACACATCAGTAGTGTTAAGGATGTGTCTCAGCTCCTTAACCAAACCAGGCCGACGCTCAGCTTCATCAATGCGCTTCTGAATGGGCCCTACAAGATCTTGAAGGACCTTGAGCTTTGCCTTGAAGTCGTCGGTCTTGGCTGCATCTCCCTCCTCGTAGAGCCAGTCGCTTGCCTCGCTAGATTTTTCAGCTAGTGTTTGGCGTTCCTCCTCGGTAGATGCGGCGATGAAGGCCTCGTTGTCGACAAGGTCGCGAATTTTGTACGTAAATGCTTCAAGCTGGTTCAAAGCTTCCTCACGCTGCAGTCTAGCCTTATCAGAGGCTGCAAATGCCTTCAGCCGATCCTTGGCCTTTGTCCACTCAGCCTTGGTCAGCTGTGGGATCCCAGCCTTCTCCAATCTAATCTCAATGGGAATGGAAACAATCTGCTTCTTCTTAACCTCGCTCTTTTCAGCATCTGCTGATTGAGCAGCGGCATCTCCAGTCTGAGTGCTGGTGGTGGAAGAAGATTTAGTAGCGGAACTGGCCTCTTCTGTCTTGGACTCAGTAGCATCAGATGCAGCTTCGGCATCATCCTTGTCTCCCTCGCTGAGGGGCTTCTGGTCCTTCTTTCCGAAGCCAAACAGGTTCTTAACACCGTCAACAAAACCCTCCTTTTCAGCAACCTCAGCCTCACATTCGATAAGCGCCTTGGTAATCTCAACTTCGCCATTCTCGGTACGGAGCTTGACTGCGATCTTGAACTGAATACCAGTATCCGCACAAGTGGGATACTTTTCCTTGAGTTGAGCGACAGACGCGGTAAGGTTTTTGGTAGAAAACGTCTTGACCAATTTGTCCTCGGTATCGACTTGTTGATAAAATGAACCGGAAAAGTCATCCTGCTCGGTGAAAGTAATCTCCTTGGCCGGACCACCTAGGGGCGATTGGGCTGTCCAGAGTCTCTGGCGCTGTACTTTGCCATTCGCAGCCGTCCAGGTAATACCAGCCGGGTACATGGCTCCCTCCGAGATTCTGATTTCCTTGACGCGGAAGCTTGGGCTAAGCTCAGCAGCCCGGAAAGCGGCGCCAAAAACAGCGGCCTCGTCAGAGTTGACATTTGTTCGGATTTTATCCCCAGAGCCAACGGCTTTCTCAAGTGCCTTTTGCACCAATGGAGTGCGAGTTGCACCACCGTGAAGAATGACAGAGGTGAGATCGCCAATCTCGAGGTTAGCGTTTTTCAGTGCGTCTTTGATAGCAGCTCCAATTCGCTCTGCATGAGCCTCTGCCATGCTCTCGAAATCGGCTCGGGAAAGCTTGTATTTGAAATCAACATCTTCATAGAGCCCCTCAAAGCTGGCTTGAGTGTTTTGGTTGGCACTCAGAACGTGTCGGAGACGCTCAGCTTCCTTGCTCAGCTTCGCGATAGCACGGCCGTGAGCCTTGACCTGTTCAGCAGTTGCCCCAATTTTCTGAGCACCCTTCGATTCCACAAACTGGTTAACCATATCGTCAACAATCAGGGAGTTGAGAGAATCTCCACCAAGGGTTTTGTCCCAGCCGCTGCCAAGAACCTGGATCTCCTGGATCGTCTTGTTAAACTTGCCAACGTCCTTGACAGTGCGGCTCTGGAACCTCATGACGGAGGCAGTAGTCGAGCCCGCGCCCATATCAAAGACCATGTGGTACTCCGGTTTGGCGCCTTCGTTGATATTGGGAAATTGGCGACTGGTAGCGTAGTTCAAGCCAACCGCCAACCCGTCGCTGACCAGACTGAGGACCTTGAGACCAGCAAGTTCTGCTGCCATCTGAAGAGCACGCTTCTCCTCGGTGGTGTAGAAGGGAGGCACAGTGAGCACAATGGAGCGGACTGAAGAGTCACCACCGGCGGTAACTTCTGCGTTCTTCTGAATGCTCTGGAGCTCCATAGCCAACAGCTCTTCCACCGCCCAGGCCTCCTCCTCGGAGGGCAGCGTTGTCGTCTTGAACGCAACAGTGCCTCTCGTGGCGTGCGCTTGGATTTTCAGCGCAGGATGCCTGGCCGCATATTCTTGGACAATCGCATCTCCCAGAGGGAGTCCGAGAAGAGGCTTCAGATTCGGGTATACTTCGCCGGGGAATCGCGCGGAGATTGCCATTGCGTCGGCGCCATAGTTTCGTTCGGGATACTGGCCCTCTGCGACGGCGCCTCTAATAGGCTTGAAAGCGACGGCGGAGGTTTCCTTGCGTCGAGAGTCCTTTGTAAGTACAATCTCAAGCGGGATGCCGGGCTTCACTAGCGCAGCCTTGATATACTCGGTCCCTAGATCGACACCGAGAACAGCCGCAGCAGCCAGGACATGAGCTGAGAAGAAGAAGATGGCTCCGAAGAGCATCAGCAGCGGGGAGCGCCGAGAGGACGCCATGGTTGTGGTTGTGTAATTGTAGATGGCTGGCCCTTGAAGAAAGACGCTGTCGAGAACAGCGAACCTGATAGCGAAGTCGCCGCCAGGCCCAGCAATATACAGCTAGCCGTCAAAGCTGTAGAGGGATAAGGAGTGGAAATCCAGTTGGATTTTATAACACAAAAAGACCCAATGGCCTGCCAAGCCCAAAAAATATAATACGGCTGATGTGGCCTCAAGAGACACCCTAGCGGGTTTCAAAGACTTGGCCGTGAGAAGAGGACAAGTTTCAACGACGGCGGTTTGGAGAAGTTGCTTAACTACCTGCTAGTTAGGCCTCATCTGCGAGGCTGATAGTGGATAAGGCCAGGTGGCGGACTACGATGCTGCCTAATTAGGACTAACG
This sequence comes from Trichoderma gamsii, assembly GCF_001481775.2. Taxonomy (NCBI): domain Eukaryota; kingdom Fungi; phylum Ascomycota; class Sordariomycetes; order Hypocreales; family Hypocreaceae; genus Trichoderma; species Trichoderma gamsii. The sequence continues at coordinate 385,014 of NW_020171340.1, forward strand.
CCCCGATAGCGGTAGGCGTCGGCACTTTGAGATGGGGGGGCTGTCCAAAGAAGCTTCTAAGCCGGGGAAATCAACCATCTAGCTAAGAAGGCGATGCAACGGAATATAGCATCGTTTCCATGTGTTTTTGTTTTCTTTTTTTTCTTTTCATACTTTTGTAGTTTTCTACAACCTATGAAATACCAGTAGCCTGCTTCAATGGTGCCGCACTCCCTGAGAGTGAATGATAAATGAGGGATTTACAAAGGTGCCTATTGAAAGAGCCCGTCCCAACCTCCCTCCGCCAGAATGAAACCGAGACCTGCCATCTGACAAGTTCCAATGCAATGCCGAAAGTCGCCTTAAATCAAGCTCTGCCTCTACGGCTAGAAAAATCAGGTAACGCCATCATGTCGTAATGTACAAATCACCTCCAAGGGGTGTGCAGAGAAGCATGGGATCTGAATTTACCCACAAATTGCGAAGCGGAAGCTCTACGACTCGTTGCTGCGACGAGCACCTCGGAAAGGGGCTCCTCCGCGGTCACCTCCGCGTCCTCGGCCGCGGCCACGGCCATCTCCTCGGTAGCCACGACCACGCCACTCACCACGGCCGCGGCCGCGTCCTCCACTACCCTCGCGGTCCTGTCGGCCCCGGTTGCGCTGGACTTGGTGGAAGCCATCACCTGCGTCAGGCGCAGTAGACGTAGCCTGAAATGAAGCGTGTCAGTTGAGTTCGCCTGAAATACCAATAAGGGAATCAAAATGCAAAGAATCTTACCTCAACAGCGGGATCAGGGTGATCATCTGCCCAAGACGGCTTAATAGCATCAAGAGCTGAAGAATCTACGCTAGCCTCAGCATCGGTTGGTTTAGGGATATTAACCCATTCCTGTGAAATGGACATGTCTGGGTTGCTAGTATCCCACTGGCTCTCAGCGACTGTGTTGGCAGCCTCATCCGCGACATTAGCATTAGCAAGGCCGTTGGAGGCAGGCTCGGCTTCCGCGTGCCCGTGCCCGTGTCCGTTGGTCAGGGGACCATCTCCAGCTTCAATCTCAGTAGCGGCCTCGTTTGCAATAGTCGGGTCAGACACTGGCTCAGCAGCATGTGCCTCTGGTTCAGCGTAGGATGGCGCAGTGTAGCTTTCCGCGAGCGTCTTAACGGTAGCATCTATATCTAATTAGTAGCAGTTCCAATGTGATTTCCTCTCGTTTTGCATTGTACATACAAGTAGTTTGAAGCTGGTCTCCAGGGACACTGACGATGTTGTCGCTAGAGCCCTCAATCAGCTTCTGCATGGCAGAAACGGCACTCTCGTCGCCAGAGTAGATGGCGAGTAGAACGCCCTCGATAGCCTGGCTCTCATCAGATTCTGGCTCCTGAGATTCCTCGCGGCGATAGGCCGCCAGGCGCAAGAACTGAGACAGGACAAGAAGCTTGGAATCCATAGAGTTCTTGAAGTCGGCCTTGACTTCGCTGAGCGCGTCCTCCTTGGTCTTTTCAAGTGTCTTGGCCCATTCTGCCTTGTCAGCCGCCGCCCGAGCCTGGTACTGTTCGTGGATCTTCTGGTATTGAACAAGCTGCTCCTCGTACTGAGCTAGGGCAGTCTGGAGAGCAGGCCTCTTCTGAATTTGGGCCTTTTGGTCGGTGTTGATGATTCTCTCGTCGACTAGCTGTTCGAGAGACTTGCCAGGGTGCTGGGTAAGGACCGGATCCAACTTGGCAGCGTTGGTCTAGAGATGATTGACGGTCAGTTTCAACATTGCTTGCTAGATGCTAGTAAGAGTATGACGCAAGGTGGGAACTCACCAATTTCTTGGCCGTGTTGCGAATGTTCCTGCACCATGCTGTCAGCAATTGCATTCGTGCCAGGGCAAAAGAAATATCAATCAAAGCCCGCATTGTCTTACTTTTGCAGCTCCTTGATGTAAGGGCTCTCAAAGGCATCGTCTTGGGCGTCGGCGACCTTGTCAGTGGGGGCTGACTCAGTGCTGGGAGCCGGAGATTCGGTACGGGCCTGAACCTTGGCGGCCTTCTTCTTGGAAGACTTGGAGGCAGTGGTCTGGGTAGCTGGAGCAGCCATGGTGAAGACAAAACGCAAGCTCGATGGCAGAAACTAGCTTGCAGCTTCAGCGTGACGTTCGTTTGTGGGTGTCGTGTGTGGTCGTCCAACAGGCGTCAAGGCGCGCAAGGCTGGTCGATGAAGGCAAAAGGATGCGAGCGCGGGGTGCAGGAAGCTGCGTTCGAGTCTTAGGAGATGGGGTCGAGAAGAGCGGCAATGATATCGAAGAGGTGGGCAAAGGATGAATGATCAAAGGGGGCGATTGTCGGGGTGTGGAGGTTTGGCTTTGTTTGTGTCGGGTTCTCTTTTTTTTTTTTAGCTCTGGGACCTTTAAGGTACCAAGGCGTAGTGGCAGACTGAAGGCGTAGTGAAGTCCATTAGAGGAACCCCACCGTGCAGCTGTCTGGTCACTGTCGCCCGTCCCCAAATTGCTAGCGTTGTTGATTCTAGAAGCGAAGAGAAGGCTTCAGGCTGCAATCCAAGCCTCGCTTTGCACAGACAGGCCGGCCAGCACTGCCAGGATCCACTGGGTGCGGCAAACGCCTGGTCGGCAATGCTCAATTGCTTCCTCCTGCATCGCAAACGGAGCGTGTTTGTTGGCTTGTGTCTGTCCAATGCATCCTCACGTGCTCCCCAGCTGCCAGGTCAACCAAGTAAACAGGAGGGGCGCGAACACCATTACAGCGCCCAGTCGAAGTGCAGCCGCTGAGGCTCAGAACTTGGCAAAGGTGGGTTTTTTACGGTAAATTGCTACTAAGCGGACGGATACTATTGGAACTGGATAAACATACAGCTCATTGCAATCGGCTTATATTGTCTTATTTATGCTATGTTCTACCCGTAGACACGGCATGCTCTACTCTATGCGCAGTCATGTAAGTCATCCTGCTTGGGGTATCTAAAGCAGCCAGCAGACTTCTCACGATGGAGTCCGAGATTCATTACAGGTCCAGCAGATGCCAAGAGAATGCATCTAGCACTCTGAGATTAGCCATTGTTGTTGTGGTTGTTATCCCAAGCCCAATACCATTATCCTCAGCGAACGCTTCGGCCTTTATGAAGCATTGCTAGCAGCGGCAGTATGAGAGGATCCGCGTCACACAGCTCGACTGCTGTTCCTGGCATTCAACCTTTGAACCTGGCCAAAACATCCTAACGCGTCGAGTTAGCTCGTGTAGCGCTCAAAACAAACAAGCAAAATAGCATACAGGGAGTGCCTTCATAATGTTCCTAGGCGTGAATGAACGCTCGCCCGCCTGCCTGGCATGAATGGCAGCCTCTCTCACCAATCTGCGAGAGAAATGTCAGTGTTTTGCACGCTCAATTCAGACTCTGGCGGTGGCTGCGCGCGGCTTATACATACGCATTCATGAACATCGTATAGTTGAGATAGATCTTGTGCCGCTGTTAGTGCTGCTGTTCGGCTAATCTACCGATTGGGAGCCGCGCGACTAGGGCCTTACCAACACATCGGCATTCTTCGAGAGCTTCATTCCCGAATGCGCCTTGATGATCCGCCTCAAGCGAGTTCTGGGGTACGGTCTCCGCGGCGTGGCCATGATGGACGATTTTGGTATCGCTTGCCAGGTGATAAGACGAGGGTCTGGACAGAGAATTGATGGACCGAGACGCTAGATGAGATGGAACTTAACTCAGTGGAGAGGGAGGTGGAGAGGGAAGAGTTCAGGGCCCCAGCTCGGGAGGGGCACCTTCAAATAGGCCACGGAACCGTCAGTGCGCTGCTGCCCAAGCCCAGCCGCAATGCGGTACAGTAAGCCAGCTGAGCTGGTTCAGTCAGCTTCGCGTTGAACTTACAGTGGGCATTGCAGATAAGACTGTGCACAGCGCACAGTAACCCACTATCTCGACACCCCACCACTGCATGGCCATCGTGTATCTTTTGATTTGATACTAGTAAATTGCAGAGCTTCCTGACTTCAAGGCCGTACAACGAGCGCTGAGATCAGCCTCGACATTACTGCGACTATGGCCTCAATAATGCAACGCCGCATGGTAAGGTTCCATATTCCGCCCAGAAGCAGCCTTGCAATTGCTAACAGGCCCTTGTAGCTCTCCAAGGAGGACGAAGCCGCAGACGAGGTCGAGGTCCGACGAGAGGACCAAGATAAGATCAACAAGTTCAGTCGGCTGCACCAGAGAGAACTCGCTCTGAAGGAAGTGTTGGAGCTCAAGGGCGTATGGAACACCCCCACCGCATCACGTTTTTGAAGTGCCGACTGACGAATCCTCAATATAGAAGGAAAAGGAGGAGCTAGACGACATCTCTACCGAGCTTGAGCTTGCGGATGAAGATGACAAGATCCAGTACGACTGAGCTACGCCTACCTCATAAAATTGATGGAATTTGTCTGACATTGATTGCCAGATACAAGATCGGCGACGCCTTTTTCCATCTCCCCCTCGAACAAGCACAGGAGATGCTCAGCACGGCGACCTCAAGAATCGACGAAGAGACTGCCGAGGCAGAAGAGAAACTAGGCGCAATCCACGAAGAGATGACACAGCTCAAGGTTGAGCTGTATGCTAGATTTGGCAAGCAAATCAACCTGGAGACATGAGAGACAGACTATCTTCTCTCCAAGAGATCAACGATACCTTTTTCTTACTTCACCATAAAGCTTGCGGTTACAGTTGATGATTTCACAAAAAAATCCCACGAATTCAAACCTGAGCTGCGTTTCAGTCTAACTACTCTTACATGGCGACATCCCATCCTCTCAATGGCTGTACGAGAAATCTTTGATCCGTAGCGCCACACGCATATCAAGTTTTTCCCACGATATCTTTAGATTTTGTATATTACCAATGCCACAGATAATAGACTTGCAGATTCTATATATACGACAATATTTCTTACATCAGGCATTTTGTACCTTATTGCTACAGCCTGTTGCTACAGGTCCGATATTCACGACCAGCCCAATCCAGCACTTGTGTTACGCTTCAAGCTTTGGTGTCACAGTGACGCCTCAGCCAAATTTTCATTTCGAATGAACGGATGGTATTGGTGGTTCTGCCTAGCTTGAGAAACGATGAAGAGGACGAGTAGCACAGAGCATCAAACTAAGGCAATGAAGTATATTTGCAGGGTCTTGACATATTACCAATAGTTGACCCAGACTAGCTATTGATGCTAAACAATCCAGGTAAAATATCTCCCCAGCCACTTCATCCCACCCGAGCTTGTAACACAATGCTCTATAGAAGTGTCGTGTTCACTACGCCGACGGCGCTTATCCATCTCTTCATAGTTTCCTTACGAATTAATACTTTAAATTGAACTAATAGAGCTTGACCTTATACCCTCGCAGTACTCTGTGCCAAGCCAAGCTCTATGTGTGGCGTATCATATGCTTGATCCATTCATCCATTCATTCTCATTAATCTTAGAGAGTGTTGAAGCTATGAGATTGTGATATGGGTCTGCCAACCCGGTTCGGGGACGATTCCCGGTTCGTCGGTGCGGCTGACATTGATTTCCAACGACGCAGAGCTCGAGTCTCCCTGATTGTGGATACTGAAGCAGATCTAGGTGTCTCTGCTTCTTCTTCTTCTTCTGATAAATATGGTTTGCTCTGCGATGATTGGATCGTATCAATAGATCTGCTTTCCACATCACTCTCGTCATAGAGCTGCTTTACCAATCCAGGCGCTTCCAACTCCTTACCAACACGCAATTGCTGATGTGAAGTCGCAGTATCACTTTCAGTTGTTCCTTTCGCTCCAGATTTTAGGTGGTCACTTTCAATAGACGGTGTGCCCAACCGCACTATCTTGGATTGCGAGTGCTCTTCATTTTCATCATAATGCTGGTTATTTTTGGAAGGCTGGCAGAGCTGAGCTTGCTTGTCATGGTCATGGGAAGGCATGAACTTTCTAAAGCTAGATCTCATAGCCTTTACCAGCTTTGCGGGCTGAAAGCGCGTGCCCGAGTCCAGAATGAGAGCGTCTGAAATCGAACTACCACCATCTAGCTGCGACTGGCGAGGGTCAGTGGCGGCAGCTCTCTCATCGCCCAAGTGCGGAGGTGCCTTAGCCAGACGATTCGGAGACTCGGGCGGTCTAGTAGGTTTAGGTGTAGAGCTGGGTGAAAATGCTTCTTGAATGTTGGCCGTCAGTTGTTGAAGAATTCGGCGAGAGGAGCTCCGGGCCTCGTCTGGCAGTTCATCCGAGTGAGGAGTCAGCCTGGAGGTTTCAAAAGTAGCTGAATGCCGTTGTGTGAGCGGTGTCTGATGATGATGATTATACGTGTTCTTGATTGTAGCGTCGCTTAAATCGGCTGATAACAGGCCGCTTCTCTCTGGGCGAAATAGAGAAGTTATATGCGGAGGTATGCCTGAACGTACATCATTCGGATCCTCTCGTACAATTGCCGACGAATCCCTCTCATTGACGCAATGTCTATTGTGCGCCGTGCCGAAACTGCCAGAGTCACGTTTGAATCTCCTCGGGACTGAAAGGTTAATCATTGACATAAGGGATCGGCTACCAGTACCCGTAGAACTCGCGTGAAATTCTTCTTTGGAGCGACTACCAAAACTCGCTGACGGTTTCCTCCGTGACAGTGCATTACCAAGCTTTGTACCAATTGTCCGTGCCTTGGTCTCTCGAGGATGAAAAATTGCGGCTGTAGAGCCGGCAATAGGTGTGGCGTCGGTGGAAGTGTGAGTTTGGGCAGGTGGGTGAATAATTTGTGCACTGCTGGCATTGTTATCGGAATAGAAGATGTCATCTTCAGCTGTAGCATATGAACTCTTTCCCTCGGATGCCCGAATACTTTTAATGACAGAAAAGTCGCCTTGCCCTGTGAGTAACACGGTCAGTCTAATGAAAAGGGAGAAAGAGGGGATGATCCGCACAGCTGAAGGGTGACAGCTCAAGGCTTTCTAGATCTTGAGCGCTGAGATGATGGAAGTCGGGCCGAGACCGATTTGGGCTCGGCTGAAAACTTGGAAGTACAGAAGGATAGTTGGAGGAACTGTTATCAACGAACTTTGCTGAAGCTATATCCAAGACATTAGATCCTGAGAGCGGCTTGTTCTCAGGCAAAATGGTATCAGTGCCACCTATTGTATGGGTATTTGACTTGTTCGAGGCGAATGATGCGCTTTCGTATGAATCTCCTCGGTTTTGGGGCCTCATGTCATTACTGCCTTGACAATGAATCGGCAGCGGAGCGTCTGCGGCACTATCGATCGCGCCAAAGCTTTGGTGGTGTGAACAAGTTTGATCCCTAGCACTCTTATCGCTTGACTCATTGTCTGTTGCGCGTGTAAAGCTGCTTCGGGATCGCATGCCTTGAGCAGCAAGCCAGATACTAAGAGTGGACTGCTCTTCCCAAGCATGAGCCCCATGACGAATGTCGAACTCGTTATCTGTACCCAAAACGCGATCCAGACGAGGTGAGTTGTATGAGCATCCCGCTATCTTTCGAGATCTATTACTATGCGTGCTTGGTGGACGTAAGGGAGGAGCTCGATCTCTATCCCCTGCGGTAAGCACTGCAAGTATACTAGGATACTTGATCTCTCCGCCTTCTTCCTGCGTAGTGCTGCCTACCTCTGTCTTTGGTATATCAATAATTGCTGTATTCTCTTGCGTCGGAAGCGCTGGTGCTGCGCTAGAATGAGGTCCGTCTGCGACCGTGAATTCGATGGTATCCCTGGGTCCCACCATTGGCTGTCCAGCATCAATCAGAGGAGACAGATAGGAAGTGCTGCGATGAGAAGTGTTGCTCGACTCGGCGTGGTTATCTTCACTCTTAAGCTCTTCTTGGATTCTTTGATGTCGATACCTTCTCAGCTCAGCTCTTCGAGCAACCTCTTCTTGGCTATGGCCGGCTGATGCACGAGAACGGCGATGCGTTTCATTCTCATTCGACATATGGCGTGCCAGTTTTGTTCGGACGACGTTCAGAGCGCTGTTCGTGCTGCTTGTCTTTGTCAAGGTGTCGTTCTCTCCTCCATCGCCGTCCGAATCGTCCACCACTAGTTGTTCAAGTTCAAGCTCAGTCGGGTTTTCGGAGGGCGGCTTAGGGGGTGGCACCGCGACATTTCGAAGCCGGAGTGGCATTTCAATAGATTCGCGCGACTGATGAAAGCAGTGCTGGATATCTGTGAAATCTAGCCGAGTGCAGTGCTCTTCTGGCGCTTCAGTCACATCAACGTCGCCTGCAGGCTGCCTACGTCCACGTCGGGAGCCGCAGCAAGGGAAGATTGACATTCCGTGGACAGTATAGGCTGCTGAAGAAGGCAGATGAACAATCTTCCTGGCCGTTGAATAATTAGTGTTCACTAAGGGCCTGGAAATGAGAAATCGGAAGAAATTTTGGCTCGCATCGATGTAGAGAGATGATAACGATCAGTTTTAGGCTGGTATCTAGGGGAGCGTCAACGAGCCTGAGTTTTTGATTGTCAAAACAAACAGAGGACAACAGCGATTGCCATTATAGTCACTTGGGCCAGCATTCTGAACAATAGGGCAAGAGACGTTGGATTTGAGATGCAGTGGATAAAGTTCTGCCTGCCACGTTTGCACGATGCCTCAACACGAGCAGCTCTTTCTCCTATGAGAAGTGAGAAGAAGATACGAGATCAAAACGATCGTGTCTAAATACATCGGAATATACCAGGTATGCGCCTAACGATCAACTTGAAGTGAACTGGAATTCCAATCACCTGCATGCTCATGAATGACTGACAAGTGATGGCAGTATTGTAGCTGCTAGTAGAGCGCTGAGTCCGAAAATTTACACGCTTTGGCCATTCTGAAATGCAAATCCATTCACTCAATTGCTGCCAGAAATGTACCACCACGCGTCTTGGGGGCGAGAAATACAAAGCCAGCATCGCCAAGTCCATCGTCAGGCGTGCTCTTGATAAGCAACAGCGTAAATTTTAAAAATTCTCTCTTCTTGATTGTTGTTAACATGTGAATCAGGGAATCTGGGAATCTGGGATTGACTGATGGTAGCGTCAACGTATGTTGCGTTGAGCAGCCAATAGAATGCTGTTCTTGTCGACTTCCGCTCAGCTATTTTTGCTACCATGCCAACTAACATAATCTTAACAACCTAAACAAACTTTTCATTCGATAACGCATTGTTGCAGGTCAATGTCAACGCAATGTCCGTGCGCAGCCCAGCACGGAACTGGCTGCCCCTTCGAGAACGTCGAAGGCGTGGCAGTGCCCCAAATAATTTTATATCCCTACCCAGATGTCTTGATTACTGCGGGCCTGGTCACGATTTCCAATCCATTTTTAGTGATCCGCGTATAGGAGCAGCATTGTGCGGTAAGACGCTGGGAACCGACAGGCTGCAATCAATTTAAGCTTTGATTGATAGATGATGGGCGTTATATCACCCCTGATGCGTAATTATTAGTACCTATGAAAAGAATGCTTCCCTTCTTGATTCGGCTAGATTGCCACGTAGGAAGACAGCTAAGCATCCTTTGTCGACGAAGATTACGACGCTTCAGAATCGTATCTGCTGTTGGGCCTGGCCAGTCTTAACTGACTGCACAGCATAGGCATGTATGCACAAGGGAGATTCAACTTAGGGGCCTTCTAAGTCATACTGAGACACTTGCCAATATGTGTTGTCTGAAACTTGGAATGTACATTGTCATTGGATGCTCATGCGCTGAGACCGCTGCCTGTTCTACTACCTTAGTATGTACTATATAGGACAGTGAACCCCAGCAATAATCGACAGTACGCACGCTCATTTTACTCAATAGCAATTGTATCGAGAGAGAGAACACATCGTCATCGAAATACGCCGCGCTCTCCCTGAACAGTGTCTTAATATCCGACAGCTTACCCCGTATCCTCTCAACCATGAAGAGCTTCGTCTCCACTTTCTATATCACTCTGCTTACCACATCCGTCCTCACCGTGACGGCTCTCGATGGGCAGACGTGTTTTGAAATCTGCAATAAGCCGGCTATCGAAGAGCAGTGTCCCAGTGGAGCCGTCGAATGTACTTGCAAAAACGAGGAGTTTATATCTCTGCTCTACATGTGCATCCAGCGAACATGCCAAGAATCGCTAAGTATGTATTTTGAGCAAAATCTCCTGCCATCATTGAAAGAAGTATACAAAGCCCTCCTTACTAATACCTGAAATGCCGTGATAGATGAAGCAGAGGCTATATACAAAAACATGTGTAATGAGAGTCTCCGATGAAATTTGCTGATATGCAACGTATGAGATTACATGTTTTTGATGGCAGCGGGTGCAATTTCGGCGACATTCTATTTTGTATTCTTTTTCCTCTTTTGTTTTTCGTTTTAGGCTTCTGGATAGTATTATACCTAAAGTAAGACGCTGCAGCTATATACAGGAAGCCGACCGCTCTGTTTATACTTTCCTGATTTGTGCCTCAGGTAGACCAAAAAACCGACTTACTTCCACTGGGAGAAAGTTACAGTAGCGTAGACTACAACTACCTAATATAGCACTTGGAATGAATAGGTACCGAGCTGATTCAATTGCGACTCATGAGCCTTGCATGCTACAAGAACGCGTACTCGGTACTGCAGGTACTAGCCTTAGCCTAATGCCCATGCCATGTGAGAGCCGTCGCTGCTGTTTGTACCTGCATTTTCCCGGATGGGTACGGAGGCCCTCTATAAAAGCACTGGATACTCGAAGACCGGTAGCCGCCGTGACGTTTCTGTAAACTACGGCCAGTTTTCAGCACCGCTACTACTCCTACTAGTTAGGGTAGTACTTTGTATAGTGACGCGCTACTTTAATAGCAAGCAATTTACTAGTAGGGTTAGAGTTAACCTCTTGTAGTTTTTACAGGCTCTTCCTGGGTATTACGTACCTGCATTTATGTGCTTACCATGCGAATGGTAACTCGGGCTTTTATATGTTCCGCCATGAGACAAAAGAGAAAGAGAGACGAGGAAAGACGGGACTTGCCGAAAAATGCGTGCCCCTGCCTGGGGAGATTCGGCCAAAAATGGCCGAACGCCGATTGTCATTAAATGCAACTGCATTGCGAACCACCCACCTTCCGCGCTAAGGGCAGGATATGAGATGCCCCTCTGGCACCTTCTCACCTTGTAGGTACCAGGATTGAGCTGCAGAAGTACTTGTGTCATCTTGCCTGCTCTCGTCTAGAAGGTGCAGAGTGGGACTGGATGTTGTACCGACTGGGCGAGACGTGGGTACTTTCATGTACTGTACCTTAGTACCTGTTCCCAAGCCAGCTACCACCACAGTTGAAGGATCTCGGATCAATGTCTGTAGACTCCCCGTTGCCTCTCTCAACCTACAAAGGTGCTGACCTGTGCCCATCTTGCCTATTCAGATACCTGCCTAGTACTGCCGGTGCTCCATACAATCCTCCTCTTTTCCCAAAGAAGCACTGCCAGCGAGCTTCGTGGGGATAAAAGACCGAAATACACACAATCGTCGGTCCTTGGATATGGAAGCAGGCAAGCTTCGTTGCAGGTCAATCAATGCGGCGTCATAGGGTCCCTGCCGAGGTCGCGAGCCGAGTTATTTACGGGGCCTTGCGAGTCAAGCTAACCAAGCGGCAGGAAAAATAGAATCGCAAATTGCTGACATAGCAAAACTAAGGCGCTGGGAGAATAGGAAGAAGCAGAACTTTTTGAAGGAAAGAAAAGGAGAAGTGGAGAGACGATATGCCAGCTTTACTCCCCGATACATCCGATTACCATATCCGCCGTATGACGCTCCGGCAGCAAGCAAAGCATGGCGTCCGCCGCCTAGTTCCTCGTGGCTGGCGTTATCCCACGCCCTGAAATCTTTGGTGGCTTGAGACTGAGCCCTCTTTGCGGAGACGCGATGCCCAAGACGTCGCAGTGACAGTGTATAGACTGCGGATTGTTCAACGCTTGCTGGTAGCGCTGGTAATACCGCCGCCATTGCGGTGCCAGGGCTTCCACGCGCATTTACCCAATACGACCGGTCCGCACGCCGTGGAGGAGCAGGGTTCGAGATGCGCGCTACTTGGACAAGTATGTGCTGGTATGCCAATACCTTGTACTGCTTACCTCAGAGAATATGTCCTTGAGGCTGCTGAGACTTGCTGGCGATCGACTGGACGCTTCAAAGCATCTGCAGCTTATATCGTCTTACTGTACTAGTATATGTACAGACCACTAGTACTAGGTACAGTAGTATATACGGAGTGCTCCCAGGACCGGGCCCCCTACAGATCGAACGTTTCTGGATGCTCTGGGGCAGGCCCTTGCTCGCACTCCAGCCAAGGCGGCATTGTGGTTGGAAAAGGCAATGGAAGCAGGCGCCAAAACCGGCTGACAACCCATGGAGGGCCGGGTTTAAGGGCTTGATGGGTACTAAAATAACAGCGAGTGCCGAAATCCCAGAACGACACGCACGACTCCACGGCTTCCAGCTCCACGAGCACCAGAGAAGCGGCCGCAATGTGGATTAATTTGCTCTCAACAACAAGCCTTTGTTAGTCCAAAGGCTTTGGGGGCCATCCTTGCTCAGGGACTGTATCGGGGCCTATTACTCTTCGGATTAGCCACATTGTCCGTGGCGCGCCTCCTCATCGCACCGTGAGGACTATTATCTCAGCCGTCCACGATTTGCTACCTAGTCCGGAGTAGCATTCCCTTTCTTCCTTCTCCCGTCCGTTCTCCGTGGCGCCAGTCTTGGCTCCACGGGCCTCGCGCGAGAGCCGAGGAACCCATCCACTGGTTAGCCTCAGCCTGCCCCATCTGCATCTTCTTCCTGCCTATTCGCCGACCAGCTGGGTCCTCCGAAGAGGAAGACACGGAGAGAAGTTGTTTTCAACTCCGGCCAGGTTTCGACCGTTTGTGACCTCTCCATCCTCGCATCTCTCGCCTCAACCTCATGCCTTCTTAAACCCTCAGACGGGCATATGGATCTACCGCTGCCACACGACGCGGAAGGCCCTGTGCCGCCGCCGCCGCACAGCTCGTCCGGATCGTTGTCTCCTCCAAGTAAACGTCGACGAACTACGACAAATACCGGTGACTGTTGTCGCACATGTCGGTTACGCAAGGTACGAGCGGGCTTTGTCATTCTAACACAACTGTCGCAGGACATGGCGTAGCATGGCATAGCATGGCAAGCGCATCTCCATGCTTGTTTAGATTCTCCTTCATCCATGATGTTTGTTTGCATCCTTGTGCCTACTGCTCTCTGCCATGCTCGCCCGACACCTCGTCTTGCTACGCATGTTCATTTGTGCTACCTCTTTCCATGCTTTTACGACTAACTTGGCGACTTACATTCCCATCAGGTCAAATGCACTGGCAACCCTGGGAATGGACCGTGTAGCAACTGTTCCAGATTAGAGCTCACTTGTAGCTTTGCCGCATCTCCTAGTGCTTCTAAAGAAGGTAGGCTCCGACACAGTACGCAGGGACATCGAGTTGAGAGGCTTCTAACACACAGAACCAGAAAAGGTCTCCCGAACGACACCATCTCACAGCCATACAGAGGCCGGTACGCTGCGGAAGAGAGCGCAAAGGGCCTGCAGTCAATGTCATACGCACAAAACTAAATGCTCCGGAGACCTGCCCAAGTGTAAGCGATGCGAGGCTGCGAATCTAGTCTGCGAGTACACTCCAACCAGGCGGCGGTTTACCAACGTTCGATTCCACAGCCCAAAAGCAGAGAGCCAGGCTCCTTCTGCCTTGCAGCCTGTCAAATCAGAGGAAAATACAGCCATCAGTCCCGCGAGCAGCAGCAGTGCCAGCATTCCTCCATATCTCCTCGATTCAGCAAACCTTCAGGCCGAGTACGTGATGCCTTTACCCCCCATAACAGCATGGAAAGTTATGTCAAGCTAATGGTGAGCCGATGCAGAGACATGCTACTCAGAAGAGACGTTATTCTCACACACTTGGACGCATATTTCGACTTCTTATATATGGTACCGAGTCTAGGATTCTTACATCCAGAAGTCACCTATCGAGATGTTCAGGTATGAAGGCTAGCGTACTGTGTCAAGAGACCGTCTTCAGCCTAGCTAACAGAGTTGATCTTGCAGGAGAACAGATTCCCTCCAGCTCAAGCAGCCGCCGTATGCTCTGTAGCTAGTTTCTTCGTAAATCCGGGTCCCGCCGGCCGAGAGTTTGGAAAAAGGTGCAGCCAGCAGGTCGAAATGCATATTTCCCGTAACATCGACAAGTTTTCTGAAAACGCTCTCTTTCTATTTGCACTAAACATCCTTTACCACATTCTCGCGGGTTCGCACGCCAAAGTTTGGCAGTGTTTTGGCGTGGCTTCCAGGCTCATGATTGGCTTGCAGTTGAACTGGGATGTTTCGTCGAAGCATTCGACGTTTATCCAACAGGAATGCCTCCGAAGGATTGCATGGCAGCTTTTCAGCCTTGATCGTCTGCTGGCGGGCGGTTACGACGAGTATATCGCTTGTCGAGCTGACTACATGAAGATAAGACTACCTTGCAACGAGACAGCTTTCAGAGAGAATCGGCCAGTCGTTGCAGAAAGATTGCATGACAAGCCTGTTCGCTGCTCGCCCGCTCTCGGTCTGCACGGTATTCAAATTCTTCTCGTCGATCTTCGCCACCGGATACAAGTGTAAGTCTTTCGTTTAAAGAAGAGTCGTTTATGGCTATTTTTTCTCTCTTGCTTACAGTAGATATAGAACTACAAAAAAGCTAGCTGCACCTTCTGGATCAGCCATAGCCCTCGAGCCGTCAAAGGTTATGGCGGATATTGCCGCGTTACAAAGCGAGCTGACGCGATTTCACGTTTCTATACATGATGAACTACGACTGACTGATCAGAGCATGGCTCGATATGCCGCCTCGACCCAATGGAGAGGATATTGCTTCTTTCACACGCACATGGCCGTGAGCCACATTGATCTCTATCGATTCTCATTGCCAGGTCCGCGAACTCCAGCCTCAATCGAGATTCTTCGAAAGCTTCCACCAGATTTTATTGCCCGGTGTCAAAAGCAAGCGGTGGCCCACGCCATGAGCCTAGCCCGATTTTTAGATGCGATCAAGATCGAGACAGACAAGATGCAAAATCCGGGCAGCCCTAAGCTCGTGGGTGACTACTCAGTTGCGCACATGGCTACTCAATGTATTCGAGTCCTGCTCATCGCTTTGCAATACAACCTGTATGAGAATTTGAGCGACACTACTGCGCCAACTTGGCGAGGAGCCGAGACTAGCGAAGCGCAGATTAAATCGTTGATCGATACTATCATGGGAATTACCGAAGCGTGGGCCGAAATATTTGACATGGCTAAGCAAGCTGTACGTGGTACCTCCCGCTCTCTTTTTTTCTCTTTCTTTCTCTTTTCATTTTTTGGAAAAAAAAAATCTCGGTGGTGTGTATTGTGTTTCAATCATCTCTAATAATCGTCTTATAGCACGAGTGTAACAAAATGATGGTAGAGGACTTTTACAAGAATGGGAGGATACTCGATCGAGGTAATGCAGTCGTGATTGCCGGGCAAGAGCCAGTCGAGGACAAGTTTCTATTTGGATCCGATGTTCTTATTGAACGATTGAACGTCCCTGACGTGAAAGAGGAACAGAGGAGCCGAGCCGCGAACATGCCCGTATCCGACTGGTGGATGGGACCATCGACTCCAAAGCAGTCATCGAAAGATTCATCGCCAATAACGATCCCGTACCATCGTTCGGAAGTGGGCCTTGATCACGACTATGGACCGCCTGGCCTACCCATGTTTCTCGCCCAGGCGCGCAACGTATCAATGGGTGTCTGCGATATATACGACGCCGAGACGGCAGCCGGCATGCAGCCACCAGAGATGATGGCGATGATGCCTAACAATTACCAGATGGTGCAAACAGAAGTCATGAGCGAAGGCGGCGGGATGCCCATGCTACGTATAGAAGATGCTATGTCTAGCCAAGCCATATATCGACAGGATATTGCGCCTATGCAACCGCAGCCTTATCTTCCATCACATCAGGGGATGATGATGAACGGATACGTACCGCCGCCGTATCCCGGAAGCCATACCAATACGTCCGCGTACACACAGCAAAACACTTTCAACTAAGCTTGGGAATTTCACTTTTTAACAGCATTTGGGGAAGACGGTATTTATACGGATAAGCGTCGGCGTTTTGGGTACATAAGCCCCTGTGTAAAATGAGAAAAAAGGGGGCAGTATTTGCATATTTAGGGGCTCACTATTATATGCGCGCATGTGCAGGTTCTTGCATGTTTGGATTTTAACGGAGCGCAAGGCAGAGTCTGGGCTTATAAATTGTATGATGGCTTTACTTAGAGAGGCAGAGATTTTGGATGGGGGTGCATAACCGGTTTGAGACTTCGACGGGTACCATAACGGCTGGAGTGACTGGAGAATCTTAGTCTCCATGTAGAAGATTCTCTGGCCTGAATATGGCAAAGGATTCTTCACATTGGTTAACAATTCCGGAAATGTATATGTAAGTGCCTGTGTGTGTGTGTGTGTGTGTGTGTGTGAAATCAGACATAAGCCTGCTGCACATGCTATTTATCATGGTGAGATACAAAGTGTCCAACAGAGAAATTTTGGTCTTGACAATGCAACTAAATCAAGGCATAATATTGTAATTATACGCTACACAATATCCTATACAGCTATATGATGAAAGAGCCATCTTTGGTTATTGTCCTATTCACGGAAAAAGATGGCTCAGGTTCGCTATGTACCAAGGTCGTATGTCTTTCTCTCCCTTCTTGGCTTGAACTCCCCCCCTTTTTGTCTCCCGCAAGTTTTCCTCCCTTTTCCTAACCACTTTTCTTTTTTTTAGACATTTCCCAAGTTAGGAAACGCTATTAAGCTAAAACGCCTATAGCTCCGTGTTGATCTCCCTCCACAAATCTTTGGCAAGGACCATCAACAGGGGTTGAGAGCGTAAGACGAGATTTTGATATACAAAAAGGGAGAGTAGTATATATAAAACCAGGAAGGCAGGAAGGAGGGAAGGAACAAAAAAAGCCAAGAGGAGATGTTGACTATGTATTAGACCCAAATCATTGCAGCTGTGTAGTATGACAGTAAATATATGAACATAGAAAGAAAAAGAAAAAGAAGAAAAAGAAGAGGAAATTCAGGAAACCCGCTGCATAAAACTTTAACCCCTCACATGTCCAGTAGAGCGCCATGTGTTTATCTATATGTCATAAAGATCCACAAGGGAGAGAAATGAATTAACCTTGCTCTGGAAAGAAGAGGAAGATTCCGGGATTTCGAGAATGCCGAATGGAAAATAATAAGAAGAAGAAGAAATAGAAGAAGAGGTAGAAGAAAAGGGCGGAAAGGGTGGCGTGGTATCGAGAAAGTTGTCTTTTGAGTGTTCCATGACTTTTTGTTATCCAAGGAAAGTCGTTATACAGAGGATCGTTAAAGTCTAGGTTGAGAGAGTATTTGTGATGGCGTATTTATTCTAGTTTTTTTCTTTCTTTCTATTACTGTCGTGTTCCTGATTTTTGGGCGGCCAAAGAAAGCCTGGGGGTGATGGATAGGGCGTTCGGAGAGCGGAAGGTGGAAAAAAGTTATCAATTTGACTACTTCAGTAGTGATCGAAGTAGGAATGGTCCTTCTCCTTGAGGCCGCCAATCTGGTTCATATCGACAGAGTAGAACTGGCCGCCAGCCTCCTTCTCGTAGGCGGGCAGCTCTTCGTCATGCATGGGCTCGAGGCCGACTGTTGCGTTTTCGCCAACGCGAACAACGACAACCCGGCCGCTCTTCCGGCCACCTTGCTCGTCTTGCTCATCAGGGAACGTAATGTGAATCTCGGGGACATTGTCGGGAGAGTGAGGTGGTGAGCTGGGAGTGCGCAGCATAGGCTGGCCGTCCCGGCTGATGAAGAGCACGCTGGAGCGGCCGTTGTGCTTGGTCTCGATGGTAAGGCCTTGGTGGTTCTTGACGTCGTTGTACGAGGGTAAAGCAGGCTCCTGGCCCTGCTGCTGCCGCTTGCGGCGGACGCGGCGAAGCACAAGCAGAATAGATACAAGAATGAGAATAAGGAAGGCGACGCCGAGCACGGCTAACAGGGCGTTGAGAACCGTGTCGGAGCCATTGTCAGAGTCGTCGCTTCGAGCGAAGACCTTGAGGGGGCCAATCTGTCCTGCAGGGCGGATCTTCTTGTAGATTTGAGAGACTGTGCGGGCCACATTGAAGTGAGTCCGGGGCGTCTCCTCGACTGCTCGTCGCAAGTGGGCGAGTGAGGGCATTGCGGCGCGTTCAAGTAGTTAGATGAATGAATGTTCAGCTATGAGAGGTCATGGTCAGTACATCGGTTCGAGAGACATTGTGCTACGAGGACTCGGGCCAGCATAGAATAAGATATAGAAGGAGAGTAGGCGAGAGGGGGGCGAGAAACTGATAGATGGCCGTTTTTTGCTATTGTCCTCCTGCTATCATCATGGATCACATCACTGTCACTTCCATAGCCGCGACCGGACAAACAAACGAACAGACCAAGCGTCACGGCGTTCCATGGAGGGGTTGACACAAGCAGATCGCCCAGCCTTGCCTCTAAAGGCACACCATTCTCCATCTTCATACCAATCCGTGTCGCAGCGAAACAAGACGAAACCGGCGCAGTGCAACTCACATAAAGTTTTTCTTTTTCCCTTTTTCTTTTCACAGTTTGTAAAAGCTAATCCAGCTATTCTGCGAAAGAGGAAAAGACAGAAAAAAAAGGAATGTATATCGTAGTCGTCGTCGGTTTTATCAAAAAAGGAGTGGTGAAGAACGCGGATAGTCAATGAGAAAGGACCGGACGGAGACACAGCTAAAAGAATGAAGACTGTGTTCCAAAGTAAGGTGTTCTTCCTAGGAAGAGCGAACGAAGCTATGAAAAAAGAAGGTCAGGAGAGAGTGCGACAATGAATGAAAAGACGCCTCTCGTCCAGCAAAGGAGAAATTTTTATTTTTTCTTGTTTCTTTCCGGACCAGCGACGATGGTTGGAGAAAAAGAAGCAGAACGGGGGAAAAGAAAGTTGGACGTGAGGTCTTGCCAGCCGCAGGGATCCCGCTCTGGGTGAGGCCACAGGGCGCCCAGGCGCTACAGCATGCAGGACAGCGACCTTGGAGTCCCCTAAGTGGCCCCATGCGGGCGGGGTGGAGGCCTGGGAAATTACCTACAGCGCGTGCCCCTGGCGCTTGGGCGCTGTGGCCAATGGCCGGGCGGCGCCGCAGCAGGGGCCATGCAGCCATTTATAGCGCCGTTGAGCTCGAACCGGTGCGTCCCCCCCGCCAGAGCTGCGGCCAGCGGGGCTCCCGGCAGCGCCTCGCAGCGCCATTGGCCGGAGCTGGCTAGTGCCGGCCGTGCTGGAGTGCTGCCATCCCAATTCAAGATCATTGATCCTTCGGCCCCTGTCAGCGGCGAACATCTAAGCGACGACGACAGCAGCCAGAAGCAAAAAAGAGCGCGTTCGAACATTGAAAACCGTCCCCCGTACCCAATCAATGCTTTTACAAATAGTCGCTCGTGCTAAGACAAATCCTGATTTTAAGCTTGGCCACGGCCAGAGCAAAGAGGGTGGCGAGAGACACTCGACAAGTCATGCCACATCCAGTCCTCTGCCTGCGTGAGCTCCTACTTGACTGCGGCGCCTTTGTGCGAGCCGCCCATTGAGACGTGCGCGTGTTTCGCAATGGCACGCGACAGGTGCATCCTGCGGTGTGATGTGTAGTTTTTCTGCGTTGCGGGCAGAGCAGAGCACAGGCGGCAGCGGTTTGTGGATTGTGGGATTGTGAGATTGTGGGATTGTGCTTGTGTTTGTGCTTGGGGCGTTTGCCAGCCTCCTCCAGCACGTCCCAAGGGTCATGTTTCGGAGATGTCCAGAGTGGCGTGTTGGGGCAGCGTGGAGGTCTCATTTTGAATGAATCAGTCAACGAGATGCTCAATTACTTGTGCATGCAGTCACGTGCTGTATTTCTGGAAAGGTGATGTCTAAGAATAGTAGCGGCTGGGATATTGCGCTGATACCACAGAAAGGTCTATCATTACGGAGTGCAGGTTGTTTATATGCAATGTATAGATGATCTGCGCCGTAAATTCATGCTTTTGATCTAGTGGTTACTCCGTTGCCTTGATATTACATGCCCCAAATCTTATTTCAATGTGTTGTGAGTGTAGTTCTGCAGGCGACGTCTCCTCTCCTGGTGATGCAAGGAATGTCATTGCTAACCTACACTCTATGCAACATCTCGTGCGTTGATTCTACAATGTTACCTTTTATTGGCCATGAGCCATGATATCAATTTGGAGACGGGGGGATTATACATAACAGATAAATAGCTATCTTGTACGATAAATAACAGTTGAGTCCTATCATCGCGCTACATTGCTGTCCGCCTCGTTTCGAATATGCGTATACTTGCTCCTAAGACATCCCACTAGGCATACACGCTGTGAAGGCTATGTTTATTAAATTGCTACCAACTCAACAAGTACAGCGGTCTTCATATCAAGATGCCATAAATGAACCCCATCATAATTGCGAATAGGTCTATTTCGACTCACCTTCTCGTGAAGCTTATATAACGCAGAACCCCCATCCTATATCTTGGCCAAGAAGGTCTCAAAAGGAGCATTCCTCGCTGCCCATGAAAAAAAGAAGTAACTTAAATAAAACCATCTCCATACTCCAACTTTCTTAAAAAAATTAATACTGAAAGCAGAAAAGAATGAGCTGAGCTAATACAGACAGCTTGTTCAGGACAATGCGGTCATCGGTAATAGTTCAAGCGTGCCCGTTAACAACATCCTATTCCGGCTCCTTGTGCCACAACCCCATGTCATCACATGTTCGATACCCCTTCACCTCTTGCCATCGGCTACTTTCCCTATTTTCTCACAACCCCCCCGTCCATACGCAAGCTCTTCAGCTTCGTGAGATACCTAATTCGGCTTTGTTTGGTGGGACCGCATGACGATTCTGCATGGTTCGCTTCGCTTTCCGCCGAAGGGCTGGAGAACTACCCTAACTAGTTGCTTGGATTGGATTTGGAGATCTTAAAAGTCTGGCCGAAGAAGACTTTAGTTTATATGTATGCATATAAGCCAGTGGCTGCTCTCAATGGCATGATATGTGCCGCAGCCGGGTTCTGTTAATCCAATACTTTGGTGGCATGATGTTACATGTAATTAAATCGACAAGTTTGGGTAAACAAGGGCCAAGAATAGTGCATCTTGTCCCAGGTGACTGGACTCCCACTCCGACACCGCATTTACATTTGCCCTCAACATACTTGAGCCTTGTTGTGAGTGTATGGGCTGGATTCGGTCTCATGGCGAATTTGATTCGATATCTGCTTCTCCCTGCATTACCGTGACAGTCGTGCGATAGTGAGACTCTAATTCTTGATTTTCATGCTTACGGTTCGCCGTATCTTACGGCTGCAAAACACTGTGACAGGCAAACGGTCAAAGGCCAAGCGAGGATGGTCCTCCATGGCCAGTTTATGCAGCACTTTTTCTGTCTGAATAAGGCTTTCCTCGGATGGTAGCTCCAGAACATGTGCAGCCGGACCGTGCATTTGGAATATCCGGGTCTCAATCAAGTTTGTTCATAGATGCAGTAAGGACCTCGTAAGTCAAAAAGCCTGTCTTATGATGTATATATACAGGGTTGGCGAGCAAGACTATAAGCAGTAACCAAATCCGAGAATATATCCGTCAGTAAGGCCGCTTTCTGTGAAAAATGTCAGACGACTGATTATCTTTAAGCAGTGGAGGGTTCACTAACACTGCACACGGCATGGTAGCATTCCCATGAGAGTGGAGCAGGTCTGTACTTCGTTCAGCCCCATAGCTCGTCTCTGAAGAAATGTCGTGATGGGATTTTGCCGGGCTGCTGCGGGCCATCAACGGATGTATTTCTCTAGCCATATTCTTGGATACCATTGAGCCGCTATCGGAGTGGAATCGTTGCTCTAACCACACCCGCGTGTCTTGTGACCCAACTAACTATTCTCATCCAATGCGATAGAGCGCTGGCTCGTAGGACGGAGCAGCTCGAGTAACACAAATGCGCCGTTTGCGTTCTATAGCGCAGTATCATAATCCTACTACTCGTAGGTAGTCTTTTAAACTTTGGTTTCGCCTCCTCGTACGGCAACATCGTAGGAGTCTTCAAACGACACCTTGTGTTACCCGTATAGCACTGTACTTACACTAATGTAGACGGACATTTTCTGAACATGGCGAGAAAGTTCACGAGGCAAGGTTTTGTCTCTCAACGAGGTCTACAGATAGTATTAGTGCGTAAATGTACCCATCGGCTTTCTCAGGGAAGAACCAGCGCCAATAGTCTCCCCAATGGTGATAAAATTATATCCCAAACTATCGGCGTTTTCGGAAAATCTGTCTTGGAGGGGGCGAAGAATACAACGTTGATAGCGGGAGGGCCCAATGAGCGAATCCAGCACTGCTTGCATGCTATTTCTTATCCCTTCCCCCGCCTTCCGATCTTGCTTCAGTCATGCACGGCGGGCTCGTGTCTGAGACACCTGTTCACGAAGGGATTGGTGGCGGCATCGATAGAGAGACAGTAACAATATTGCTGCCTGTATACGTGTTGCTTTTGAGTAGCGTTTAATTGGTAGCTGTACGCAACGTGAAGTAAGTGTAAGAGACGACTGCATATCAAGATTAGGTTGGGTAAGTGGCATCGTCTGTGGACATGCTGGACAAAAGAAGCTACGAACTAATATTGTCAGCGAACGAGGCGGCAGAAGACAAGACTTGTATCACATAGTCAATACGCGGTACAAAGTTGGTATTCATCAGCAACCCCTTGTGTAAAGCTTTCGAGCCCTGTGATTCGCTGAGCATGAGATCCTATAGTGAGAAAACCCTGACCTTCTTAGACAAAGACAATTCCTTGGCGGGAGCATTATTTTCCAGTGCTCCCGCCTCGGACGGGCAGTCGGATCAATTCCACGGCGTGGAAAGTGAGGAGGTGCCATCCCTGCCATGGTAACAGAGGCCCATTGTCGATTGTACTGTAGATTCAGCAAGGGCACCTGATGCTCATGCGACTCGAGGTTTAGCAGAAGCAGGAGGAGTGTCGCTCGTGTTCGTAGCACCAGAATCAGATGATTGAGTAAGAGGCATGCAGGGCGCCGCCTCGAGATTACAGCAAGTGGGCTAATGTTACCCCGTAGGCCAGACAGAGCAGAGAAGGCCGAAAGAGCCGGCCGAGAGACGCCGATTTGCCATGTGTCCTCGTGAACGATGTGGTCCGCCAGATTCGGTCATGAGCTTGGGATCTGCACGTAGGCCGGAGGAAGTCAGCGTTCGTTGAAGGATCAATGGATGAAGGCCATACGATCTTGCACTATCTGCTAGTTGCTAGGCTTGATTGGGCATGTCCTGTATACATGGCCCTAGGCCAGGTGGGGAGAGGATCTTAAGCTAAGCCAGGCCAGGGGCAGGGGTCGCGGCACATAACGATGTGCGGCGCACTGACTATGGAGAGCAGTGTCTGTGGTAGATTTTCAATCTCCTTGCCTTGTACTTTCTGCTTCGAGCTGTGCCCATCTCCTTTTTTGGGTGTTGTATGTTTGTATTGTAAGTAGCAAGTGGATATTACGTTTGTAAGTAGTTTCTATATTTGTTTCACATTTACTAATCTAACTGTTATATAGAGGTTCGCGCTGATCGACGTGTTTACATGTAGGGGAAGGTAACATGAAAGCTAGGTGGGTGGCTACTGCCTCAATGCCATCAAAACAGACCAGACAACATGAAAATGGCAAGTACTTAGGATTATTGATTAGTAGGTGGTAGGTGCCTAGAAGAAGGGGAAAATTGGAAAGAGCAGAGAAGAAATAACAATTCCGCCGGTAGTTGCTCATTCGTCTGTTAGGTTTGATTTTGACTTCTTAGGTCATCAGTGAATGTATCCTTGCATCTCCATCTTTCCCGCAACGGTGACAGGTCGTGTTTCGTGTACCGGTAAAGTTTGCGCTTGGCCGTCCTTCTCTCCCCAATGTGCCTAAGATATAGGCTGCACCTAATGCAATGCAATGTCGCCATTCCTGGTAACGATGCGGTCTGGCTTTTGTGTGGACAAATATCCATCTCCAACAACTCCAACTCGGTATCATGAGCTGAGGGTAATCTTCCTATATCTCATCTTCTCCTCTCTTCTTCGATTTTTCCTGCCTCCCCGCTAGATTCCCAGACGGCCACATTAGCGTGCCCCCCCTCCCGTATTCGGGACTCCATATCCAAGTGCTATTTTGGCCAAAGAGGCAATTCGGAATTGTAGACGAGTAAAGGCGAAACTGCAGCCATGGTAGCTGCTCACGCATGTAGATCACATGTGGCCTCATTGCTACCGACTTGGATGCTGTATGAATCGGTCTCATTGCTATGAGCTTGTGTGCTTCGTATTACTATACACTAGCCGTTGATCGCCAATCTAAATCTCTGCTTCCCATAGGTGTAAAGTAGCATCTCGCAAAAAAAATGGCCGACCCTAGTGCTGCACCGTAACCCTCCTTCAGTCCTCTGCCCGTGTAAGACGGAGGAGCATCGATATGCTTGATTGCTAGGTTGATGAGCCTCTGCCGGCCTGATTGCTGATTGGCGTGCCTCTGTCGGATGGGTCTGAAGAGAATGGAGGAACGCCCCCCCCTGGCCCGTCAAATTCGTACCGAAGGCGCGAGGTTTCCCTCGTGTCTTGCCCATGTGCTACTGGCATGGATCGCATGTAATGCGTCGTATTAGCATGAGCCTATTGGGCGCCAACGCTAACAGTAATTGCTTTCTGTCCTGCTCTCTTTCTAATCTGATACAAGAGTAAATAGTTCTTTATTTCCCGTGCTTAGAACTTGCTAGCACCCTTCTTTTGGGTCCCCTATTGATCGTTACAGCCCTTGACCTGGTCACCGCTAGTGTCTCCCCGTCTCTATAGTATCTGTTTCTGTAACATCGAGTGTCTGTGTAACAGCCGGACACACGCTGGCAAACGCTGCCTCATCTGAGCGTAGCGGTGGATTGCACATGTCTCCTAGATGTAGAAAATAGAGCAAGCAGAGCACCCGATGATAGTTTCACCGTGGCCTCGCCCTTTTGCGCGCTCTGCCATATTCTTGTCTACTTGTGCCGGCCCAAGGAGAGGAGAAGGGCAGCAACGGCAGTACTTGCAGGTACAGCACTCACTCACTTATTTCATTTCATTGCAGTTCAGCCCAATATAGTTCATTTCAGTTCACCTTGCCTTGCCTTGCAATTTATTTGCATTGATATTATTTTTTCCCTCTCCCTGTTGACTTCCCGTAGTGGTTGTCTCGCGCACCATTCATTCCTCGCTCCATCTCCATCCCTTGGCCTCCTGTGATTTCAGGGTCTCTCTGCCAGTTTGCTACATCTACATTCCGACCCAGCATTTCTGCCCATTGCTCTCGCCTCCTCGTCCCAATGCTGCCGCCATACATCTAGGCCATCGAGCCCGCACCGTTGGGCCATTTGATTCTCTCGTCTTCTGTTCCTCCTCCTCCTGTCTCTTTCCAAGAATTGTTTCTATCGCGCATTGGACATAAGAAAAGAAAATTACAATTGATTTCTCAATCCTTCCGCCTAACACGAGCGCCAGACTGGAAGCAGTTCTCCGTCAGAGCTACTTTTTATCCATCTCATCACCCTCTCAGTTGATATTTGTATCTTCCTTTTCCTGTCTCTTCTGTAATTTTGACTGGTACCCACGTTGAACCTTGGTGGCTCTTCGTCTCTGTACATGCAGAACACAGCCCGGACTTACAGAATTCGAGCAACGAACAAGCCTCCTCGCGGCGCCTATATTTCGAACATCAACCAAGACATACAAGTGCTACACTGTTTCCACCCCCTTCGCTCCAAGCCACAACGGCATCCCTCGGAACAAGACATCTGCAGTCATTGTGGTGAGTTTCTGCCGCTCTGGAACACGCAGCAACGTTTTCGGTACCCCGCTGTCCGCGTTGCCATCGCGTGGATGAGATTCATTTCGCACGTCTGCCATAATGCCAGATGCTGATATCCCTTGATCTAAGCGTTTCCCCCTTCACTCCTCCCCTTCTTCTCTTCAATCCCTTTGGGGGCTGTAATTGTCCATATGATATTATATGTATTGTACATGCTCTAGACGCTGCTTTTCTCTCTCTCTCTCTCTGTCTCTCTGTTGCCTTCTCTTGGACAAAATTTCCCTTGCCCTGAACACCTTTCGCATGCTACGGAAAGCCAAAATAACGTTGGGCGCGCGCTCACTGCAACTCAACTTTCTCCACCGCTGACACGTATTTGTTCATCGCAGTCCTACCCCGGCCAAACTGCAGCCAACTTGTCTTCGTCGTCGAAAACATACATGAGCTGCTATTCCTGCTTGGGCATTAATTTTTCCAGGTCCTGCCTCGGCTCTGTCCCAATAATCTCGACCGTCTGAGATCCCATAACACGCATTACGGCCCTTATCTCCAAGGGAGGGCCAGCTTCCGGAAGTACTTATTGCGGCGCCATCCTACCTGCAGACGAGTGCAGCTAGACCAGCACAAGTGCTCACTAAAAGCTACTAGCCATCACGACCACTACCGGCATATCCAGCAACGGGCCACAGGGGTTGGAAACGCCAAAAGACCCCAGCCGGCTATCTCGAGGCTGTGAGTAGCGGCCAGACGCCTTCCCCAGAGTGCCAGGCCCGCAACCTTTGGGCGTTCGCTGGGCGCTGATTTGCTTTGGCTGCATCGAGCTGGTCTGTTGGCACCAGCGCGAGCCTGGCAGTGGCTCTGCCGTGCATTTGCATTTGCATTTGCATCTGTAGCTGCATCGATTTGCATCCGCACCTGATTGTGGTCGGTTTGGCGGTGCACCGAGCTGGTACCACCCGGAGGAGTGCATCCGTCCGTCTTAGCGAGCAGCACAGCGCAGCGCAGCACAGCGGATAGGTTGGCTGGAGCAGCAAGCAAGCAACAAGCAATCAGCAATCAGCAGAGCGAAGCAACGCAGACAGCAGTCGAGTTGAGTTGAGTCGAGTCGAGTCGAGTTGGGTGCCTAGCCATTGGGAAACCGAGAGATAAGGCATTGACAGCTCTGTGCATTATCCTCGTTGCACAAACTCTCTTCTCTCCCCTCACGCTCTCCTCTCGACGCTCCCCTGCCGTCTCCCGTCCGTCATTCAGCACAGAATGGCGACTGCGGTGAGTCAGCCAAAGGTTAGTTTCTAGCTGATCTCTGTCCCATCATATCATCCCCTTCCATGTCCTTGTCCCTTCTCCTCTCCCCCACCCGCTCCATCCTTGCAGCGAGTGCAGCGCTGCCAAAGTGCAAACAGCACTCGAACCCAGAAGCCGCCCAGCACCACGACGTCAGAGGGGGGCCGCCCAAGTGTCTCAAAAGGTTGCGCCAGCCTAGCGCCAGCGGAAGGAGGCTTGATTCGCCCTTAGCGGGTCACAAAGGCCTGATCCCCACGCCTTGGCCCTCGTCCCAACCTCAGCGCTGTTTCGTCTTTTGCTCGTCCATTCTGACCGCCGCACAATCGCTAACTGTCATCTTTCGTTTTGCTTTGCTGTCTCCAGACACGCTTGAGGGTCTATTCCAGCTTTGCCATGCCCTCTGGATCTGCCGAAAAGGCCCAGCAGCCCGTGGGCTCGGGCTTTCCCTCCAATCTCTATCCGAACAAAAATATCTGGTCGTCGCCTTTTGCCAATGCCAGGGATCGCTCTGTTGGCCCCAAAGGTGCGTGTGCCTCATCGCGAGAGACGATATAAATGGGCAGCGTCGGCGTCGGCGCTCTCGTCTTCACTGCCGCTCTTCTCCTTACGCTCTTCCCAATCATCTCTGTGCAAACGGGACTAACCACTCACCACAATGACGCAGAATCAGAGGAAAATCCAACCGGGTCCAGTGCCCTCCACGCAACCTCCGAAGCTGAGGGCTGGGTCTCCAACTCCAAGCCTTGGAACGCAGAGAACCCTGCCCGCTCTACTAGCAACTCGCCCGGCCGAGCGCAAAATGCAGGTCTTTCGAACCCCTCCGTCTTTTACCCAAACCATCACCCGGCAGCCATTGGTGTGAAAAAGGAATCTTCCGGTTTGGGTGGCTCCGGCAGCTTTATCGACGAGTCGGATGCCTTTGCCTTTACTGCTGCGCAAAAGCGAGGTCCTTCAGATGGCGCATTCATCGACCCTCTGGCAGCGTTTGCCCAGCCCCGAGATGCTAGCCTCCCACCTTCTCGACAATCCCAGGGCTCTCCAGCGTTCACCGAGCTATACCACCAGGGCAGCGGCCATACTCCCAGCAACTCGATTCATTCCACGAGACAGCTCTCCAACCACTCGCTATCATTCCCCCAGGTCGCCAACCAGCGAGCATTCAGCCTCAACAGACAAGTTGATGATGACATCTCCCTTCGAATGGCCCGTCAGATCAACCTCAACAATGGCTCGGCCGGTGGGCAGCCATTTAACCCTGCCTCTGTACCTTTCCACTCCAACCCCGCTTCTGTGCCATGGCTGAGCGAGAGCGGCCCTTCAAGGCTCGGGAGCTTTGAATTCGGCACAGATCCTCTCCTATCACAGCTCTCTGCCGCAAGGCGCCCTTCCCTCGACAGAGTGTCGCCAGCATCCGGCGCCGCCTATCGCCTTGACCCGGGTTCCAGCTCAAGAGTTTTCGCTCCAGGCGCAGAGGCTTGGATGAGCAGGCCATCCTCACGAGGTCAGAGGGCTGCCGATCACGAACGAAGGCCCTCTGGTCAACAATTCGCGGCTTCAAACTTCCCTGCGCAGTACTATCCCAACCAATTCGGCTACGCTCAGATCCCTTCTCAGTATTCACCTTCTTACCCTGAGGCCTACACTTCAAACTTCCGACCTATGTTATCCAACTATGCCGTCCCATCTGTCCCTGGATATCCTCTCAACTCCATGACCCCCATCAGGCCTTCCAGAGATCAAGATCCCAGCAAGGGCATGCGCAGCGCTCTGCTAGATGAGTTCCGCGTAAACGGCAACAAGTCTAACAAGCGATACGAGCTCAGAGACATCTATAACCACGCCGTCGAGTTTAGCGGGGATCAGCATGGCTCGAGATTCATCCAACAGAAGCTAGAGACCGCTAATAGCGATGAAAAGGAGCAAATCTTCCGAGAGATTGAACCCAATGCCCTCCAGCTGATGAAGGACGTCTTTGGCAACTACGTGGTACAAAAGTTTTTTGAATACGGAAGCCAACTTCAGAAGAAAATCCTGGCAGAGAAGATGAAGGGCAAAGTCGTTGATCTGTCTGTCCAGGTTTACGCTTGTCGCGTGGTTCAAAAGGTAAGCGCAATTCCGCATACACTTGCCGACGTTCAATTCTTAGACCCTTGCTAATGCTTATTTCTCCAGGCTCTTGAGCACATCCTAGTCGAGCAGCAGGCCGAGCTGACCCGAGAGCTTGAGCCTGAGATCTTGCGAGTAATCAAAGATCAGAATGGCAACCATGTTGTCCAGAAGATTATTGAGCTTGTCCCAAGACAGTACATCGACTTCATCATGAATGCAGTGCGCGGCCAAGTCACCCCTCTGGCATCCCACGCCTATGGCTGCCGCGTCATTCAGCGACTACTGGAACACGGGACCGAGCAAGACAAGGCAGAAATCATGGGCGAGCTCCACGCTTCCGCCCAGATTCTGATTACTGACCAGTACGGCAACTATGTTGCCCAGCATGTCATCCAGAACGGCGAACTGGAGGACCGCGAGCGGATTATCCAGTTGGTCATGGGTCAGCTCCTCACGCTCTCCAAGCATAAATTTGCTTCCAACGTAGTAGAAAAGTGCATAGAGTTCGGCACACCGGCACAGCGCACAACCATTCGGGAGCAGCTGACCACTGCTGGGCCAGATGGAAATAACCCCCTGCAACAGATGATGAGAGACCAGTTTGGTAACTATGTCATTCGTAAGTTTTTGATCTTCCCTCCACGATTACATCGCTAACTCTCCGATAGAAAAGATGCTGGGTCAGCTTCAAGGCGAGGAGAGAGATGCCCTGGTTGAGGAGATCAAGCCTCAATTCTACAACCTAAAGAAGAGTGGTGCTTCTCGGCAACTCCAGGCATTGGAGAAACTCCTCGGATTGAGTGGCTCCAAGAGCGAAACATCTACTCAGTCAGACACCAACTCCGTTGCTGAGGTTCCCTCCCTGACACATGAAACCAACAGTCCTCAGAGCAACAGCCCGCCTAGCACTCACGCCAGTGCTGTCGGGGCCCCATCTAACGAAACCGCAGACAAGGGCTCAAGCAAGTCTGTCCCTGGAGTGGCTCTACAGGTTCAAGATGTTGAATCATAGAGCTGCTCGCTGCTTTATATATTCATTAAGCACATTCTTTGATTCCGCTTTTACTTCTTCGAACAAATGTATTACGACAACAGAGAAAATTTGATCCAGCGTGAAAGAGACATAAATACACAACGCACTTGCCAAATGAGGGGTGCAAGAGACAAGGAAGACGGCCCATAGACCTTTTACAAATTATCCGTTCTTCTTCACTCGGCATCTCCCCTTTTGTACACCGGCATGGATATGTGGTAATAATATTGTGCAAGTCCATTCTAACTTTATTCTTTTTTTTATTATTATAATATTGCAAACAGAAGACGCATAGTGGCTTTGCCCCCTTCTAGCTGGTTTATTTACGACTGCACGCGGACGGTCGTTTCTGGATATTTGTCAGGACAAGCGAATAAGAAGCTGCGGTATAATTTATCCTTGAAGTTGGAATTTTGCATGGGCGACGAAACACAAATTTGGGATTTTCATTTTCTTGGGAACAATTTGGAGTTTATATCTCGTCATCTTCTTTTACCATTTTTTTTTTCTTTTGCTTCCTATTTTCTTTTCTTACAAAAAATATTCTCCGGTTTTACTTTATGCTATTTCTTTCTTTTTTTTTACCTTGGGGACTTATCGATTTGGTCGTTTTTCTATTTGGTCACTCCTTTTCCAACAGATGTGAAGGAACCGGGCAGCACTAGGCACATATGGATGGCAAGGGATGCAAATGTACTTTATCGTTAACGGTTGGGAGGCGCTGACACCTGGGGCCTGGGATTTACGTCCATAGATGAACTGTAGAGAGTTTTTGGGGAGACTACTCAGTTGTCTCACTACAGAATGAGGACCAGTTGCTGATACCTGAGTTGTTCTTGTGCTCGGTTGTGTTTCATGAATCAATGAATATCCGTTGAATGATTTGAAAAAAGTGGCTGTATTTGCACGAATTGCCTCAATTGTACCATCTACCAATGACAAATAGTATACTGGTTCACATTCGCGGTATGTAAATTACCTGTCTGTGAACACCGGAGCTCTATCGGAGTCTGGAGGGATCAAAATTGAAGACTACAGCGGATCAACTTTTTAGCGCCATTCGTCCGCCTCTCTATCTACTGCGGCACTTGTTCCGACGATAGCCACTTTTATGGCACTTGAAGCTCCAGCGTCCCACTCACTCCTTTACTCTTTACCAATGACCTGGTCTCGTTGCTTGAATTACTTCCCAAGAGGAGCATTGTGTCGCACTCGAGCGCCGCACCCGATGAATTCTCCCGACTTATAACGCGCCCAGTCAAAACCTCTCCGGCCCGGCGGGACAAATTGGGCTTTTCCTTCTGAAGCTCTTTTTCCCTCCTCGTCGTTTTTGACCTCCCTCTTTATATTCTCTTCTTTCCTCTCTTCTAAACCATGGCCGCCGCGGGGAGACTGACATTCTTGTACCCCCAATTGGTGCGTGCGGCTACGAGGGGCTGTGGCCCGACGCTGGGATGGGCGACGACGGTTCCGACGACGACAACGACAACAGCTGCAACGACTGTCAGATGGAAAAGCTTGATTTCGAAGAGGCATGGGAAGGCCGTTGAGCCCGCCGAATGGGAGAAGCAGCAGCAGCTACACCAGCAGAAGCAGCAGGAGCAGCAGGAGCAGCAGGAGCAGCAGGAGCAGCAGGAGCAGCAGGAGCAGGACGAACAGGCAAAGGCGACGCAAGATAAGACGGCGACGGATAGTAGCACAACAGAGGAGGCCCCGGCCAAGGCCCAAGCCAAGTCTGGCATTGGAAAACTGTATTTCGAGAGCGGAGAGAAGACAACAGGCCAGGCTGCTGCAACAGATGCCCCGGAGACCGAAGCAGCAGCTCTGAAGAGTCAGCATCAGGACCCCAAGTCGGCTCAGACGCAGAGTGATTCAAAGCCTCCAGAGCCAACGACTGCGGAAGCAGAAGTAATACCAATGCCACCGCCTAAGCCGCAGACGGAATCCAGCGATTCGACTTCGACTTCGACTGCAAGCGCCGAACCCAAGACAGACAAGCCCAAAGATACCTCGAAGATGAGCGACAAGCTGGATAGCGTCTATTACATGAGTGCCCCGGAAAGTTTGGCATCATCGTCGACGCCGTCCATGTCCCCCCCGAAATATGTTCATCACTTTGACACCTATTCCCTGGTTCAGCAGCTGCAAGAAGGAGGATACTCAAGCGACCAGGCTACCACCATGATGAAGGCTGTGCGAGCTCTCCTGGCGCATAACTTGGATATGGCGCAGGAAAAGCTTGTTAGCAAAAGCGATGTAGAAAACGTAGGGACTCTTTTTGATTCTTGAAGACGGAAGAAGGGAGTGTTGGTCTAACTGTTTGTTGTATAGGAGTCTTATTTGTTCTCTGCGGCATGCTCTGAGCTGAGCGCCGAGATTAAAAACAATCGCCGCGCCTCGGATGAGCAGATTCGACAGCAGCGCACGCATTTGCAGCACGAAGTCGACATTTTGACGCAAACGTTAAACCAGGAGCTGCTGACTTTGAACGATAACGTGCGAGGAGCCTTTAACGATCGGAAGATGACGGTTAGAGAGGAGCAAAAGGGAGCGGATAGTGCCGTGAGTTGCCCAGTCGACCCCCTTGAAAGCGGTGGTTACTAACTTTTGTTCTCCAGATCCAACAAATCACCTACAAAATCAGCATCATGCTGAGTAGCGACTCCAAATCGGAAATAGAAGGCGTGCGATGGATTCTCATCCGCCGATCCGTTGTTGGCATCCTCTTCATGGCCATTGTGACGTTGGGCACCATCCGGTATGCTACGTATGTCAGCCACGAGCGCCAGCGGGAGCAGGATCGCAAGAAGAAGGAGGAGGAAGAGCTGAGAAGAGACGGTGGCAAGAGTGATCGCACCTCTGCGCCAGATGCGGCTGCTATTTTGGCAGCAAATTGATTTTGATGTCAAAGACTTTATTTTTGTGGCCTTCACATAAGTACTCGGTTGCTATTTCTTTTGGATTACGGACGGCATGATAGGTATGGGTGAGATTTATGGGCTGGCCCTTTTGGGCCTCGATGGGAGGCGGAAATACTGGGTGGATTTTATGACTGCGTTATGAATTGAAAACTGATACCAAAACCGCGACAAGGATGGAAAGAAGATATTGAGAAAAATTTTGGGTGTATAGATGGGGATATAAAAACTCGATGGATGAGTAGAAAAGCGAGCATAAGATAGCATTGGTTTGGAGAGTATTGTAAATATAGACATGGGATATGGGGTCATACCGCTGGTGAACGAGTATCATACGATGCTCAGCTGATGTATTATCCATTACAAATCCTACTACCAAGCATGAAGAGCATGATATAAAGGCTTATTCTGAGTTATAACGGCGTATAAGTGAGCAAAATGATGACGATCTTGGCAACATCTGACCTGCTTGCTACCTAGATACTTGATAGATAAAACAGACAGCTCGGCAATGAAGAATTTATAGTGCTTGCAGGCAGCTAAGCCGCATTGCACATACTAGGACACCCGTAAATCGACCAATTTAAATGGGGATCAGAGTAATCTTGCATTTCTATCAAGTACATGCATGTATTTTGATTGAATCGCTGTCACGTGCCACAGAGTTCCGGACGTTCAAGACGCAACCCCACGTTCGCGTCTCTTTAATTGGAAAAAGCGACGCGCTTGGCTTGTGACAGCTTCAACCTTTTTTTGATATTCCAACATTCTCATTCTCTATTCCACCTTGCGTTTTTTCTTTTTTTTTTCTTTTCTGACTTATATACACTACGCCAATTGCATTTCACCCATCGATCTGAGTGCCGTGGATTGGTCAATCTCCTTGCGATTATAAAAGAGGGGAAACAAAACAATATAAAAGAAGAAGCATCCCATGGCGGCGACATCCCAAGCTCAAGCGCAAGCTCGAGCATCACAATCAGACACTCCCATGGAAAACGACGGTGCAGCGCCAGAATCCCAAGATACCCCCGCCGACGGCGACAACAACAACAACAACAACAACAACAATGGCGACGCTCGAACATCCACACCACAGCCTCCACCGCCAGCACCGCCCATCGTCCCCGGCCCCCGCGCAACTCGCTTCCAAGAGCTCTACGCGCAGAGCCTGAAGCGCACGCTGGCCAAGCTGAAATGGGACAACTTTGCGGCCTGCTACCCGACGGTGGCGAGTAAGGCGGAGCCGGTGCTGAAGCAAGTCCAGACGCAGATGGCGGAGAAGCTGGCGGAGAAGTGCGAGGTACGGACCTTGAAAAAGTGTGGGAGATGGAGGAGGAAGACAAAGAGACAAGAGGCAGTTTTGCTAACGTATCCATGTTTAATCTTTGCTAGAGAGAATTCGAAAGCATCCTCATCGCGAGGCAAGTTGTGCCCAAGCTCAACGACCTCGAAAGCCTCGTCGCAGACGCCACACATCGACGCATATCCTCAGCGCCAGACGCTCCTAAACCGACTCCGTAAGAAAAAAAACCCTTTTCCCTTTTTCAAAACCAGAAATGCTCTATAACCCCACGATAATTGGTTGAAAGACGAAGAAGAGAGACAGAGGGTTCTAACATATTGATGCCTATATTAGACCCCATCTCCTCCCCGCCAAGGACATCCTCTCCGCGCATCTCGCCCCCTCTCTCGCCTCCCACCAGTCCCTCCTCAACGCCAAGCTCCAGACCGCCCAGTCCCACAACGCCATCCTCTACGAGCAGATCCGTAGCCAGCGCGCGGAGATTGAGGCGCTGCTCGGCTCGCTCGAAGCTGCTGTCGGGGATGTCAGGAGCGCAAATGCAGCGCTGGCGCCTGTCGTGGACCAGTTGGCTGCGGAGGCGAGGGACGTGGACAAGGCTGTTTCAGAATGAAAAATTGATGATGGAAGTGGGCGATTTTGGACAGTCGATTGTTGGATTTAGAATTGGTTACATGATACCCCCCATAAATACTGTTACTCTTTAAGCGTATATATTTACACAATTACCATCAGCCAGCCTTGGTTCTCTTCACGACACTATTATAACAAAGTGTACTAGATATGAAACAAATGTATTGCGGTATATACAACGACGAGCGATATGTGCGTAGTATGCGGCTATATCCAATACGCCAACACACGGCACTTAATATGCAACATAGACAGAATATACATGCCTGAAATGCATAACAAATGAAATAAGAACAAAACTCCGGCCCATGATATTGTTGCCGCCTGGTGATAAATGTGCAAATGCTCATTCCCGACGCCCGTGTATGCACGTAACAAAAAAAACACCTTTTCCAGTAGCTCATCATGATGAGCTCGCGTCTTTCTCCCCCGTCTCCCCCGTGCTATATTCCCATGCGGGATTTCTAGCCCTTTACAACCAGGCTAGTTGTATAAGTGAACAAGGTATAAATGAAAAGAGAAATCAAGGCAAGTCGATATTGCCCAGATAGAAGTAGGTTGAATAGAGGATAGGCCGTATCAATATGGTGAGGACTGTTATCGTTGATGTCGGAAATGATCTAGCCGCATAAGTGCATGCTAACGCAGGAACAACTTGTTCCTTCGAATCGGGCCAATGTCGTTGTTCATGCTCGTTTCCGAATTCGGCAGGCTTGGTTCAACTCCAAGGTGTTTCTTAAATCCTTCTGTTTTCCGTGTGAATGACTTGCCAAGGACCAAAGAAGTCTACCTCGCCATAGGCCGGCGGAAGTACACGGACCATTCTACCCGTGCCCCAATCGACAAACCACTGCTTTCCTTTACTAATGATATAGTTTGATTTGCGAGGGCTTCGAAACAGTAAATTACTGTAGCAGAGTTTGGCGTATAGCAGATCGTGTGCAGACGTCCACTGGTGCTCAGGAAACCACTTGCCCGTGTGTGGGTCTATAGACGGATTTGGATCTGAAGTTACGCTGAGGGGATGGAAGGGATCATTCCTGGGATCAACGATTCTCGGGTGGGGTCCCAAAGCTTCGCTACTCGGAACCTCTTCTGTAGGGTGGGTTCGTGAAGGGGCAGGCGTCGGAGTAGGTAGCTGAGCAGATGAAGATCGTCTCTCCGAAGCATCGTCAACAGCGTCAACAGCGTCAACAGCGTCAAGAGTGCCGGAGCCTTCAGCCTCCGGAGGTGGATCTTGATGAATTTCAGGCTGGGTGCTTGGGTAAATTTCACCAGTGTGACTGCGGTACCATCGGATTCTCTGAATTCGGGGGATAGACATGTCGCGTGGGAAATCTCGCTCGTCGATAGGGGCTGCCACATCAATAGCCGCAAATAAGCACTCGAGCCACTTGACAAAGGTGCCCAGTTCGATACAAGACAAGAGAAACTGATCTGTTTCAACTCGTACTCGAATAACATATCGACGCCTAAAGGTAGACATGGTTAGTATGCTGAGGCTGTTACACCTTTCCAACCCCTACCCCTAGCACGTCAACGCTCAACCTAGTCACCTGCCCAGCCCTAATTACACTATCCTCTCTCTCACC